>NC_082624.1:5500293-5800293 GCF_030936135.1 Gavia stellata
CTGGAGCCCCGTCAGTCCCCGCCTGTCAGCTGCTTTGTAAGCGGTAACAGCAGCAGGGCCAGCAGTGAAAGCAATTCCCAGCAAAAATAACCTGCAATGGATCTCCTCCGGCATACGTGGCATCACGCTGTGCCTGCGCCGGGGCGTCGGGTTTCCCGTCCTGCCTGTGGGGCCGTGTCTCACGGGCTGACCCTCACTCCTCCGGGGCCACAAACCCCCGTGTCCCACCCCTGCGCCCGCATCGTGCCCCCGCCGGCACCCACGTGCGAAGACCCCTGCCTTCCCCGAAGCCCGGTCTGGGGTGGGAGCACACCGTCCATCTTGCATTTGCCCTTCTTTTCTGTTGTAAGTAAGAAAGGAGAGTGAAGCCCCCTGTGCTGCCCTGCGTGCAGCCGCTGCGCGTCAGAGGGGTCTGCTGGGGGGCAGCGGGGCCCCGGGGACCCTCTGCCGAGCTCAGCACCCGCGGGGCTTAATGCTCTGTCTCGCTTGCTAACGCATCCATGTGCTAAGCAAACATCTCCCGGTCTCCCAGCAAACCCCTGGTTTAGTAATATTGAGTTTTCAGCCACAGCTTTTCTCTTTCAATATAGCTGGTGGGATGCCGGGTTTGGAGAAGATTATTTGGACCTAAAAGGATTTGCAATTTGTTCTACGTTTATGCAGCGTCTATTACAGCGGGCCCTCGGTGACGCTGGGGAGGCCAGAGCCTGCTACCGACGGCCCGGATCAGGCAACTGCAGGGTTCTCGGCATCCTGCATCCAGCCCAGAGTGGTGCCCAGACCCCAGGGAAGTCCACGTGCAGAGGGTCACAGCACCTACAGATCCCAGAATTTTTAGATTTCTGGTCCTTGCGCAAAAAATGTGTGAGTAGTATCTTTCCATACCCCCAAAGCAGTATCTTCTGCCGCACTTGTCTGGTTTTAAACACTCATTTTCCTCCCTCGAGGTGCTACAACAGAGGCAAATGGATTTGCTGCAGCGGGAGCCCTAGAGGAGGAAACCGCTTTTGCATTATTTAAAATTTCCAGTGTTGAAAAATCAATGATTGCACAAAAAGTGCTCTGAGTTCAGGCAAGTTTTGGGAGAAGTTGCCCAGAGAAAAGGCAAAATTCCAATTCTGCAAAATCCGGCGCCCATGTGCGCTTGGCTCCCGCACGTGAGTGCGCGATCCCGGGGCCAGACCTGCCCCGGCTGCAGCTCCCCGGGGATGGGGACGGAGGGACAGGCGGCCACGGCGGCCGGCCGGTGTCCCGCAGGAGCACGGGGAAGGCGGCTCAGTTCACGGCAAGGCTCCTCTCTTACATTACATACAGCCAGGAAGGCCAGGTCAGCACGCTCGGTCACATAAATCATCTGACGTTTTGACTGTGCGTGTGTGATAAAACAGCTCTGAGCAACAGCTCTGGCCGTTAAATCACGCCGCCTCGTGCGGGGCCGGGTGAACCGTCCACCCGCCAGTGTCCTCCCAGAGCCCGCGCTGCAAATCCCGGGAGGACGCGTCCTCAGCTCGGAACATCGTCCCGCTTTTGCGCCCCCCCCCCCCCCGCCCCCGCTTAAATGGCCCTTTTGTGGGGGGAGAAGAAATTCAAATTGCACCTAAAAAAATGCCCCTAATTTGTCTTTTCTCCTCAATTTCTCCCCTCTCTAAAGGGCCTATGTAGCAGCGAGACAGGAGATGAAGGTGCCTGAAGGGCAGCAAATGGGGGGGGGGGTGCGCAGGGCTCTGCCTTTTCTGGCCCCTGAGCCTGGGCTCTGGGCAGCCCCCCGAGTTCTAACGTTAAATAAACTTTGCACAGGCAGCGTCCGACCCCTGGGGCAGGAATTACTTCATTCTCCGAACCTGTACAAGTGGCTGGACCTACCCACGGGGACAATCCCGCTTCCCGAGGGATGCTGCGGTGGCGGGGGCAGGACCACGCACGCCGCCGGCTCCCCTGCGAGCGCATGGGGCTGTGGGTGCAAATCAGTGGGGGGACCCCATCCCAGCGCCGCCTCGAAGAGACGCGGCCGGGGTCTGCAGGCGAGGCTTTGCACGCCCAGCCCACGTTCCCTCTGCTTTCGGTGCAGCCTCCCCGGCCTCTTCGGCACGAGACGTTTCTTTTCCCCCCTCTTTTCCTTTTTTCCTATTTTTTTTTCCTCCCAGGGAGAATTGTACAGAGACTGATGGTTTTATTTTACATGAATCACTGATGATCTAACAAATTAATTACCTGCTCACTCCTTCCCTCCTGCGTGAGGTCACGGAGGCTGGGTGGGGGCAGCTCGCCGCCCCCCGCTCGGTGGCATCATAGCTCCTACTTTAAAGACCGGAGACAAATGTCAAAATTGCCAGTTTAGGTTAAAATCAGATTTAAATGTCTCTTACTAAACACAGAGGCACACAAACTCAATATGTCATCTTTAATGGTTCAGAACAAAGCCTAGAAAAATAGTGTCCCAGCACACAGGAATTTTATAACCTTTGATATATAGCTTTCATTATTAGCCATAATTTCTGTAACTGCATCCGGATTCACGGGAACACATATTGAATAATAATTCTACCGGTTTTGATTCGGTCCCTGGTCCCCGCGGGCCCCTGCCCCTGCAGACCCTTTGCCCGGGCGGGTTGGCTCGGGCAGCGCTGCCCCAGCCCTTCACCCTCCTCTTCTGCCATGTACAAAACCAGGCTTTTGTGGTCTGATTTGTTCCTCCGGGTTTGGGGTTTGGCCAACACCCACTTCTCCCTCCCCCACTCTTTTGTCGTGATATTAAAATCTAATTACCCAGACAACTCTCTTCACCTAAGTCATCAGCAGCCCCAATTATTTCTCCGGCGTGCGCAGCCCCCCATGTATGCACACACCAGCACACACATAAAGCAATGAACAATAAAAAGGCGTTCGCTAACCTCCGCCTTTTTTCACAGTCAGGCTTCAAGTTCATATGTGAATTTATGCCAGTTTTGACATTAGCAGGAAAAATTAACAGTTCTCACAAAAAAAAAAAAAGAAACTTGCACAAAAGAGGTTTTGTGTTTCAAGCAGAATAAATTATAGTGTGATGTTATTAAAACACTTAGTTGTTAAGTTGCCAAGAAAATCCAGTATATTCACACGGACTCGAGGACCTGTCTCCATGCAAAGTAATTAAATTAGATTTATGGGCTGCATTACATCAGTGTTTGATAGTTCATTTTTCCTTTCTTCATATTTTGTCCTGCTTTATTAGAGCATGTGACAGATGGTAAAAATAGTGTGAAGTTTCTTGGCCCTGTGCTAAATCCCCCTTCGGTAGTATATCTCTCTTCTGTCAGTTCTCCCCAGCGATGATAAATTAACCTCTCCTCTTCTATCCCAAGTGTGGCAGTAAAGCACTCTTTGACACAGCACTATCACTTTATCTTAATCTGTGCTGTTCTAGGGGCGGGGTGGGGAAGGAAGCGAAGGGGAGATGATGCAATCGCTGCCACGAGTTTAAAAAAAAAAAGAAAAAGATTTATTGTGTCAAAAAAAAAAAAGGGAAGCCAGGAGGAGTGCTGATTTATAGAATCTGCTTTGTTGCGTGTGTGTATGTATGTATACACACACACACGTATATATTTGCCCATTCGCAGCTTCCCCGCTCGCAGCAGGTTCGAGGGATAAGGCTCTTTTTTGATTTACTGACGTCGGGGCCCCTCGGGTTCCCCGGCGCCCTCGCCCACCGCTGCCCCATCATTTCCCCAGCCGGGCGAAGGACAGAGGCTCTTCTCCTCCAGCCAGCTGGAGTTATTTATCTCCTGGTCACCTGCTTGCCGCTTTTGCAGGAAGGCAGGGCGGCAATCAGCCCCGTCCTGCCCGGGGTCCAACAGCGCCGGAGCACGTTGTCCCTCCTGTGTCCCCTCCAAGGCCCCGGGGCTCCGCACGCGGCTCCGGTTGGGACCAGGTTCCAGGAGGGAGCTTTGCAGAGCGAACCCCGGGTGGGTCCTGTGGGCTTTCCGAGCACTGGGGTGGTGATTAAGTAAAATGAACTCGCAGGTTTCCTTCTGGTGAGACAGAGCAGGAGCCACAAGTGTTTTCAGTCGATCTAGCGGGGCCGGGCAGAGGCGACGAGCGAAGGCGAAAACAGGCACCGGGGCGTGGAACAGGGAGAAAGCCCTTCCCTGGGGAATCCCCCAGTGTCCGTATGGCAGGGAGGTCTTGCGGTAATCGTGTCAGAGATGGCAATACTTGACATATGGAGATATGAAGATAGTAATATCCCTAAATTGAAAGTAGTGAGACGAACGGAGCCAGCCCTCAGCCACCCCTTGGTCCACCCCTCCCTGCTGGTGCCTGGCTCAGAAGACGCAGCCTGGGTCCTGCCTGCTATTTCGGGAGTCGGAGACCTCCGCTTTCTCCCAAACTAAGGATGCCCTAATACAGGAAAGATCTGGGGGATTGACCGCGTGTGGGTAACTCCTTGCTTGCTGGGGATTAAGGCTGCCTCTCAAAGGCAGCTGGCACGTTGTACGTGAACAGACACCTTGGCAATGCCCAATAATAGCACAAAAATCGAACTCATGCATCCGCCAGCTACACGAACTGGAGCTACAGGCTGTGTTTGGCCTGGGCCATGTGCTCCCCGGTCCTGGATGGGATCGCCCAGTGGGACAATTTCATACTGGCTCTTTCGTGAAACGCTTGCTGCGAAGCCAAGCCAGTCCGCTTCCCCCTCTGACGCCGTACCCCTCACTCCCTCCATTTAAAAGCCGGTTCCTGCCTTCACAGGGGCTATTTACTGTACTTCTTTCCTCCTCAGCCAGATTTCAACTCGAAGGAATTGATTGAGGCATTCAGTCACTTGGACTGTAACTAAAGACCACGGCGCATCCGTCACAGGTGACGCTGTCGCTGCTCCGAGCATCCTGCCGCAGCCCCGGGGCCGGAGAGGTGAGTGGCAGAGCCCGCGGCGCCGGCGCGCCGGGTCTCAGGCCAGCGCAAAGCCGGAGTGACTCCGTGTTGCTGCCAGAGGGTCGCACGGGGTGAAGGAGTGGGGAGAGGGAGCAGGGGCCACGGGCAGGTGGCCCCCAGGTCACCCCTCCTGTCACTCCGTGAGTGCTGATCCCCGGAGGGGGCTGCGGTCCAGGCAGCCGAGCGGGGCGGCTGCTGTGGGTCATTATGGTCTGTTAGAGCAAGACCTTAAGGCCCAGCTATAGAATTTTTAATTCATAGATCAATAACCAGATAATACTAATGATGGTGTCGATGCAACTTAAACCCCTTAAGAAAAACTGTGGTGTAGTGGGCGCAGCAATTTGCAGCTCGCAGAATAACTGGGAAACGGGGAAAACACAGAACCAGCCTGAGCCGTCAGTTGAAACGCACCCCAGACCCTGAGCCTCCTCCAAACCTTGCTTCCAACAGCCTCCATGGCCTTCCAGCATCCAGGGCCAGCCTGGCTGTGTCACCAGAGTCTGGAGCTTGGGGGCAGAGCCGGAGGCTTTTCCGGTTAAAAAAGCCCATAAAGTTTTAAAAAATGGCCATTTCACTTTCGTAATTAAAAGCTGAAGCCCCTGCCACACTTCTAGACCAGCCCCAAACTGGTTTGTGCTTAAAAGGAAGGCACAGATCACTTTGTTGTTGTCATCAGCACAAATGCATTAAAATAGCAGCTGGCACCCACGTCTCACGTCAGGCTCTGGACTAATAAGGAGCAGAGAGACTCTCCCAGACAGTTTATGGGGCGAATAGACTACGGGTGGTGATGACAGTGGGATTAACCTTGTCCCCACCCGTCCAGCTGCGGGCGGATCAGCCCAAACTGCCTCCTGCAGCGCAGGCACCGAGCCGAGGGTGTATTTAAAACGAAAACAAAAACCCCACTGAAACCAAACCCTCAGCTGTGCCTGCAGCTCTCCCCGGGAAAGACTTGGTGACGGGGTGCAGTGACGGGTGGCATTGCACTGTGTCACGGGGGGGTCACGGTGACTGGTGGCATTGCACTGCGGCACAGGGGGGGTCACGGCGACGGGTGGCATTGCACTGTGGCACGGGGGGGTCACGGTGACTGGTGGCATTGCACTGCGGCACAGGGGGGGGTCACAGTGACTGGTGGCATTGCACTGCGGCACGGGGGGGGGTCACAGCGATGGATGGCATTGCACTGTGGCACGGGGGGGTCACGGTGACTGGTGGTATTGCACTGCGGCACAGAGGCACTCACGGCAGGACTCCAGGCAAGAATAAGTTTGCAGACCTGCCCATCGTGTCCATCGCGCCTTGCGTGTTGCTGTTCACAACCTCATCCTGACAGGCAGAAACAGAGGCAGGAACAGCCCACAGGCTCAGGCAGGGGCTGAGGCAGAGTTTTGGGGTGCGCTCTGTTCCCCTGGGCACCGCCGAGCACGGGGAGCCTCTGCCCCCCACCCCTGCACCGCTTGGGTCTGCAGGTCTGAGCACGTTAAGTAGCCAATCACACTGCATTACGAGCCCGAGTAATGCTTATCATTAAACCTGTAATTTATTTCTTCTGTATTTCATAAAATGTGAAATATTACCACTCGTCGGGTGCCCAGAGAGAACGGGGATGCTCCATTAAGTTCGACACTGCTCCTCCATAAGATGCAGTAATTATATGCGGCTTTTTTTACTGCTAAGTTCCTACTTGCAGATGCTAACAAAAGAAATAAGCTTTTAATCCAAACATAATTAATATGAATTACC
This sequence comes from Gavia stellata, assembly GCF_030936135.1. Classification (NCBI taxonomy): domain Eukaryota; kingdom Metazoa; phylum Chordata; class Aves; order Gaviiformes; family Gaviidae; genus Gavia; species Gavia stellata. The sequence continues at coordinate 5,506,960 of NC_082624.1, forward strand.
TCCACAGTACACCCTGGCTTTGCACCATTAAACTTAATTTTTGTTTTGCATGATAATTGTGTTATCATTACCATTTATAGGAGAACTCAGGGACCTTCACTTTGTTTTCAGCCAAGACCAAAGGCACTAGAAATGGCTATTGACGGTCTCACTGCCTGCAGAGTCCGGGGGAATTGCTGGCCTTGTCTGGCCTTGGGTTCGTCTTCGCCGTGGTCAGTCTTGTTGGGTCGCTTGCACGGTTGCCCCCGTGCCATCCCTGCAGGCAGGCGGTGAGATCCGGGCTACGGGCACCGTGTCCGGGCTCTGCCGACGACGGGTGCTCCGGCACAGCCCCTGCCGCCCGGCTGGGCCGCCCCACGCTGCCTGTGGACAAGGGGCAAATTAGCCTAATGAGCTCTTGCTGCAGGTCCGCTCCTGCTGCTGGGGCGGGCAGCGGTGCGGGCAGGGCAGGGCAGGAGGGCAGGCGGGGGCCCGCTGGAGACCCTCCATGGACAGGGAACAAAACTCCCACCCTCGGGACACAGCGAGAGCTGGTGCTTGGAGCACGGAACGGGGTGCCAAAGTCTCCCCATGCACGCCCCAAAAACACCCGGCACAGGGTCGGGGCCCCAGACCACCGCGTTCGAAAAACAGGGTCAGCGACCCCAGAAGAAAAGCAGGGTCTGTAACCTGCAGTCCCCAAAGCCACAGGGCCATCCTGAAGTCCCACTGCTAATGAACTGCCCAGTCCCGTGTGATGAGTTTGTGCAGTCACATTTCAGGAAGGAGGGAGATGAAATCAAGTCCCGTAATTATTTATTGAAATTACAGCCCCTGTCGAGGAGGACTGAATTACTGCAGACTCCATTAGCTGGCTCACTGTGTATGGGAGAGAGGGAATGAGAAAATGATGGATGAGAAAGACAGAGAGAATTTTTAAAAATAAAAGGGAAAGAAATGAAAGAAAGAAGGGGCAAAGAGGGGGGAGAGAAGGGCCCTTCCCCGACCTGCTTTCTCCCTGCCCAAGCGGGTCCCGAGCCGGGTGCCAGCTCGCTCCGGAGGCAGCCGTGTTTCGCAGGCACAAATCCTGCAGCCGCGTTAGCAGAGCACGTTGGGGCTGGCGTGCTGGGGGGCGAAGAGGCGAGCTTGCTTGGCAAAAACCAGGTCACCGGCGGCCGGGTCCCTGCGCCAAGGGCAGGCAGAGGCTGCTCCGAGGGTGACCTGGTCTCGCTGGCGGTTCTGGGTTTGGGGCTGTGAACACATGCAGTGCATTAGCAGGAACGTGAGAAGTTACGGCTCTGCTGTATGGCTTAGGCAGGCGGGTGGGCAGGGAGCCCCCCGTGCCGCTCCTCGCCTGGCTGACCTTGCTCAGCACCCTCACTGCAGGCTCCGGGGAGCTCAGGCAGCTTCGGGTGCTGCTAAAAGTGAGGGTGGTCACTGTCAGGGAGCCCTGCAGCGGTGCTGGGGAGGCTGCGGGGAGAGGCACCGGCTGCTGCGCTGCTCAGGCCTGGGAGGGACTGGGGGATGATGGAGGATGCAGCGGATGTTATCACAGTTGCTGGCCAAGAGCGGAGATAAACAAATGCAAAGAAATAACACCGCTGAGACGGAGGAAGAGGTGGCTGTCACTGTTAAAAGTTTTCTCTGCAGTTGTCTGTAATCAGCACTTTGAATGATTGCATAAATATATTAATTACACTAATTAATTTCCCCAGGAAAGAGGCTTCAGTAGCTGGAGACAGCAGGTATCTGAAGGAGAGCATGAGCGTCATTCTGCAGGCAGTGCATTCTCGGCAAATTCCTTAATTAGGGCTGCTCTCTGACACTGAAGTTTGGTCCAGGGATGAGTCTTTAAAAAAGAGAAAATCTCAGTGCAAAACATTTTAGGAAACACGAAGAGATCTAACAGGAGCCCAATTAACGGGCGGTCTGGAAACAGGCGCCCGGTGCCTGCGCCCACCCAGCACGGCGCTGGCGGGGGGTCCTGCCGGGACCCGCACCGGGGCGCAGGGTGGGCACCGCGCAAACGCCCCAGGGTTAAAGCCTCAGGGGACAGTTCAGGGGGTGACGTGCAAAATAGCTGGTGGTCCCCTGAGCTCCCCAGTGCTTGTGTCCCCAAGGCGGAGGTGCTGGGAGCGGACTGGACCGAGCCCTGCGGCCAGGCAGCTGAACGGCATGGCCCAGGGAAAGCCCAGCAAATGTCCCCTCGCGGCTTTGGTTCCCGCAGCGTTGCAAAGTCACTGTCATTCTGCAAAAACACCCTGCAGAGTTACCTGACCCCGGCTAAGGGCAAACCCAAACTCCCCTGCCCCTTCCCCTGCCCTCCTCTCTTGCCTTGTTTGTTTTCCACTCCACACCAGCTTTCTAAAGGCCATTTCCAGATGGAGTGAGTGATGCACAAGCCGCTGTGCCCCTCATCCCCTTCCCAACCTGCCTCCTGATAATAATGAGCCCAGACACTTTTATTATCATTATTAATTAGCACTTTCAAGCAATGGAATTAAATCAATATGGTGGACTGAAACTAATTTTAACAAGCCATTGAGATCAATCATCAGGACTTTTATCTACATAAATGCCACTAAACTCAGCTCGTTAGTGTAACATTAGCTGGGAAAGGGGGGGGGGAGAGAAGGGAGACTGGCGGGGTTTTAATTAGGAAGACATAAACCATGCCACAATTTTTCTTCTTTGATTTGCTTTTAATCTCGTCCATGAGCTCTCCTGGTGCCCCAGCTGATTATCACTCTCTTCACCTCCTCTCAGGAAGCAAAGGCAGCGGGAAGGAGAAGAGGGGGAGCAGGAGAGGGCAAACCCAAGGAGAGGTGCTTGGCCGTGGTGGCTCTGCTGAGCCGCTCGCGTTTACCACACTTGTGTGGGATGCTGCAGGATGCAGGGTGCTGCGGGATGCTGCAGGACAATGCTGTATCGGGATGCCGGGTGCTGCAGGATGCTGCGGGACTATGCTGTATTGGGAAGCAGGGTGCTGCAGGATGCTGTGGGGCTGAGCTGTGTCGGGATGCAGGGTGCTGCGGGATGCTGCGGGGCTGAGCTGTGTTGGGATGCAGGGTGCTGCGGGATGCTGCGGGGCTGAGCTGTGTCAGGATGCAGGGTGCTGCGGGATGCTGTGGGGTTGATCTGTGTCAGGATGCAGGGTGCTGCGGGATGCTGCGGAGCTGAGCTGTGTCAGGATGCAGGGTGCTGCGGGATGCTGCAGGACTATCCTGTATGAGGATGCAGTGTGCTGCGGGATGCTGCGGGGCATCTGCAGCATCCCCTGCACTGGGGAGCTTCCCACGGCGTTTCATCAGCCTATTCCTCCCCTGAGCCCCTCGCACATCTCCCCCAGCGCCGCTGAAACCTGACTTTCATCCTCTTGCTATTCCCCAGGCCCAAAGCAGATGAGGGTTTGCCATGCGGGGCTCCCACTGCAGCCCCAGCCCGGGTTTTGGGAGGCCGGGGAGGTCACTGGGGTCCCGTTGAAGCTGGGGGAGGCTGACTTGCTGCTTTGAGGGGAGGAGGGGAGTGGGAGGATGATGCCATCGATCACCAGAGCACCTTACTACTGGGCACCTCTGAGCTTTGCTATGATCAAAGCAGCCCAAAATAAAGAGGAAGAGGAAAAGGAGGAGGTTCCTTGCAAAACTCCCTTCATAGCTCCTGGGCCCAAAGTCACCTTCTTTCCCTTGAGGAGTAAGAGCTGATGGTGGGGTGAGGATCCGCAGAGCCTGCTTCAGGTTGGGCGGTAATCAGGGGCTATAAAATTGTCAGGTGCTGGGATTAGTGGGGAGCGGATCTCCAGCACTTCTCGAAGCCCCTGGCAGAGCTGCGTAGGTGGGCAGGGTGGCCGGGCAGAGCTGCCCCTTGCCCCCTGGTCCTTCCCGGCTGGAGAGGCACCCTCCTGCCATCCTTTGGAGAGCTGCTCTGCTCTGTCTTTCAGAGCTCAGCGCTTAGCAGGAATTTTCAATTCCTTTAGTCCCAAACACACTCTGGGCTTGGATCAAGGTTAACATAGAATCACAGAATCACAGAAGCATTAAGGTTGGAAAAGATCATCAAGTCCAACCACCACCCCAACCCCACCATGCCCACTAAACCATGTCCCGCAGTGCCAATTCCACACGGTCCTTGAACCCCTCCAGGGCTGGTGACTCCACCACCTCCCTGGGCAGCCTCTGCCAGTGCTTCACCACTCTCTCAGTAAAGAATTTTTTCCTAATATCCAGTCTGAGCCTCCCCTGGCGCAACCTGAGGCCGTTTCCTCTTGTCCTGTCACTTGTCACTTGGGAGAAGAGACCAACACCCACACAAACACAACACAAACCCTCCAGAACTGCAGGTTTGACTCCGATGTCATATATTTCAGTTTCTTCTGCAAAACGGAGAGGTTCAAATGTTTCCTTCTTTCTAGGAAGCCAGATTTCTCCCCACAGACTGATCGTTGTTTTCCTCTTCCACTTAGCTGTAGGTAGGAAATAAATCCAGGGCCTCGGAGAGTCTTCTGTCGCCCTGGGATGGCCCAACCCTGCCAGTCCCTGGTCTCAGGCGTTGCGGGAGACCTTCGGCTCCCCCCAGCCCACCTTCGCATCCCACCTCCCTCTGGCATTGCTCAAGGCTGGCTGCTTCTGCCATGATCAAAGTCATCGCCACTCAACGGCCCCCGCTGCAGACATTTGCGTGCGTGTGGGCTGCGAATGCAGGCCAGATTTAAAAACCTCTTAAACTTCTCATTAACAGAGCTCAAGTAAGCGGCCAGACTTCAGCAGGGCTGCGCTGGTTTACGCCACGCCAGGATAGGTCCCCCGGTGTCATCTTGCCCGGTGTCTCTGCCAAACCTTCCCATGAAATATGACAGATGCACTAGAAAATATTTCCTTTTTGTTTGCTGGATGGGTAATAACTCGCCTTAGAGACAGTCTTTACAGTCAGCACAAAAGTAATTTACCTACATGCAGCGCAACCAGATTGCAATAAATCTGCCGCTCTCCAGTCCCGCTGAACGCTGTGCCTGCCCGCACTTCCCGGCTCCCGGAGACCGGCACCGGGGATGCTGCACCCCTCGCCCGGCCCCTCCTGCCACCGCCCCGGCCCGGCGCTGCCAGCTCCGAACCAGAGTTAATGTTTGCAAGCATCAAAAAATAAATAAATGGGATGGAGAGCTCCGCAATGGCAGCGGGGCCCTAAATCACAAAGCCTTGCCTGTCAGCCAATTTCTCTGCAGAAAGCTCTTAGCAGTTAATTTCTGGCTAATTTATTATCCTTCGGCTTAGCCCTACAGCACCATTAGCAGTACACTGACACAACTGAGTGAAATATTGTCTAATTTATTATCTTATTACTCCTCTGGAACAGGATCAATTAATTACCCATTAAAGTATTTCAGTTGCGGAGATTTATTAGGGGACTCGGCGTTTTAACAGATGATTAGTTATATATGTTTGTTTGCCTGAGGAGCGCAGACTAGCAAATGACTGGAGGGGAAGGGGAAAGACACCGAGTCGGGAGGTAGCTAATGGATCTTTTCTTGACTCTCTGAAAATGGAGCAGTCAATGACAAGAATTATCGACTCATTCACTTGCGGTTTTGAGATAACCATATGTACAGGGAGAGAGAGGGGGCGAAGGGAAAGGGGAGAAAAAAAGCCTCACTCAACTGCTTTTTCCATTCAATAAATTTGCTTCAGAATATATTGGATTGGGGTTTGATGGCTATTTCGTGTTTTGCAGAGTGCTGACACTGGTATGATTCAGTAATTATTGTTTCTTTTAAGTTATTGCTGTAATTTTGCTTTCTAAGATCCCAATCAATTCCCGCCTCTCAAGGGCACGCTTGAAAAGCGATATTTGAAAACAGCCCTCTGATAGATTGTGCCGTTAGACAGTGGCTGAGACAAATAGCCTAATCTGGCACAAATTAGCTTGGCTTCCACAGATAGTTTTATACAGCAATGTAAATTATATTGTCAGGGCCAGTCACTTTCCTGCTTAGAGTGCAGCTAACAAGAAGCCATGGAGACATTACTGGTGCTGCCGCTCATTCCCCGGGCTGCTGCAAAGCCATTTGCGAGCCGGGCTGCGCAGAGCAGCGCTCGCCGGGGCCCCACGCCACGGCAGGCGCGATGCCCACCCCGTCCCCACGCGCTCCCGGACCCACCTCCCGGCCTCTCCCAGGGGTGCCCCGGGATAACTGCGCCGGAGCACCGGGGTGGCTGGCGCAAGAAGGGAGCCGGGTGGCAGGGGCGTTGGCAGTGGCTGCTGCCTTAGGCAGCCCGGATCAATACTTTCTTATTTGCTCTCCACAGTTATTTGGGGTGGATGGAGACGCTTGTTAACCCCAAGTGGTAACCGATGGGAGTGATAACATGATGACGCCCAGCCCCTTGGGTGTCTGCCTGTCGACGTGCGCCGCAGCAGGTAACTGCAGGCTGTGATGCTCTCCTCCGCGCCAGGACCCCTCGGACGGCGGCGGAGGAGGCTGTTTCTTGACTCACGTGGGAAATACCACCTCCACCTTGTTTTCTCCTCACTGGAAGCAGCCCTGGAGCAGATCGCCTGGCCAGAGGGCCAGATCCAGCTGCAGGCACGTGGAGCGGAGAGCATGGCCCTGCCCGAGCTGCGGGCTCTGCAGCCGGCCGTGGTGCTGGGAAGCCGGTGCAGATGTCTCCTCCCTGCAAACCCAGCAGGAGGGTACCCCTTGTAGACCCTCCACACGTGAACCTGTGGGCAGCTGCGGGAGCAGACGAAACCAAATTTCCCCCTCTGGCAGCAGAAATTCATTTTAGATCCCACTGGCTTTTCAGCTTGAGACTGAATGAAATTAGGATGGGCTTAAGCGAGAGGGGAAATCAGGCTGAGCAAATCGAAATGGAGGGAGAAGGCGAGTAATCTGGAACCGCTGTCACAGCACAAGAGCCATGTCAGGTGCAAACAGGCTGAAAAGCGTCACAAAAAGATGTATTTTTATGCAACCGTTAGCTAACCCATGGAATTCATCACTGCAAGATATCACAGACAACCTGAGCAGCATGAAAATGGGATGTTTAGACAAGGAAGCGGGTACATAGCCATTTAATAAGACAGGTTCAATTTAAATCAAGTTATAAGGGATCTGAATCTCGGTTTAAGGCATAAGCAAACTGCAAGCTAGCAGAGACAGGAGGCTCTGCACGCTGCGGCCACGCGTGCTCCCAGGGCTCCTCGCCTCTCACCCCCGAGGTGGGATCCTGGATTTTGAAATCCTTACTGGAGAAAAGCAGATGGAAACACAGCCAGAAAGCAGCAAGCTATGCGAGCTGGTGAGGTGGAGGGACTCACGCACCTGCCCAGCTGCTTGGTCCTGTCTGAGGAGATCCTTGGTCTCAGATCACACGTGCAGCAGCAGGTCCTCAACGTGCCTAAGCTGACCTAAAGCAGTTGTCTCATCCCATAATAGAGAGATAGCTGTGTCAGGAGTGAATTTGTGACTTTAGGGAAAGAAAAAAGCAAGCAACAGCTCCCGCCAGGCTCTGCGGGAGCAGATGGAGGATGCACTTGGCCGCGGCGAGAGCCGCAGGCCCTTCTTAACCTTGCAAATGGCTTCTGTACCGGGAGGGACGGGTTAGTTCAGGCTTGGAGGGCTCCGTCTCCTGAGGAAAAGCTTCTTAATTTTCACTTCACCCTCTTCAGACCAGCAGTTTAGCACAGGGACTTGGAGGTGGAGTTGACTGCAGTGACAAGGCTCGGACAGAGCAGGGAAGCAGCCACCGTGCCCATCCAGTTAGCAATTATCCGATAATTCTGGAATGACACTTATTTGGAAATACAGCCCCAAGGGATGCAGAGGGATTCATTAAAAATGAGGATCAGGGGGAGAGAATGGCTTTGGAGAACTTTTAGCTCTGCTGAGCTGGTCTGAATTTCCTCCAAATTCACTTGAAACAAGCCATGGTCTCCTCAGCCACCTGCATGGCATGAGTTTGTGCGTTCTCAGCCCACTTCCCACTGGGAGAGGGGCTTGCTGTAGGGGATACAGCAGTGCATGTGATGGCATGTTCTGCTCGATGAGTCCATAGGCTCCTTAAACCTCTTTCCAGAGTCTCCAGAAATTATCTGAGCCCAGCAGAGGAATGGCAGAAATGGTCTTGATCTGGTGTCCCCTCAATGTTCAAGGAGCCGGTGGTTTAGGAGGGCAAATTAGCCTCCATGGGAAGAACAGGGGATGTAGGACAACCCCAATCCACATCACCCTGGAGTCCCCACTGACTGGAGCACCCCTGGGGAAAGCCATTTTCTATCCCATTTGCTGACTCTGTGTCTCAGCCCGCTCCTTCCACTCAAATCTGCAGACAAAGCCAGAAATAAGCACGGTTTTAATCTAGCACAGGGACTGGTTAGTCATAGGCACTTGCTTTCAAGTGGTGCCAGCTTGGTGGTGTGATGGGTGAGCCCCAAGAGCAACCTGGCATTAACTCATGCCCCAAAGGGCGTTCCAGTGGTTTGGGTGCTGCATTCCTCCGGCTCTCATGAAAACACCCGTGTTTTCGTGTCGGAGCCTGCCTCGTAGGCACTAACGAGCAGCACCCCCAGCTGAGAACCATGCTCCAAACTGCAGTTAGTCTTACATCAGTAGTAAACATCTCTGCAGGTGGGGTTCATCCTGCTTGACTTCAGCCGTCAACAGGAGACATCTCCATCTGCACTCGTCACCCCGGGCTCCGTTTAGATGGAGGAAAACAAGCGTTTGCAGGGATTTGTCTGCCCTATTTCAGACACCTCTGATGGGGCTGGGCTGACTCAGAGCCTACAAGTGTTTCTTTTCTCCGTGGGTTACCCAGGGAGCCTCGCGTGCAGAGGGTCGGTCAGCATTGTAGGTGTCCACATTTGGCCAGCCTCGGATGCCATGTTCTCGGAGATCGCTGCAAGGGAGGGACGGGAAGCCAGCGGCAACAACCAGCTGGAGTGCAGCACAGGCATGGCTGGTTCCCACTTCCCAGGGCTTTTGCTCGGGAAAGGGGCTGGGCAGGAGCACAGCCGCCCGCTGCCCCTGTCCTGTTTAGCTCTGTGTTGCTCAGGGGGTCTCTGCAGGTCACCTTCTCATCTCCTCCTTGCACTCACAAAAATCAATGCTCTAATTTGCCAGAGCGCAACAAAACAACTGTGATGACTGGAACAGAAATAGGATCATATCCCTAAAGGCTCTGCGCTAAAAATGGTGCCGGTTGCGGTACAGAGCTTCCCTCTGGCAGGCCACGATGCTCCAGCACGGCCTGGGGGGATTTGGGAGGCACAGCCGGCTGATCCTCTGCATCCAGCCTGTGACATGCTCCTGACCTGGGGAAAACCGCTGCCTGCTAGGAGCGATTCAGGCGGGCTGAAGGAGAAGGGCAGCAGTCCCAACCCACCTCTTAAACTTCGATCGAGTGAGCAGTGCCGTGTCCTGTCCACCCGCTCCCCAGCGCATACGCTCCTTTGCTTTGAGGTTCTGACACCAGCGTGCAGAGGTTTCCATCCGCACCGGACCTGCGGAGCAGAAGAGGAGCATCCCCAGCTGTGAAACCGAGACACGTCATCACCGAGAGACTTGCCCAAGGTTGGCCAAGAGAGCTGCGGCAGAGCCAGGAGCTGAGCCCAGATCCGTCCCACCACCGCGTGCTGCCTTCACCGCAAAGCTGTCCTTTCTTTTTGCTGGTGCAATTCTCATTCCTCTTCCAGCAGCTGAGTAATGGCTTTGGAAAGATGACACTGCACTGATTTAGGGGCCTGACCTTGGGAATGCTCCTGAAAAGCTGCGGTTTCCTGAGCACAGCTTCACATTGCCTTTTATGAACACTTTCCAGGTTACACGTATATTTGGGTATCTAGCAACTGGGTAGGAAAAAAAAAAAAAACGCGTGCAAGAGAGAAAGAAGGGATGAAAAAAAAATCCCTTTTATATCTCCAGGCTGCCTTCAGCAACAGCATTCCTAAATAGGAGAGGTTAAATATATTGCTGCCATTACACTCTACAAGGAACACATTCCATAAAAACGAAGGTGCCGTAAATTATACAAATATGATGCTAACAAGCCAGGAAATGCACTGCTAATGAGGTCAGCTATAGAACTCCCGCAGTGCTGCAAATCATGTGCCAATCCGGCGCAGGAGGTACAGGAGCAGCCCTGGGTCAGCATTTTCTGAGCACATTTGTAACCCGCTGTTCGGCGAATAGTTATACAGGTAGATAAAAATCCTCCTCCTCTCCTTGTTTATGTGTCAAATAACCAAGGCACCAGACAATCACGCTTTGCATTAATGTACCTTGCTATTATGCCTATTGTTCTGTGGCGCAGAGTGGAGAATTAGTCACTCCGATGTGCAAATATTGGTTACAGTTTGGAAGCATGCATGCTTTTGTGTTCCTATCAGACTTGCTCCTAGAGGAATTATACATGCTGGCACCAGGTTTTTTTCTTCTTTCCTTGTACATACTGTATTTGCTAAAGCTCTTAAAAAAAAAAAATCAAATAAACATGTTGGCGGCGGCTAAGTTATTAGCTCATTCAACCTTCCTCCCCTGTTAGGCAGTGGGACAATAAACACGTTGAAATGTGGCATTTAGGAACCAAAACAAGAAACCTGCCCAAAATTTGTGAGCTTGAAAAACAAGCTCAAACCCCTTTGGGCTGTTTCATCCCAGAATTTGAAGCGAAGCCCCCCGAGCGGCGAGCCTGGCAGCACTGCCGCCTCGGCCGGGAGCAGGAGGGGGCTTGGATGCTCGTGGCGGCCGGGCGTACACCTGCAGCTCCGACCTTCAGGTGGAAGCGATGCTCTCCATTGGAGCAGCACAAGCAGTTGAGATAATTTTGCCATCTCTGCAAAGCTCTGCTACTGCTGTGAGCCAGGCAGAGAGCGTCGCAGCTGCGGGGGGCCCAGAGCCGAGACCTCTGTGGTGTTGTGGTCCAGGGGCTCTTCTCCTCTGCATCAGAGCAAAGAGAAACGCGCTGAAATAGCCCCCGTCCCCGCAGAGCCAGCCCGGGGCTCGGCGGCACACAGGGCATTTCCACAGCAAGCCCTGGCTATAGGCTTCCTCAGGCATCACCTCTTGTTTCTACCCCAGCTTTGAGCAGCAGAGTACGGGATTTCGCGCACTTGCTCGCTGCCCAAACGCGGGGCACGTGCCGAGGTGCTGCTGGGGACCGGGGGGGTCCCACCACGGTCGCCCCCATTTCTCCTGGGCAGGTGCACCCGCTGCAGGGAGCACCGCGTGTGCAAACTCAGCGCCGAAGGCGGATGGCCCAAAAGCGTTCGCCTCCGCTCACACCCGCCTGCGGCCGACGGCAGCGATGCCGCCCGGGCTGGGGCGGCGGGAGGTGCCGGCGGGGAGATCAGGTGCTTAGAACAGATAAATGCTGACGATCCCCGAGCTGCGGGCCCAGCTCAGGCACGGTATGAAATATGCATTTCTGCCTTTCATTTCCATATGGTTTTTATGGGTCCTCCATGCAGAAACAAGAGCAAAAGCCTCATTCAGAAGCCTCCCAGCTTGGCAGATTTATTACCAAATTAAGGAAGGAGGAAGCACATCAGCTGTCTGGCCCAGGTAGAGGGGATTATCTCTGCTTGAGAGGAACCAGACAAAGCCATGGCTTGAACTCAGAACGGCTTCCCATCACGTCCGATAAAGACTGCGAAGTTTGGAGTGCCTGAGATGAGCTCTGTGGCAAAATGGCCTTTTTGTGCTGACAGTTTAAGTGGCCACTTGGCCACCCGAGAGCCACCCATCGCGAGGTCCCTGCCCTCCCACCCGCGCCGCGCCGGGCTCCCCAGGCAGGGACGAGCCGAGAGGGCTGCCCTTGTTGTTTCTTCTCATGCAAATAACCGTGGCAAGCAGAAATGCATTTCTGTATTTAATAAGCTGGATATTTACGTTAACTAAATAGCAGCTAATTATGAAAACATACTTAAGAGTCTGAGCAATTAAGCAATAATATATTACATAGTTATCAAGCCTCCAATACACATGTCCTTAATAATCAAAATATTAATATGCAGCTACTCTTCTATTATACAGCAACTCTGCTATTATACAGAGAGTGTCCTATTACTGCCAAATTAAATGCATAGTTAGGCGAATTTAGGACACTTAATTTAATGTGTTCCCAAGAGCTCACTATGGCAGATTCTGCAAGACAGGCCTCTATCTAGGTAGCACAGGATTCCTGGAATTGCTCTTTACTCCAAAGCCACATGGCTTCATTTGCTCAGAGACAGGGTTAACCCGTTCATGGCAGCACATTGCTGGGGAAACAGCCAATTCCCGGGGCTCTGCTCTTAGCTACCAGTAAAAGCTATCGTCAAGAAAGAAAGAATGACATGCAATGCACTTTGTAATGGACTGCAATGGAAACGAGGTACAGAGATGCTGTAAAGCAGAGCTGGAGCTGAAGATGAATGGAAAGAACGCAAGTAGGAAAATAGTGGGCAGCTGCCTGTGTTGTCCCAAACAGGTAGTTTTCCTTTATCCAGTTGCCAGGCTGATAGTCCGAGGATTGAACTGATAGATGGCTGTCGACTCAAACTCTGTTTTTTTCCCCCATATAAATACTGCCGGGTTGTATCTCGACACTCACTCATGGCAGGGGGAGAGGGTGGTAAATGCGCATGTAAATCCCTACTATATGCAAGCTCCGGGAGTCTTTACCCTGGCATACTTTGCCCGTTGCTGTTCAAGGGCTGCTGCATCCATGTGCCAGAGGGAAGGTGCTGCCGGGGCAGCTCTGGGTGTGCAGAGCCCGGGGTGCCCCAGCACCCAGCAAAGGGCACCCAGCTCCTGCCCCAGGGGCAGCGCAGGGTGTTGTGTTTTGTAGGACTTTTTAATTAAACCCCACAACAAGAGGCCTCATTCTTCATCACTTTACACATTTGCTTGAGTGCAAAGTGGGTGTGAAATGTGAACAGGCTGATTTGGTATCAATTTACACCTAGTGCTGCATGGCAATAAATAAGGATGGGCAGGGCAGGGATTGGAAAAACCTGGGTTTGGGGTGGGCTGTGTTCCCTGTGCTACTGCAGCAGCGAGGAGAAGGAAGAAACGTGAGTTCCTCTGCTGTGAGGGTCTTTTAGTTCAGAAATCTCTAGCTTCAACATGTGAACTTACCTCTGTGCTTACTCTATCAAAATAGCTGTCTTCAAAATGCCCGTAGTTGTTTGGGCACTGCTGATGTTTACTGTCCAGTGATTAAATTCCTCAGGAGCTGGGATGGTAGTGGGGGTTGCAGAGTGAGCAGTGGGGGACAAACTGGGGTCTTCTCTGGTGCTGGGGTCTCTCCCCAGGGCACCTGCCTGCTGTTTGGGTGGCAAACTGGTACTTATTGGCGCCTTAGTGAGTAAAGCTGGTGCTTCTGAGCTGTCTCTGGGTCCCAACTGCCTCCGGGTGACCTGTGGTACGCTGGCCTCAGTTTCCCCATCAACCCAGTGTTTTCTGCCAGAGAGTTGATGAAGGGGTGAAACCCCAGGGGATGTGCAGTCTGGTTTTATTTTTTAGGGGGATGATTCCTGCTTCTGAGCTGCTGGTGTGGGTCTGGAAAACCATGAAATGCCCTTTTCTTCCTGCTCCCCAACCAGCACACATCCTTCTGGAGGGGGGGCAGGTTGCACTGCAGAGCTGGCACTGGTGCTGCGGGGTCTACCGGACCCCGGGGAGGTGCAACCAGAAAGCAAAAGTGCCTTTATCCCCCCGTGCCCTGCTCTGCAGAGGAGCTGCCTGCCCGCCACTGCTCGTGGTCATATGTTTTTAGGGCCTTATCTGCCATATGGCTTCCAGTTGGGATGATTTATGGGGTGAGGAAAGCATACTGATAAATTTTATGGCTGGGCCCTGCGCAGACTGGGGGTATCAACAGCCCCGTTCCAGACAGCCCTAATGGAAACTGCCGGCACCGAAGAGCAAGGCGTTATTTATGACTGTCTGTAATGCCACTGTGGGAAATTTATCATCGCTTCTGCCAGGCAGGCTGGAGCTGCAGCGTGGCCAGGGGAGGAAGGGGAACGTGGTGGGGAGAGGGCAGGATGGGCGCTCGTTGGGGGACACGTGGGGAAACCGGCGCAGAGCGACCGCGTGAGCGAGCGCGGGGGCTCGGCAGAGCCCGGCCAAGCTTGGCAGCTGGGAAAAGGGGGTGCAGGCGCCTTCCCGGGCTCCTCTTCAGCTGGCTGCTCCAAAAGTTTTGCAACCCTGGCTGGCACCGAGACCCTGAGCGCAGCGTGGCGGGACGGCTACGAACGTCCCTTCCCAAGCTGGCGTCTCGCAGCCGGGGCTGCGCTGGCAGAGGGGGCTTCGGGGACGTATGCGATCGGTGGTCTCCAGCCTCGCTGCCTGGCTCCGATGCCCTGAGCAGCCGGTGGGACTGAGGGGACACTGAGGCCCAAGGTCACTCGGGAAATCCACAGGGAAAAGCAGCCCCAAGAAGGGAGCCTGGAAAGCTGAACGTGTAATGGCTGCTGCGGGGCTGGAAATGCAGGGGATAAATCAGGGAGAGGGTGCAGAGAGATGCGAGATGCTGGTCTCCCCTCTTTTCAGCCAATGCTACATTTGCTGAAGGAATGAAAAAAATAATAAATTTTAAAAAAATTAAAAGGGAGCAGCTATAAAATCTAGATACTAATAAAATGTTCCAGGAAGATGAATTCTTCCGATATAATGGTGATCCCTGATACTGAAATGTTCTGCAAATACATTTTCATAGCCCCACTCAGTGTTATTTGTAGATCTTTTTGCAACCCTTGTCAACAAATTCCTGATAAAAAGGAGACACTTTGCTGTGTGCTAAAGCTATGAATTTAAGAAGTGTCAACTGGTCCTTATTTATGGCGCAATCTTTGGCTTTCTCATTTTACTGATGTGGCTTGGTGCAGACTTGCTTCTTCGCTCACACGCTCTCCCTCCTTGCTCCCCAGTTTGGGATATTAATACTGCAGCTGTCTCGGAGAGCACTGACTTTCTCAAGGTGCAGGGAAGTTATGCTCTGCAGACAAATATCTCCAAGTTCGAAAATCCATCAAGGGGAGGGGGAAAACACCGCCTTGGCAAACATCGAAATTCTCCCCGTGTTGTTAGGCAATGCTGGTGTTTGCTCAAGCCGCCCAGTCTCCCCGGGCAGGATGATTACGGCTGTGGAGACCTGGGGACAATGGGCGAGGAAGCGGCTGGTTAAACAGAAACGTAATCCCTCGGGAATGGGATGGAGGGAGCGGGAAGGGGAAAGTTGGGAGGGGAGACCTCCCGGTGCAAGCCGAGGGGCTGTGTGCTCGCTGCCTGCACCCTCTCTTCCACGCACGGGCTGGAAAGAGATGAAGTGGCCTAAAATCCTGCCTGGAAATGTGGGCTTTACCCACGGGTGCCCCGGAGTGCCCGGGGAAGGCAGGCGTATGTTAGAGGACAGCCAAGCACTGTGTGAGCAGGGTGTTAAGCAGCGAGTGCGCCGAGGAGCGGGGTAAGAGGTGGTCTTCTTAAGGTGAGAAGGGCATCACCAACAACACGCAGCGGAGGATGAAGTTGTCAAACCCATTTCTTTGCTAACTTGGGCCAGAAATTTCCACCTCAAAGACTGTGTTGGTGTCCGGCTGACCAATAAACGCTGGTTTGCCTTGGGCTGCCTTGCCTAGCTGTAACTCACCGCTGGGCGCCTGACTTTCCCTTAGAAGTTGTAGCTCGGGGTTGATTTAGGTTCTCTGGTGAGGCTGCAGCATTGAGCAATGGTCCTGTGACTCACAGCTTAGCCTCAGGCTCACCCTCCCGCAAACGCTCCATCCAGGACTAATAAAGGAGGCTGTGTAAAGCCGGGGGTCTTGGGAAAATCTTTTCCGGTACAAATCCATGTACAAATCAACAACAGATTATTCAGAGTTTGTGCTTGGACGGGTGGTGACAGTAGTTACTAAAATAACTGCTAATAGGAAGTTATACTTCGAGAGTTTCCTGCGGAAAGCTGTGGGACGGAGGAGAGGCTGTTCGGAGCTGGGTGAAGAGCTGGATTTCCATCTCGCAGCCGGGGACCCCCGGGGTCCCTGCTGCTGCCCGGGGAGGGGGCTCCCTGTTGCCCCTGGCAGTCTGATAGTCCCTGAAGCCTGTGCTGGCTCCGGCTGGGCTACAGCCCTGCACCGGTGCCCTCCGGCTGTGCCCACAGCTCCTGCTCTCCCTGGCACAACCGGGAATTGCGGTCTGGAGCAATGGCTTGGGCAAGGCGTCCAGCTGGGGCCGGAGGAGGAGGGATGCTGCAGCACCCAAAGATCTCCTTTGAATGCTGCGAGGGAAGCTCAGCCGTAATTGCGATCTGAGGTGCCCGATGAGCATCGGGGCCGCTTGCATGCGGGTCTGCAGGGAAACCGTGCTGGGAGGGAGAGGCTGGGCTGTGATGGGTGTCGACAAGGCAGGAACAACTGTCTCCGGAGCTCTTTGTGCACTTGTCTACTTCCCTTTCTCTGGCCTGTGCCCCGCTCCTGCAGCAGCCTCCTCCCAGACCCAAACTGCAAAGCTAAAATCAGGAGCCGGTTGTGGGGATCAGCTAAGGGTCCCCAAGCAATGAACCTGGCTCAGGGAGGAGTTTTCAACATGGAAACCTGAGACAAAAAGATACTTTCTGGGTCACTGGGTCCTTCACTCTCACAAATATCATCTGCTCTTTCGTGCACCTCTTGCTCTTCCCTAAAAGGAGACAGGGTCCTTCGCTGGTCTCGGGGATGGAGATCCCCACTCGTGCTCCCTGCACAGCACGGCTGTGCCTGGCCAAGGAGGCTCCGAGCATCCCGGGGCGCGCGGGGCCAGGGGCACTGCTCTCCCCGGCTGCACCACAGCTGCAGTCTTCCCACTCTTACGAATGGACTGGGAGCACTGGGATTCCTGGGGACAAAGGACCAGTAAGCATGGCCTGATTTCTCCCGCGCTTGCAGAGATGCCTGGGCTCCTTGGGGACAATTAGCTCCCAGTTTGCAGATCCTGTTTTAACTATGGCACATGTTCATAATTTAAGGTCTTTACAATGGTGCTTGGTTAACACTGGAGCCTACTCCCTGCTGCCCATACCTTTTGTTTGGGTGATTTACTATTCCTCTGTGCCCCTCTGCCCACTGAAATTCATAACAGCTTTCACACAGCAATAGAAAGCTCGTAATTATAGCTATGTCTGGTAGTGCCATTGGAGCTAAAGGGCCTGCTGGCACTTTCTTTTAACAGGAATCCAGCTCCCAGCTGGAATGAAATTTGCCCTGCTGATGGGGTCTTTTTATTAGTTTGTTTGAGCCCTTATTAAAAAAATACTCCAGTTTTTGGCAGCGACCGTCCGGTATACTCCACCTTCGAGTCTCCTGTGCTCAGACTCAGAGTTTTCAAAGGAGTCTTGGGAGTTCGGTTCAGCAGCGCCCGGGCACTTCACCCCAGCCAGAAAGCGTTGCCCTCGGGCTGTTGCTGCCCGGGACAGTGATACCGTTTGTTTGTTTTTTATAAGAGGTTTATTTCTAATTATTCAAAGTAGCTCAGGCAAATGTGCAAGAAATCAGGTATAACCCAATAAAAGCCGTGCTGTTTAGGTGCGTGGTGATCTACAGCCCTCGCTATCCACTGCAGCTTTTTTCCTTTAACTCCATTTGTGTTTCTTAAAAGGAGGGAGTTTACCTTCTTGCAGTGAAATGTCATGTTGGAGTGACAGAGGCGTGGGGGACCAGCGTCCCCCCCCAGCGCTGCTGCCCACGGCAGGGATGCGGTTGCAGGGAGACTTGCTTGTGGGAAGGGGTTATCCTCTGCACTCAGCTCCTGCACGGGGCTGCCTGAAACCACGGCAGAGCAAGGTCCTGCAAAGTGTGTAAGTGGGGCGAGCAGGGAGCACCCCGGGGCAGGGGGGAGGCGAGAGGGAAGACAGAAAGAAAAGATGGATGGAAAAGCAGACAAGAAGGTGCTTACAGGGTGGATGAGAGAGGTAATGCTGGGGAAACACTCCAATTTTGCTTTCAGTCTCCCATGTTTTTGTCTGGGGACCTCGGTCAGTATTTGAGCGGCTCTCGGAAGCCGTTGTCCCAGCTGACCGACAGCCGGGGGGTGGGCCGGGGGCTGGCGTGCAGTGAGCCACCGCACAGCCCCAGGGGAGCTCAAACACCTCGTGTTCTTGGGGGGTTTATTCCTCTCTTGCCTCTCTGCGCGGGTGGGATGTTGTGGAAGGTCCATGTGTGGGGTACAGGTGTCTGCAGAGGGGCCCACTCTGCTCTGGGATGAAGTAGGGATATCTATGGGGTATTGAACCCCGGAGGTGCTGCGGGTGCCCAGGTGCTCCCCCCTCCTTCCACTCCCACACATCACCGCTCAGGCATTTGCTAGTGACCAAAGAGTTCATCCGCCTTATTTTCAGCCCCTCTGTTGTTGCTGCCAGCTAGTCCTTGCAGGATCCTTGGCCCGGGCACCCCTCTTGTGCAAGCCTGAAGGGTTAACTGTGAGCGATGAGCCATCGAGCCAGGGGACGTGAAGAATCCAGTTACAGGGAAGGATATGGAACCATGAGACGATGTCCAAAAATAGAGAGGAAGACCAAAATAGTGGGTCATGAATCTCAAATGCAGAAAGCAGGTCCAGCATCGCAGCAGGGGACGCGTGCTTTTGATGTGCCAGCCATGCTGCAGTCAAGCAGAGGAGCTCAAAATACAGCGTGCAGATGGACTGCAGCTCCGCTCATGTTCCGCATCAAGTTTCAAGGTGTAAATTCCCATCAAGAAACTGGCTGAAAGGAGAAGCACGTCATCTGATCTCTGCACAACGAATTTACAAGAAGGGATCACACAGGCACAGTGGGATCACCGTAACTAAGTCCAGAGAATATTCCCAGTAGCAGCAACAGGAGAGAGCACCGCTCTTCCCGGCATGCTCACGCTGCGAAATCCTAGAAGGGATTTTAACAGCATAAGACACATTTCCTGAAAGTTTCAACAGCGAAAGGGTAACGGGGAAGATCTTGGGAGTTTCTTAGTGCAGTTTGGCATTCGTGGGTAAAACTGAGCATCAGCACCGGGTCCAGGCTGGCTGTAGGGAGGCGGCAGCTGCCGGGGTCGCCCCTTCCCCGCTCCTGCACCACCGCGTCCTGCCGCCTTTCCTGGTGCCATTGGTGGCAGAGTGGGGCTCCTTGTGCGGACACGTTTTTCTCACATAGCTTCCTCACCAGCCTAATTTCTGGAAACTTAGTCCTAAATTATGCTCCAGGATACTATAAACACATCATTTATAATAGCTTTCAGACAAGACCTTTTATTCATGCTGCCAGAGGGGTTCTTTAGCCAAAATGCTTCATATTTAAGAACTTGATCCTCTGAAACGGTATTGTCATCTCAGCGTTGTCTGTATATGATGAGGAAAAGCAGAGACTAATAGTTCTGTGAATTCCTCTTTTGATTGGAAATGCTGGGTCTTTGTTAGTACTTGCAGTTGGAGGCAATTGCTATGTGTTAAACAGGGACTACAGCATGTATTTATTTACCTCTGAAGGGTTTTATTGCTTCCACACACACACATTCTTTGCTGATTTGAACATCCTGAAAGCAAAGCTATGCGTGTGCCAATGCTCTGCAAACTAAAGGGCCAGTTCTTGCAAGGTTTTCCTGCTCCAGTGATGGCTCCAGGGTCAGCTCACAAAAAGAAGGTCATTCAAAAGACAAGTGATGTTTAGAAACTGATAACCACCCGGTTCTGCTGAAAGGGATTTGATTTCCTCATCTAAAAGGAGATCTTTGATTAGTGACTGATGGGGCAACTTCAAAAGCTCACGGGGTCTGGCTGAGATAAGCATTCAAACCTGGGATGCTCCTTCCCAAAGCCTCTTTGATCTGGAATTAAAGCTAGAAATCTTGCAGGCTTTATTGTGAGATTTCCAGTGTTTTTAATGATGTACCAGGCACAATAGGATCCACCTGGCTTTTCCTCTCCAGCCAGCAGTAAACTGGCGGGGTATGGTTTTTAGCTGTGGCTTTCCGGGGGTGAGAAGGGCTCCAGCTCCCTGCGGCAGAGCACAGCCCAGAAGCCCCTTTTTGAGACCAAGAGGAGAAGGAAATTCGCCAAACCTCACTGCTTTAGGGTGACTGGCACCGAGCGGGGCCCTGACCCTCGCCCCGGCTCGTGGTTCCTGTCCAAGGCTTGCTCTTGCTCCCACCAGTGACAAGAGGGACTTCCATCCCCTGTCACCTGCCCTGGGGTCAGCCTGGACTGCAGCCTTTGCTGCTGGTCTAAGGCACTGGCCGTTACTGGGAGCTCACCAGTTTGCACCAGCTAGCAGCCTGCGTCTCTCTGCTCACTGCAGGTTTCGGAAGGGACACCTGCTCCCGGCTCCCCGGCTGAGCCGAGCGTTCGCTTGGGGTCTGTTTGCGCTTACTCTGCAATTATGGTTTCCAAAAGCTCTGTCGCAAGGCCCGCGGCGGGCTGGGAGCTGAGCCTCTGTTCGTATCCGCTCCGAAAGCAAACGCTGACAGGGTACTGCTAGTCCTGTCCTTGTTTTTAGGCATAAAATGTGTCACACCTGGAAGTAATTAGAATGAATTTTTACTAATTCATAGCTAATTGCACAATTACTCTTCTATGAAAGATTCAGCTCTCGAAAGACACTTCAACACATGAAATGAGTTTCTCCAAATCTGGCTTGAAGAAATTGCATGAAAACATTAGGCTGGATCCAAAACATTATTCTCTCTTCAAATTAAGTAATTCTTTCCAAATATATTTCAAAATGCTCAGAGCTGACAGGGACGGTTTCTCTGGTAATTTCCAAAGGGGAGAGCTGGGGGGGCCATGCGAGCCGTGTTCCGGGGATGCGTGAGCCCAGGAGCCGCCTGCCCCATCGCGTGGCATCCCTGGCTCCGCCGGACGGGCAGCAGGAGCTCGGCTTGGCGCTGGCTGTGCTCTCTGCTTCTTGTGAAGGAGAAGCCGAGCTCCCAGGACGCTGCTCGTCCCTCTGCTTTTAGTGGTGTCATGGTAAAGCAGTCTCTGGCAGTACCCCGGGCGCAGCCCTGCAGCGCCCGGCGCAGGATGGTGCTGCGGTCTGGGACCGCCCAGGCTCAGAGCGGGTGCCCGGGGAGCAGTGCCTGTGTGCAAACCCCACCGACCCGCTTTGACGAGTCGCTTGACGCGGTGTCTATATCTCCTGCGCGCTTGCAAATGATGTTTACTATTTAATAAGATGTGATGAGACTGTTCTGATACTTCAAAGGCAGGTGACAGTTTTGTTAGAGATAATCAAGGAACTTTTGGACAATTATGGTGAAGGCTTTGACAGCAAGAAAACGCATAAACCATGTAACTGTAACTAGCACCAAAGTCAAAGATTCTTCCCTGGAAACAACTTGAATATTCATTTTATCCATTAAGCGTCACTTGTTTATTTATTTATTTTTATTCCATGCTTTTTTATGTCACTTTGCTTCCTTCATGCCCAGAAGAGATCTTTTCTTGTTGCATGATGTGAATCTTCCCACCTTCTTGAACCTCCTCTGCTCCGAAGAGGCGGAGGGCTTTTGGTGCTGTGCTGTCTCCTTGTCTGTCTGTCTGCTGCGCCGGCACATCTCAGCTCCTGCGGGAATAGGGGGGAAACACACTGCGGTCCCCATTTTGCAGATTTCTTTGAGAACAAGAAACCCAAAGACCTCTGCAAACCTTCTCAGAGCCACAGCAGCAGGGCAATGGGCTGGATCTGGTCAACAGAAAAAAATCCTGAGTGATTTCCTAGGGATGGGGCTGGATCTGGGAAATGAGAAGTATCAGTAATTCAGCCAGGATCGGCAAAACTTAAATATCCCTTGAAAGCGTCTGACAAAGCAGGTGAATTGGAATGAAAACCAGCTGAGCTCTTCCTCTGGGTCATCTGACATGCTGATCTCCCCTAATATTGATTGATGTTTAGCTTATAGACATATTGTCAAGCAGACACACAGGGCTTTTTTCCAGTTGATGTTCAGGGAGAGTGTTTCATTTAATCACAAACCTTCTATCACTCAAGCCAGTGAGAAGGAAATTTGATAATATGGACGTAAAACTAAAGCCACTGATGTAATAAGACTTCTGCGTGGTATTAGCGGGAACACGCGGTGACAGAACACTAACGTGCTCGGGTGAGAACTGCCGACGCGACGAGGCTTTTGCAGCAGAACCGGCACCTCCTGTTATCCCATTAGCAAAGCTGAGGAGACAAAATTGCTAATGGGAGAAAACTTTCAGGTTGTGTTAGATCAGCCCTGCCCGCGCTGCGACGCCGTGGAGGGGCGGGCGCATGGCGTGACAAGGCGGCGATGCCCCGGTGTGTCGCTGCCTCTCGCCAGGGGCCAAGCCCCATCTCCGGGTGCACCCCAAGCCGGGGGCGCTCGCTGGGGTGCTCTGTGCTTCTTGTGCCCTTGGTTTTGCCGGCGTACGGTGTGCACGTCCTCTTTCCTGTGTCCATCCCCGTCACGTCCTGCACTCGCATCCCTGTCGAGCGCGACCCCCCCAGCTCCTCCGGCGGGTGTGTGACCCCCCCCTCTCCCGGCTGCTTCAGCCGGGCCGGCAGCCGCTGTGCGCCACATCCTCCGGTAGTCACTCAGAAAAGTAATTGGCCAAAGATTATTCTGTATAATTGAATGGCGGGGGCTTTGTATACCAAACAGGGACTTGTCTTTGTCAAAAGTCTTTACAAAGTATCCAGCTCCGGGTGTCAGGGAGGACAAGTTTTTTAATCATGTTAAAATGATTTATTTAAATGTCAAGCCATGTCACCTCACTTCCTTTCATTTTTCAAACTGTTTGTGTTTTTTCTGGATGATAAATTTATCTTCAGACAGCCTCAATATGACTAATTAACTTTGAAATATAAGAACCAGATGTGTGAGCTGGAGAGCTTTCTGAACTCATGCCAGGCATTTTTTTCCCTCTTCTTTCCCTCTCCTCTCCCTTTCCCCGCTGCCTGCGCCGAAATCGCTTTGCAGACACCAGCAGCACATGGAAAAACCCGGTTAGACGGACGGACTGACCCTCTTCCCCCTCCTGTCCTGCTCTGCCCCAGCCCAGGCTATGTCTTACCCCCGGGATGGCCCCTGCACTGGCCGGGAGATGGGGTGAGCTGCAGACGGCCCCGCGTACCTGCTGTAATGATATTTAATGTGGAAAGCAAACTGCCACCATTCGTGTGCCACATGAAAGGAAATCAAGGCTGGATGTGACATAAAGTGATTTCTTTTAAAGAAAATCCTCCCGTGTGAAGTGGGTTTTCCCCTTCTCCTCTTTTCATGAGACGATCACTCTGAGCTGCTTGAAGAAGGGAAACATTTATGTACCAATTAATTAAGCGAAGCCTCTCAGCTTAATTCTTCTCTCTGTAACGTGCAGCCTCGTCCCTGTCGCGGGCACGAGGAGCGGGAGGGCGAAACCCCCGGCCAAGGACAGGTCCCGGCTCCGGGATCTCCTCCCGTTCCCGCTGAGCCGGGGGAAGCACGGTGCACGCCACCCTCCCAAAAACAACCCCAAACCCACAACCGGAGCAGCCGGAGGGTGCGGGGGGCTGCCCTGTGTGGGGGGACTGTGGTGCCGGAGCAGCGCCCGAGCCCCGCCGCCGGAGAGGATGGGATAAGGGGCGCAAGCCCTGGATGGCACGGTGCTGCTGTCCGCAGCGGCGGCAGATAGCGAGGACAGTAAATAATGGTCCTCGCCTCTCTCATACAGTTTGCTTGACAAAACACTCATTAATCACAAAACATGCTGAAACTGATAGCGGCGAGGGCTGGCGTTGATTCGCTTTCTGTTCTGGAGAGCTGTCCTGTTTCGAAACCGATGGACAAATACCAGTTTGAAATTATTTTTCATTTCACAGCTCTGTCAGGCATATGTAATAAGCGGAATAAGGGCAAGGTGTAAAGACTGGAATGGAAACACAGCGCTGGGACCAGCTCTGGACTAGGGAGAGGATTTCCGAGGTGACAGCACGGCTCGAGCTCTGCCCAGCTCAGGAAGGGAAAATGAGTTTTCTTGGATCCTGGTGATGAGAAAACCCTTCCCTGCCCAGCGCCGCGGGCTGGGGCAGCGTCAATCAGCACTGCTAACGAGCCCTTCAACTAACGTGGCTGGTGCGAGGCCAACGGGACACGGCGGAGAGGTGCGGGAAAACCCTGGGATGCGTGGCTACATCCGAACAGCTCTGCCCCGGCACTGCAAGCCTGCGGGAAAGATTATCCCTGCTGGGAGCTTTCCGGGTTGGGAGATCAACCCCAGCATCTCCAGAGGAGCAAGGGGAACAGGACAGGACTCTTTTCTGCCCCTTTCTGTGTCTTCAGAGAGGCTCACTGGGAAACTGGTGGGGAATTGCCTGGCTCTGTTCCCGTGATCCTGCCGGGGCGGCAGCAAGGTGCGGCCCCTGCCCCACACCAGGTCCCCACGTCACCAGGGGAGCGACATCGCCCGTCAAGCAAACTTCAACAAATGTCTTTTCAGCCAAAACAGATTTTTCAAACAAAGTGTAAATATTCATGTAAAAATGTTGATTTCAGTGGAGATTTTCCTGATCTTCTTGGAAGTGGTAATCAAAATGTTTTTTAAATTGCCTTTTTTTTTAAAGACTTTTTTTTTTTAAGTTTTCATTTCAACAACCCTGAACTTATTCCATGGAAAAACTTCAGTCAAAATTATTGGGTCGGTGTGTTAAAGGGAGATGGCTGCCATTGTTTAAACACTTCCAGCATGTGGTCTTTTACGAGCGTGCTTCACGTTCGCTCCTGCCTTCATCGGCGAGAGCACAAACGGCCAGCGAGGTCAATTTTTTTAATTACACCTTTCCAGGGCTGATTAAGCAATGTGTATCTGTGCGCACGCACACGTGCGATTCCTGCTACGTCTCTGCTGAACACCGTGGTGGGAAGGGTGGTTTGTGCCACCCGAGCTGTCCCACGCGCCCCAGCTCCGGGGTGCGGAGCGGGGTTTGCAGGCTTAATCCCACGAGAGCTTTGCACGCCCAGCACCCGTGGAGGACTCTGTGCCCTGGGCAGCGGCCGACTCGCATCCACGTTGAAAGAAAAACTGTGAGGATTCCCGCTGGCCGGCCACGCAGGGCTAACACCGGAGCAGCAGTTCAGGCAAGCAAGCTGCCAATGCCATAAGGAAAAATAAGTGGATAAATTGCCTTGCCCGGAGCGAGACAGCCCCAGGACTCTTCTGCTGGGCTTCCATTTCCTCCAGACAGATAAAACGCTCTGTCCGGAGGCTGGACGCTGCGGAGAGGAGAGGGACGTGTGTCGGGAGCGGGAGGGGGGCCGGCGGTGGGCTTCCCGCTCCTCTCCCCTGGCGCAGGCACGCGGGGCTGCTGCTCGCCCGTCTGGAGCCCGCGCAAGGCATCGCCCTCCGAGCCGGCGTGGCGGCACTGCTCGCGGCTTGTTAGGGCGATAATGGGACATTTCAAACACCGCAGCATTAAAAAACGAGCTGAACTTTCCCCTCCCCGTGCCTCAGCCGTGCCCTAAATATACATAACAAGCTGCGAAAGCCGGCTCGGTGCGAGCTAGGAGCCATCAGCCGATGTTGACAGCCTTGATGTCTTGGCGGGCAGGATCCAACAGCATCTCCCACTGTATGGCGCTAGATATTTAATAAAGTAAAACCCCCAGGATCAAGAAGGCTGCACTCCCTCCCAGCTCCTTTCTTCTGCTTTGCTCCAGCTCTTTCAAGCCTGCCTCCCGTCTCTCTCCAGAAAATCCTTTCATGCCTCCCTCACCAGACTGACATTTTGACAAGTTGCCACGAGTGACATCTGATTTGTACAAATTTCAAGACTAATAAATCTACCTGTCAAAGCGGAAACTTTAAAAGGAGCTAAGCCCAGCGGGTATAGTTTAACAGAACTCAAGTTGATGAAACTGTAGGATGGAGAAATTATATCTGTCACAATCCACCCACATTAGTTCTGTAGAGATGTTGGCAACTGAAACAAACGTCTTTCACAGCCTCGAAAAAAAGGAAAAAAAAAAATAAAAGGAGACTGTTAATACTGTGAGTAACAAGTAACAGTTCTATTTGTAAACTAGCAAATTTATTTATTTAATTTCTAATTTGCTTGTAGACACGCGAGGGAGGGAGCGACCCTCCCTGCTCCCGCGCGCCGCCGGCAGCCCTGGGCCCCGGTGAGCCCCTGAGATGCAGCACGAGGTCTCGGCGTTTTCGGCCCCCTGCGCTCGCCGGCACTTCACTGTAGTTATGACAACGTGGGGACGGCGCTGGTGCGAATCTGCAGCGCCTGCCGAGGCCACGTTCCCTGCGAGGCCGTGGGACTCGGTGCCATCCCGCTGGATCCAGCCATGAAACCCACTCGGTGAAAGCTCCTCCGCAGCCTGAGCCCCCTGCGACGTGTCACCCCCCAGCCCTCCTTCTTTTGCTGCTATTTTCTCCTGTTCTCTCCGCCGCCGGTTACCCACCCGCACCAAAAGCCTGGGACACTCGAGGACCGCGCTGCCTCGGCCAGACTTACCTTCCGTCTACAAACCTGAAACTTTCTAAGGGCTCTGCTCAACTTTCTCCCCCGTTTGTGGTTCGTGTCCCCGGGGTGCAAACACCCGTAGCTGTGGGAGCCGGTTCGGGAGCAGAGCACGGGCTTCCCTGAGGAGCTCCGTCCCTGCAGGGTGGGTGCAGAGGTGCCACCCTGCAGAGGTGGCAGCGGGGCTGCAGGGAGGGAGACCCCAAGCCCCTTCCCGTTCCCCCACCTGGGATGCAGGGACTCAAACCCCGTGGTTGAAACGTTTTGCTTGTGCAGAGTTCCAAAGGGGGCTGGGTGTTTGAAGAGGAGGTTAGAAAAGCATTTAGATGCGCCATGGGAAGGAGATGCGGTCTCGTGCCCAGCTGAATTTCCTTTTTTATTGCATCTTCTGTTCGAGACACACAGACGTGAACAGCCAGTTCATTCTGCCTGTTGGAAAGAGATTGATTTGGAAGTCGCACGTTGCATGAAACTCCTGTAGCCGTGTCTGCAGCACTGAGAGTGTCTTCAGGTGTATCTAATGACTGAAAGAAACCTCTGAGCTGATGATTTATGACAGCTGGTTTGGTTATAACTTGCCTATCTCCTTTCATTACAGAGGAGACTGGAGTGTTAGCTCTTTCCACTCGGATCCCATCTGCCGAGAGACTCCCTGCTTTCTCCCCAGCCTGCAATATTGCTGCCTCACCCAGCGAGGATGTGCTGGCTCTGCACGGAGAGAAGAGCTGCCAGCGGTCTCCCTTGCCCGGTGTGGGCTCCCACCTCGCTCCTGCTCCGCCAAGCTCTGCACCGGAGGCACACAAAAGCAGCACTGCCCTTCAGCACAATGTAGTGCCGGGCGGGCGCATGTGCCGGTCCGTAGCCCGCTGAAGCTCATTTAAATCCTGCTTCAAGTGATGCCCGGGCTTCATGCGGGTCCTCTGCTCCTCCCGCATAAACCACGTCTTAAAAGCTTTAATCACAAGCAGCACTTCGGAGCACTGGGTGCCCTGGCAAGACAGGGAGCCCAGGGGATCGCAGCGGTGCAGAAAGGCGCCCGCCCCGAAGCCCAGCCGGCCCCAGGGTGCTCTGAATCTCTGGAAGGTTTCTGAGAGCTCGGCTCTGCACAAACGTTTTCCAGCACAGTAACAGCCACGTTGGGATCATCCTGGGCCATTCCTCACTTCCAACAAGTCTTATTTAGAGATGTGCTTCCATGGAGAACCAGTCAATATATTTGTTTTCCTCCAGATATACAGCTGCAGAAGCAAGGCACGCAGGAAGTTTATTAAGCTTGGTTAATTTTCTAATAGCCGCAGCAATGATGGATGTAAGGCACACTGTCTTCCAGCTCAACTTAAAAGTCAAATAAAAATAATCATGCTGATGGGAAAATATAATTCTTGTAGCTAAGGCAGATAATATATGATCCATTAGTACCTGCCAAGCATCTCGTCTCTAGCAACATTCCCATGTACTTCAACGGGGTCAGAGTTCGGCTCGCACTACGCGCTCTCCCAGCCACCATGTACTGGGGATTTTAGTGTAAACAACCCGCCAGGGTTTGGGGTTTTTTCAACATCTGTATTATTTCTAATGTAATTCCTACGTCGAGGGCTCTGTTGTGATGGAGAGCGAACAGAGAGGCTCTGCTCCTGCGCACCTCCGGCACCAGTACCCGCCTCCGCCCGGCTCCCGGGGCGGGCGCCCTGCGGACGGGCGCTTGCTGCCCTGGCCAGCGGCTTTGAAGACAGTTCTCACTTGCAGCTCTTTCTCCCAGGAGAGGAGGCCCCAGGGCTGAGGGGTTGGTTTTGGCTGGTGCGAGGAATTGCCTTCCAGCGATTTCTGCCGCCAACCCAAGCGCTTGCTGCCGTTCATCCCAGCCCTTGGAGGCAGGCTGTGCTGGCGAGCCCTCGGCCGCCTCTCGCGGGGGCTTAGCCCCGGTTCGAGCAGCCCTGGAGCGGGGGGACCGGGACCCCTCTCCCTCGGGTTGGATCCAGACTTCATCACTCTCTGGCCTAAAGCCGCCCATTTATATTGAATGGCATCCGAAAATCTCTTGCTCAGAAAACCACAACACGCGGGGATTATCCAAGAAGAATTTAAACTCACTTCTCTGTGATAAACTCTGGTTAGGGAGATTACGGCTGTTTACCCAAGAAGTAAATACTGCTCAGCGCTTAACTGCCGCCAGATCCAAGGGAAAAGGCTTGCGGCTGCGGGGCCGGGCTGCAGGCGATCCTGCAGCACCCCCGGCCCCTCTGCTCCCCGGGCACGGTGTGAGCTGTCGCTTAGAAATAAAGATGACCCCGTTTTTCTGCAAGGCTGCCCAGCGGGGGGGTTTATAGAGTTTGGGAAAGCAGGGACGCCCGTCCCCTCCGCCTGCACCTGGGTAAAGCATTTCTGTGCTGGCTCTTGCTAATGTGATTTGCTGAGCTCAGCTAACTCGATAAGCTGGATGAGGGATGGCCAGCCGAGCCTGGCAGGTTATTTCTATTATACTTCTTCCATTGCTCTATACCCTGTCCACAGCATATGACACCTATATATCTTGACAGTGAAATTAAGCATGGTAAGGAAAAGTTTTCCTCTTTCCCACTAACACCTTGCGGCTGACACGGGGTTTGATATCCAGCTGGGCATTTTACTGTAACGTCTACAATTTAACAGAGATTGTAGCACCGATGCTGCCGCTGGGCAAGTGCATCCCTGCTGCTGTCCCCCAGCCCCGTGCCTTTGCCGGGCTGCTGCACCCTTCTCCTCAGGACAAAGCCCAGCACATTAACGCCATATTGCACATCTGTTTAGGGGAAAAATATTGTAAACTTGCATATGCTCAGAGGCTTCTTAGCGAAGCGTGCCATGCTCGCTACGCTGTCCTGCCTCGCTGCCTGGTCCGTACGAGGACAGCAGCCAGCTGCCCCCGGCTCCCGGGGGGTTTGCCCCGCTCCGAGCTCGCACCGCCCCACTGTTGCATTCCAGCCAGCACATGTTACAGGGGCTTCGCAGGCTCTCGGGGGCTGCTGCTGCGCATCTAACCGTGAGTACGAAGCTGCTGTGTGACTGTTGCCATCGGCATGTGAGCTCGCATACGCTCGCGCAGTGCCCACATCACCACTCGCTGCTGGCGCGCTAAAAAGCAACACATGGGCTTGCAAATCAGGTCGAATTACCGCATCCAGCACTGCTCCTGCATAATACCAAACCGCCTCTGGTACCTCTCTGAAGCACACCAGACCTCCCCAACTGCGATAACGGAGGGCATGGCCAAGGCAGGCCTTTTGTGAAGAACAAACGCAGCCTCCCATGTACAAATACTTCCAACAAAATTTATGTTGTGCTTTATCTTTGCGGGGAGCAGAGTAGGGTACGGGATGCTGCCCCGCTAATTTGCGATCTCCGCAGAGGCCGGCCAGGGAGGCGAGCGGATCTGTGCAGGCAACAGCTACGCACATCTGCATGGATGGCAGAAGAAGACAGATAGACCCCGTTGCCTTTCTAATTCCCCTTCCCTTTGTAATGTGGGGGCTCCCCTCCTCGCCTGGTGTGCTTATCTCCCCTCCAGGTTTCAAAGCCACGCTAATCATATCCATCACACGACTCGCATTAGCAAGGCAAGCTCCAGGCTGTCACCGCACCTCATGTGCAGGCATATGTTCCAGCGAAGGGCCGAGTGATTTAGAGGGGACCATTCACATTCACAGTCATCGCTTCAAATAAACAGGCTGAGAGTTTAATGATTTCAAGGTAAAGCTCTTTTATTAAGACAACACAGGGAACTTTTTTCAACCACAGCTGACATCACTATAATAAATCACCATCATGTCTTGTGGGATTGAAAAAGCCAAAATACTGTCAGAACTGATTTTTCTGGCTACTCATGCCTCCAGAACAAACCATGTGTTTTTAATCAACAAATCTTTGTTTTGCATTTCTAAGACCCTAGCACTCTTTAAATAGTTAGCATTTACCAGAGGGATATTTTAAATTCAACACACTGCTTCCTTACTGAAGAGATTAGGAAACAGGACACCACATTACAGACTTACTGGGCTTGTCCGGGGCTTTTGGAAATTTGTTTTTGTTACATTCATGCAGTACAGAGAAGGGCTTTCCCATACTTGTCTCTAGCTTCATTAGAACTTTTCTCTCCCCAAAATCATGACATTTACTGCTTGTATGAGTCAAACCATCTACTAAGACACCATGAAAACCCTCCCTGTCCAAAGCTAGGAGGAAAAGTGATGGAAATAGCACCCCACCCGGGGAGGTTCCCGAAGCCTCTGGAAGTCCAGCAGCAAGAAATACCCCTTTGCCCACCATCAGACGGCATCCTGCACCCATTATCCTTTGCCCAGCGGAGCAGGCTGCGGGGCGACGGTCCGAGCGTCGCCCCGGCTGTGCCTGAGGCGTCTCGGCTGTCCCCGCTCTCATCCGGCTGCCGATGCCAGCACTGTTCGTTCGTGCCCGGGATGTGCCAGGCTTTTCTGCTGTGTTTCCCCCACACCAGCAGCGTGATCCGGGGGGGCTCACCTCCCCGCTCCGGTTTCAAGGTCAGGCTGAAAGCAGAGACGTCGGGATCCTCTTTCACGCCACGCAGGAACCCCTCCCGCTCTAGCAAATAAGCGCGACATGCTCTGCCTGCTTGGCACAAATGTCAGGGCTGAGAATAAACCCGGGACTGGGCCCAGGCACAAAGATGCCCACGCCAATCAACCCGCCGCGAGCGGGTAGAGCCAGCAGCGTGCCGGGGCGCTGCCGCCGGGGAATCGCCAAAACTCATGGGGAGCAAGCGGGCAGTGCCAGGGCGGGCAAGCGGTCCTTGGGGGTGCTGCAAGAGGGTCCCTGCAGGATAGGACCCGCAGGGGTGAATCTGTGCCCAGTGCTCTCCATGCTGCATGCACCCTGGTTTGGAAACCCTGCGGGGAAGGGGCTGGGTGACCCGGACTCTTGTCCCCGTGGAGGACGCCTTGCAACGCTGCTGCCCAGGCATGCACCCTGGGTGGCCGCCTGCTCGCCTCCCGGTGCCTCCGGTTGTGCCAGGCTGGTGGCACGCGGTCACGGGGCCACCGGTGCAGGCTGCCAGCGGGACGGTGAGAGCAGGGAAAGGTGGGGATGCCACCCAGGGCACCCCCTTGTCTGCCCCAACCTCAGCCCCTGCCACCCCACTGCGTGGCCTCGCCAACAACCCCTTCGGCTGGGCGGGAGCAGGTCCAGGGGGACAAGGTGACCTTCTCCAGAGCCGGCGCCGCTCCTCCACAGCAGTGGCAGGGCCGAGCATCCCCACCCCTCGCTTGGACACTTCTCCCCCAGGACAGCGAGCCCCCGGGGCCCCACACCTCCCCCGGACCGGGGATGAACTTTCCCCTTCGGACGAACTCCCGTCGGCCCCAGCACCTCCTGGGTTGACCCCGGGGCTGGCGGCCAAGACCCCCCCTCCCATGCGACCCCCTCCCCGCCTCGCAGACCCCCTGCGGGCGGCATAAAAGCGACCTGGGCACATACATTGCTCTAACACCCTCCCACGCAGCCGGGCGAGATCAAAGCCTGCGCCGGGAATCAAAGCATGTGACAGGCAGGTGTCCGTCCCCCTCGACAGGGCCACGATTAATCACAGGGTCTATCCCACAAGGAGATCAAACCGGGCCTCCTGCCGGCTGTTGGTTAAAGCCTGCCTTCAACTTACCCTAATTAAAGTTTTCTCTTCGCCTCCCCCATGTTTGCCCGGCTGACTGCTGTCCCATGACCGCCCCTTTCACTCCTTAAAACAAAGGCTGCTGTGAGGAGCTCCGGGCAGCCGGAGCTGCCGGCCCCGGCCATGCTTCGCCGTCCCTTTCTTCTCGAGCTGCCGCAAAGCCGCAACCTGGCAGGGGAGCCTTTCCCGCGGGCAAGGCTCTGCCTGCTGCAGGCAGCTGCCCCGCGCCAAGCCCTGCGCCCACCCGGGCAGCGCGCGCTCTCGGCACCCCGAGCGCAGCCCGGGCAGCCTCTCCCTCCTTTGCTTTCCCTGAAACTTTGAGTGCATTTGTTCCAGTTCTGGAACTACCCATTTTCCCTCCTGGGACCCGGAGGAACCCCCTCGTGCTAAAGGCTCCTCTCCATCCCCCTTCCCGAGGTTCTCGTCTTGCCGCGACATCAATAGCGGCATTTTGATGAGAAGGCAAAGGAAATGCTTCTCTCCAGCAACGCTTGGCTTTGATGTGTTTCAGGGTTGCATAAAAGCAATCCAGGGGAGAACCAAACTGTTTCTGTAACCAAAAACTGGGGGGGTTTAAATGGACGTTTTGGACGTGTCACATAATGAAGAAGTTTTAAGGTTTTCTTTTCCCCTTGAATGTGCCCGGTATTTTACTCACACAGGGGGGAAGAAAAAAGAAAGGAAAAAATCACGGGGTTTCACTGGGAAGCCGCTTGCAGTTGGGAAATCAATCATTTCGAGGGCAAAAATGCTCAAAACAGAGCCCTGCCACGGCCAGGGCCCATCCCTGCCTGCGCCCGGGGGGTTGTCCCCGAGGAGGGAGCGGGGGGACCCTCGGCGACGCTTTTCGTGCCGGGGCACGGGGGGCACAAGGCAGCCCGGCCACGGGTCCGGAGGGACGGGTCTCCCTTTGCCTGTGCAGCCCGGGGTGCTCGCCGGTGGGTCGCTGCCTGCCGCCCTGGGAAGCAGCCCCTTGCTTTTGAACTTGGTTTTTCTCCCCGCGAGGAGCGGGGCCGGCTGACAAACGGCGGGGCTGTCAGTGCCGGGCGTGATTGATGGTAATGACTGCGGGGCAGGAGGTGGGCTTCAATCGCCGGCACACGTTGACTCTGGCACCTGGACAAACCACCTTTCACAGCCTCCCTGCGACCTCTCTCCCTCTCCTCGCTCGCAGGCTATCACTCAAACGCCTGCCCCAAACCTGACCTTTTTTCCAGAGGAGCTTTGCTAAAAGCAGCATTTCTTCCCCAAACCCTGCCAGAGGAATTTCACCGGCACTGGCGGGGACACAGTGCCGCGCCGGTGCTCGCCGCACTCCGCCGGGCTCCGGTGAGCCCCCCGGCACGCGGGGCCACGGCAGCCCGGCTCACGCAGGCGAGCACGCAGGTACGCGCCCGGCCCGCGCGGCTCCTCACACGTATTTGTCAATTTGCACAGCTGCTTCTAATCCCCGCTTTGAAGTCCCCCCTCTCTGTTTTTCTAGCTGACAGCCTCGACGCGGGGTTCCTGGGGTCAGGGCGGGCGAGCTGCAAAAAAGGTTTCGCCGTCGGGTTTGAAGGAGCATCCGAAAGTTCTTCCCAGTCGCCGGCACGAGCATCCTCCCCACCCTACCCAGGCACCAATGCTGCCTGCCAGGGGCTGGGGCTCCCGCCACGAAGCCCCCAGCAAAGCCGCTTGGAAATTTGGGCAGCGGGGCTCCTCTCTTAAAAAAAGCTGGGAAAACCAAGCCAGCGCTATGGTGCAGGTTTGTCCAGTCTCACACAGGCGCACAGCCTAATGCAATGTTGTTCGGGTCTTGGCCTTACATTATTAATAATAATAACTGTAAAATTTTGTTACCCGCAACACGCAGATTGAAGTAGCCAGATAAAAGTCTGTGAGCTACGCAACCTGCTGCTGGGGAGAGATGGTTATCTAAATAAGATTTTTTTTTTAAACCCAAGATAATAATGATAATGCTAATAATAATAATAATAATAGTAATAGTAATAATACCTCTTTTTAGCGTGCTTCAAGATCCAGATCTTATCCTAAACAAGAAAATAATTCTAAGCCCTGGAGAATGCATTGAAAATTAATATTGATTATCAGGAATAATAGTCCTTCTAGGAATGGCACTGCAATGTCTAGGGAAAGGATTCCTCCAGGGCCAGGTAATAATCACAATCATATTTAGTATCTGCACTGCACTTTCTATCCTCAAAGCAGATTAACCTCTTCTGTACTAGTTTAATTATCCAGTGATGGGCTCGCATGGTGGGAGGCGAACAGCTGTGCCATGGAGCTACCTCTTGCCTGGAAAGCTCTCGTAGCCTCGAAAGCCCTCACACCCCACCGTGCACAGCCTCTGGACCGCTGCAACGGTCCCTGGGAGCTGGCAGCATCTCGCTGCCCCTCCAACCACCCCCGGCCCCCGGGGACCTCGACCCCCCCACAACTCCAGCCCCTGCCGCAGCTCCGGCTGCGCCAGGTTCTCCGGGAGACCACACAATGTGCCTGACATGCCATTTAATACAACACAATGAAATATTGAAAAGGCTTTCAAAACTCAACATGTTGAGGCAGAAATCTATGGAAGATGTTTAATACTAATTCTATTAGGCATCTGAGTTAATGAATCACAACTGTAAGAAATCATGATAATCCAGAAGGCATTAGTGACAGATTAGCTTCAAAGCTACCATAAAAGTGCCATAATGCTTACCTAGCGGCATGATTAATACCGGCAATACATAATGGCATTATGAGGGATGGAGCTGCGCGGCGGCGGTCTGACAGCCCCTTTGCTCTGGCCATCGCCGCGGAGCGCAGTGCTCGCCCGGCCCCGGCAGCGGGGTGGCAAACCCACGCTGGTCACGGCACCGCCACGGCCCCTCTCCGGGCACGTCGCGGCCCTTGGCGTTATTTGCCCGAAGGAGTAAGCCCACAGGTGTTGACCACAAGACTTTCTGCTCTCCTCCATCCCGGTAGCAGTCCCCGGGGAGCGGTGGGAGGTGGGTGCTGCAGGTGTCTGCGCTCGGGCGGTGATGGGGAGGCAGAGGCCATAAATGGGCTCTCGGCAGCACCAGCTGCAGTGTGGCTGCTGCTCGGGGCAGGGCTGGAGGGGGCTCTGAGGGGTAGGGCTGCAAGGGCAAAACACAGTGCTGCAGGGCGCTTACAGACTGCAAGCGAAGGTCCTGTGCTGTGGGTGCTTGAGCTGTTTCTTCCTCCAAGGCACTCACAGCTGAGTCTTCAGCAAACCCTCCTGCTGTCCCCTCCGCAAGCTGATCCGGACCCAAGCCAAGCCCAGAGTCCATCTCTGCTGAGGACCATGTCAGGAGAGCGAGGACCGCTGCTCTGCCCTGGTCTCGGCGTCGCTTGCACGTGCCCAGCGGACGGGGGTCCGGCCGAGCGTGCCCTCCCGGGCCAGGGCGCTGGCAGGTACCACAGTCCTGAGTGTCAGCAGAAATGTAAGTGGAACAAGTTGCTATTGAATGAAACTAGATGTCTCATTATGGCTTTTCAGGATTGTTTTCCTACATCTTTATTGCTCAGGTTTGCTTAATTCTAGAGTGGATGCCTGCCAAATTGTCTATCAAATTACCTACTGGCAAGTGAACCGAGATTAGTTCACTTGAGTGCGGCCCTCTTATATTTGACTTATAGCCAAGCAAAATATGGGTTTAATCAAGGGAGAAATTGGACATGATGTTTCAATGAAAGATAGCAGGGTACTATCTGTTCAGCGGAAGCAGGGGAAGACATAACCTGGAGGCAGAGAGCAGAGGAGGGCTGGCCAATTCGGCTCCACAAGAATCAGCTGAGGACAATTGCTCTGAGGCTGTGTGAGCAGCTTGGGGACACCGAGAAACTCAGCCCTTGGCCGGCAGATTGCTCGGCTGTGTCCTCTTGCTTCCTCAGTGGAGCCGAGATCACGCGGTGACCCTGGTTGGGCTCCCCGAGTGCTTACTGTCCGCTGTCATGTGCCCTTCAGGAGTCTCATGATGTTGCGCAGCTCCGGCTATTTCAGTTGTGTCCCGTGCAGATCTGTCTCCCAGCAAAAACCCTCTTGCCCCAGAAGGAGATGGGTTGGGGAGCAAATGCTGTCGCTAGCAAGGCGCTTATTCACGCCGGCATGCGAGGTGGGGCTCGCCCCGGGGTCCTGGCTCTCCTGCAGGCTGGGCAGTGAACTTGCACCGACTGTCTCAGCTCTTCTGATTTACGGTGTCTGAGGACGCGCAGGGAACTATTTCGCCCACCACCTGTAGACCCAGAGCCCCTGGCAGCCGGCGGGGCGGGCTCAGGGTGGGGTGCAAGGAGGAAGATGAAGCTGCCGTGAGGAGCGAGCGCGGGCAGGCGTTTGGTGCTTGTGCGGGGCTCACGCGTCTGCAGGTCGCGTGTGAAATCTGCTTCAAGTTTCTTGTGCTTCTGTTTGCGTCTCCTGACGGGCTCCCAGGAAAACTAAACATCTCGGCAGATGGGCTGGCTGGGCCAAGTGTGAGATAGGGGGATACTTCTACACCCCGAAGGCTTTGGGGTTTTTCCCTCTTTCGCATCTAGCTGTTTTCCTAGTCATAAGCCGGTGCAGGTGGCTGAGGGCAGGTCCCTGCTGAGCCCGGTGGGACCCGCTGCTCCTCCCCAGGCCCCCCCAGCTCTCCCTGCAGCTCACGCGGGGCCGGCAGCCGGGGGGGTTCCCACCCAAAGCCCCTTCCCGCGCCGCTCAGGGTGCGCTCCTCGGGGATGCAGGATGTGCCTCGCTCCAGGGTCCCGGGGCAGGCGGCACCTGCGGTTGCCCGCAGCCCCTGGCTCTGGGTTGGTTATCGCAATCCCTGTGACGTGTGGTGTCATTTTAAATCCCCAGCTCCTGGCATCACGGGAACGTGGGCACATTCCTCTTCTCTTCTTTCTTCCTCCCCTCTTTAATTTTAAGCTCTTTCCAACCCTCACTGCGGCAAGCTCAAAAACTTGACTCCTGAAGGCTAAAAACTGGAAGGTAAATAAAAATAACCCCAAAGTTAATTATATACTTAACAAGTCATGATTTTTTTAAGCCCGTCTCATTCCTTGTGGGGGTCTGACTCATGATTCTGAGCACTTGCAGTTGGCAATAATATCTTGCTGTAATTTGAATTAAACCACTTGTAGCAGTACTCTGTTCTCTAATTTCATTTAGGCCCAGTGGGTGTCCTGTCTTCCTGGAATTTGTTGGCTATCTAATGAGAAGCAGCCCGGCAAACCCAGTTAATGAACAAAGTCAGGCATCGCGCGAGGGGGTGAGGAAGGCTGGGTGGAAGCGGGTAGGTGAGATGGGAGCGTGGGGGTGCGGAGGGATTTGCAGGGCCATTGACATGGGCTCCCTGAGCATCAGGTGCGGTGGGAGCTCCATCCCTGCAGTGTCCTCCGTTCCTTCCAGCAGCCTCTTGACCCAGCGCTGAACCGGAGCTCGTCCCTCCCGCCCCTGGGCTCCAGAGGTGTGTTTGATCCTCGCCATCTGCCTGAATTTTCCCTATGAAAGGGGGATGTTTGCTCTTTCGGGCAGCCCCACCGTCACGCAGAGCTGCTGCCTGTCCCCGGGGAGACCCGGGCGGGTCATGGCACTGGTGCAGAGACGTAGCTGTGCCCATGCCCACGGTCACCGCCAAACCTGGGTGAGCAGGAGGGTGCCTGTTCCCCCGCTGCCACCCACCAGCGACAGGCTGTGCGACGCTGAGCGAGGCTGTGCGACGGTGGCGGGGCATCGCTGTGCTCCGGGCGCTTCTTGCTTGCAGGTGACGAGCGCGCAGCCTTCGCTCGAAGCCGGGCACGCAGCCTAGCAATGAAATGGTTCTCCCTCTGCCAAAATAAAAAGGCGGGGATATTTTCAATGGCCTCCTCTGTCCTGCAGGGACGTGCGGTTTCCCGCAGCGCGCTCCAGGAGAGCCGTTTCCACCAAACCTTTGCCAACGGTTCCTGCCGGCGGGGAGCGTGTGCCCGGGGGCGGTAGGTCCCTCCCGGGCTGCCCGCGTTGCATGGTCCTCGGTGTCCTGCCGTGCTTTTACCAGCCATCGCTCTCATCGATCCCGTTTTGTGGCGGGGGCAGGAGCGTCAGCCCCAAACCCGAGCAACAGCCCGATGCAGTGCTGCAGATCCGGCTGCGCTGCTCCTGATTACCTTGGGAGAAAGAAAAGGGAGGTAATAATGATGCAAACAGGCAACGCTATCATTTCAGGGGAAAAAAAAATTAAAAAGAAAAAGGAGGAAAACCGTTTGGTTTTTTTCTATATTGAAAAGAGCACGGGGAAAAAAAACATAAGACTTCCAAAGTCGTGCGAGTTGCTGAGTTGAATTACGGGGGCTGGGGTCGAATGATTAACAACCCTCCTGCATTTCTGCATCGCAGTCATTACTCACTCCAAACCTGAGGCTTCTCAGTTACATACCCCGGCACAGGCCGACCATTTTTTCCATTGACTGAAAACACATTCTGACTGAAAACAAACTTTCGATCCCCAAGGCTTGGCACGCCTCGGGTCCTTCACCATATTTAATCAACGGGAAGCTAAACACTTTCAATCTGTGATGGCTCATTTGGAGAGGGAGCTTTGGGCCCTCGGTAGGTGCCAGATATAATAACTCTCCCCTTTTCTTTTCTGAGGCCTACTTTTATAATTTTGCTATTTTTCAATGTCAGACCCATCTTTTGAAGAAATTTTATTGGATTTCCTGCTAGACTTCAGCGAGGATTTTTCTTTCTTTGGCAGAAATATCAAGCAGAACAGGGGAAAAACTCAATCATAATCTTGGAACGAGGATTATTATTAGTTAGGATTTCTTTGTCTGTTTGCACAAACACATTATTTAAGAGCCCTGTGGGTCAGCGGGCCCCTGGCTCTCGTGAGCCAACCCCTGCTTGCTGGTCCCTGCTGTCTGTCCGTCCTTCCGCTGTGGCTGCTCCTGCAGGGAGGGGGACAGGCGGTGCCGGTGCATCGCCAGCATGTGCAGGGCACAGCAAGGGCGGGCTGGGGGGCTCCTCTCCCCTTAGCCGGGGTACTCATAAAATCTTGCCGAGATTTAAGAAATCTTTGCAAAATCCTTCGTCTCTTCAGGAATCGGGTCTCAGGTCCCTGCTTGCTCAGCCCCTGGCTGCACTTTGCTCCGGCTCCTTGTGGGAGCGGGCGTTCGAGGGAGACCCCAGCTGCCCTGTGCCTCCGTGGGCGCCGTGCCTCCGAGCCCGGGCCAAAGGCACGTGCTGGGTGCTGGCCGTGGCCCCTGCCTGTGCCAGCATCTCCCTGCCCACATGCCACAGAGCTGTGTGCCGGCACTGCAGGGTCACGGGGATGCCGGGGGGCTTCTCTCTGCCCCCCACCTCTCTCTAGTTTTGCAAGTGCCTGTGGTGCCTACACTCCTCTGCCTCTGTCCATCCTGGTCCCGAGCCAGGTCTCAGGGATCTCGGAAGTCAGGACAACTTTAAAATCCAACCTGGACGCGAGTGAGCAAACGGGCAGTGTTTTGTTCAAGGAACGCGTGGACGAGGCACTGCGGGACACGGTTTAGTGGGCACGGTGGGGTTGGGGTGGTGGTTGGACTTGACGATCTTACAGGGCTTTTCCAAGCGTAGCGATTCTGTGATTCTGCAGGCGTGGGGCTGCGCAGCCAAGGCCTGTCCCTGAGCTTCGGGGTGCGCAAAGACGAGGGTTTCAACAACCAACTCCTGCTCTCAGCTCTTCCCGGCCGAGCCCAAGGAAAGCAAGCTGCTGCTGCCGGAGCGGAGCTCCTGCCCTCTTAGTGGAGCAGCTTTTGCTGTCTCAAGGTTTTCCAGGGGCTCTCAAGGCTTTCCTTCTTTTTTCTCTCAGTGTTTGAGGCTAAGAAGTATGCTACAGTATTCAATAAATCGCTTGGCATGGCGTACGACAAAACAAGAAAATGTAATTCA
Source organism: Gavia stellata (assembly GCF_030936135.1). Lineage (NCBI taxonomy): Eukaryota > Metazoa > Chordata > Aves > Gaviiformes > Gaviidae > Gavia > Gavia stellata. The sequence continues at coordinate 5,546,960 of NC_082624.1, forward strand.
GATTAAAGTCACCCTCTGGCTAAAATGATAGTTTATTAAATAAACTGCAGCGCTGCCAATCAACTCTGCTGGCAACCAATCCTTTGACATTAATCTTTTTTGATGTGATTTAGGGTACACCTGGGCCTTTGTAGAGTATCTCCCATAATTTCTTTCCCATCTCTCTGGATCAAGCTGCTGTGCTTGGCTCCGTTGACAAATTCCCCAAGTAATCCCTCAAAAGATTGGAGAAATGCTCCAAACGCTCCATTAAATTTATTTTCCGTGCTTTAAGAGCCCCAAAACTATGTCCAATAAATAAGTGTTCACTGTGATTTATTGAAATGCTGCTCTGATTTAGAGTTATAGGCGGGGGAAATATGTCACCCCTGGGAACTGGAAGACCAGCCTCGCAAGCGAGACCAGATGTGCCGGCGCGGGGCGGGGGGAGCGCGGCCAGGCCGGGGGGGGCTCCGCAGCCCGGGGCCTGGACCCCGCTCCCAAACCCCGGCACAAAAGGTCCCCGGTCGGGTTTTCTTGCCTGAAAAATTTATTGTGGTTGTAGTTATTGGGGGAACCATCAAAAGAGTAATTCTGGCCCTTGTTTTTGCACAGGCCTTTTGATAAATATGATACTTAGAAATATGCCTCCCACAAGACAGGAAAGCCATAGAGTTAAAATGAAGTAATCTGTCAGTAAACTTGCTGGAATTGAGGCCAAAATGAAACCTGTGAAAGCAAGAGGGGGAGAAAGGGAGCCTGTGCTCGAGGGCGCGTCAGCCGAACCGGGGGGCTGGCAGATGAGGGGCTGGCCTTCCTGCGGGTATTTTCATCATCGCAGTTAAAAGTGAGGAGTTATTTTCCAAGGGGCTCTGTTTGGGCGCTGGGCTGCTCCGGCCGCCACAAGGGCTCCCTGCTCCGCACCCTGTGCCGGGGGCACCGCGCCACCGGCCCCCGTCCTCCCCGGCTCCATCTGCGGGGCGCTGGGGCACCTCTCCCCCCGCTCTGCCCTCCCTCTCCTCGGGCAGCAAGGTCTGCCTGCGCCTGCCCGCCCGAGGGCTCGGCCTCCAGGACATCCCGGCCGGGTTCCCGCACCCATCCCGTGCTCGGGGTCTGCAAACCCCACCGGAACCCTGGGGAGCAGACAGGCAGGGGCCGAATCCGGCTCCCCTCGTGCCGGCACGGCGCATCGCTCCTGCTGGCCTGGACGCAGTTAAAAGCGAGGTGCGTTGCACCACCTGTGTTTACGCTGCACGATCTGCAGTTTACGGTAATAAAATCATTTAATACAGTCATAATTTTTTTGGCAAGGGCCGTGCTGGCGGGGAGCAATGGGGCGCAGAGCCAGCTGACAGCAGCCCGATGGACCCGATAACTCCCAAGCAGGGCTGCTCCGAGCAGGAGGCAACATGAAAATCCAGTCTGGAGCTCACGCTCCGGTGTTGCGGCGTGGCCGTGCTCACCGGGGAGGCAGACGGCTCCTCTGATCCGCGGCCAAACTCCCCGGGCGGGGAGAGCGCAGGGAAGCAGGCTTCCAACTGCAGCTTGAGTGCTCACCAGCTCCCACCGGGTGATGAATCCCACCAGGAGAGCCTGCGGCTGCGCTATCGAGAGCTGGGATCAGGGAAGTGGGAGCTGGCTCTCCTGGGTTTGATCCTGACACTGCCTGGGACCGCTGGTGTGGAGCAGGGCAGGGTCTGCGCCCACCCACAGCCCCCGGCGCTCAGCAGGCTCGGGAGCACGTTGGGGTACCCCAAAATCAGCGTCGTACCCACTACGCGGGGATGCAGCTCCGGGGGAAAGCCCTGCTGCCAGTCCCCGCTTCGATCAGCCAAACCAAAGACGATATCCAAGACCGATGAGGCTGCAGATGCGGAGGGTGACCCGACCCCAGCCCAGCACCCAAAACACCCCTCCTGTTAGCGCCGTCTGATGAAGCAGGGGACGGGCGGGTGCTCTGGGGCAGCCCCGCAGCAAACAGGGGATTTTTCACAAGTCTGAAAGATTGCTGCTGCCGCATCGCTCCCGAGATGCTGCGGAGCAGGGCCACCGGCGAGGGCAGGGAGAGGGATGGAGGGTTTTGGGGGGGCAGTGGGACCCTCTCTGGGGTCTGGATCAAACCCTGGGGAAGGTGAGCAGAGGGGAGAAATGGGGGAAGGAAAAGAGCGAGGAGGCATGTGTGTGTGTGTGACTGTTAAGAGAAACAGGATTCATGGTAATTTCCTGCCAGATGCCTGAGCTCCTCCAGCACGCAGACGTTTCACATGCGAAATATCAAAGCGTTCCCAGTAACAAATGTACTTCCTGCAGCTCCTCAGATCTGCCTCCGTGCCAGCCAGGGAGCGCGGGGACGCCGGCAAGAGCAGCGTTCCCACCGCTGAGCGGGGTCCAGCCCCCCGGCCCGTGGGGCTGCGGGGGGGACGCGGGCATCGCCCCGCTCTCGTGCTGCGCGGGGTCTGCGAAACGTTAGCCTCGTTTTTTGGGAAGCGCTGCCTGCGCCTCCCCAAGCGCTTGTACGCGTATTGGTCCTGACAGCTTGAATTAATACGTCAGGGTGTACGATCCGCGCTGGCGACGGGCCTTTGACCCTATCATCGCAGTGTTTCCCCGGCTGAACGTCTCCCGGCCTCAAATTGATTTGGAGTTTTATAAACATCCTGACGGCAGGGCTGGGAAGAGAGAAAGGGGAAAATAAAACCCTCACCACCAAGAAGCAGCTGGGCTGCGCACCAAGCGGCGACGGGGTGCTGATGGGGTGGCGATGGGCTCCATCCCACCACCATGAAGGCTCCCCCAGCCCCTCTGCGTCCCGGTAAAGCCAAAAGCATGGATGCCGCTTGCCGGTCCCCAGCAATCTGGCCTTAAAATGTCATCTCTGTTCCTACTCTTTGGGGTTTTTTTCAGAAAAGTCAATGCCTCTCACCTGGTTTCCCAATTTTCTTTGCAATTGTTTTTAATGCCTTACAAAGTTGGTTCAAAATCCCGGCATATATAAAATCCCCCCCACCTGTGAACTTGATTTGATGCGGTTTTTCAAGCTCTTTCTAAATGCCGTGCTCGTGGGGAAGCGGTGAAGTTCATTTGATTTAACGTTTTTAGCATGTTTTAAGAGCCGCAAGATGATCCCAGCACTCTCTAAGCAGTCGGAGGGCCCTGCCAGGTACCGCTGTAACTTGCTCCTCACACCCTTTCAAGGCGTTCTGAACCTTGCAGCAAATCTCGCTCGCTCCTGTTCGTGGCTCTCGGTACTAACAAACGCGTGAGCCTCGCGGGCACAGAGCTGCTTTGCCTGTGAGAAACTCATGCAAAAGACCCAAATAATCATAAATCAATATTAACCGTGCATTGCTTATTATTTTCTGTTTATTGTCTATTGGCCTGAGAAGTTAATATTGACTCAGTCGGACCAAAATGTCAATAACCGCAGACCTCGAAGGCTGGGGAAGATTGATACTGATAAAAAAACCCCGGCTGCCGGTGGGTGGGCTGGGGCAGAGCCGGCGCTGCAGCGGGACAGAGGCAGCTCCCCGATGGGAGAGGGTGCAGGCGGGGAGGTGCTGGTCGGGTTTTGGCCGCTGGCTGCGGCGCTTGACATGCCGGAGCCCAGGGATCCTCCTCGGCCACGGGAAAACGCTGCTCTTGGCCCTCTTTGCCTGTTTTGGGGGAAGCAGAAGACCTTTCCCAGGTGAGTGCAGCAGCACAAGCTGTTTCTGCCCCTGTCCCCCCCGCAGCCCTGCGTGGCGCCTTGCGGGACAAGGGGACAGGGACATTGCCCATTGCCCCCCACCCTGGGAGGGTGTCCCCAAGCTTGCAGCTGTCCCGTGGAGACCTTGGCACGCAACGGGCCATCAAATTGATCGAATTGAGGGTGAAAAATTCACTTCTTCCCTTTGGCGCATCGGTCTGCTCCTTCCCCGCTCTCTCCTCCCCGTCGCCCTGCTTTCGGTGTGTGTGCTCCAGCGCCGCCCCGGCACCAATTATCCCCCTGCCAGATTTCCGCCGGCTCTCGCAGCGACGGGATCACAACAAAGCAACGCGACTTCAAACGCGTCCCAGCCTGTTTCCTATTCAGCCCGTCAAGTACAACTCAATACGGGAGCTGGCAGGGGAGGCATCGCCGCGCTCGCAGTCGCACTGTGCTCGCCGCAATGTTTGGGGGGCAAAGCAACCCAGGGAGGAGCAAACCCCCGGGGTTTTACAGACCGCAAGGAAAGCATTTGAGCCAAATTTGGCTGCTTGGTGCTGTCCCCCCACTGTGCCTTTATTTTAGCTCTCCAGGCCAAACCTTTCACCAGGCTCAGCGGGGCAGAGGAAGGCTGGGTTTTGGGTAGGGATGCTCGGCAGTCCCCACCCGTTTCATGCCCCTTTGAGGTTTCTCAGGCAGGAGCCCTCAGCCGTTCGCCACCCTGGGAAGCCTTGGCTCGGCCATGGACAGATTTCCTGGCTTCGACCCCGGTTTGAAGCTCTGATGAGAAAAGCAGACAGCTCTCTGTAGGCTCGGGTCCACTGTCACCAGCCGTGGCTGCGCAGCCCCAGTCCCTGGGCTGGTCCCATCATGCCGGCACAGAGCACAGGCTGAGCAGTGGCCCTGGCAAAGCCTCAGCCGGCCGGAGGACTGATCTAGCACCGAGCCACGCTGGGAAGGGGGGGACCTGTCCTCGGGGACCGCAGTGTTGTTCCTGGAGCCTGCCCGCTCCCCGTCACGTCTGTCACTTCTCATTAGTGCCCGTCAGCCGGGTAACACGACTTGACTGATGTAATCGGGGCTGACACACCGGCAGAAGGGATCTCCGGAAACTTTACACCATGCGGTTTCCCAGCTCTGGCTCTTTCCTGGAAGCGCGTTTGGAGGTGATGCTCTGCCCGGCACACGGGAAAATGGGGGTCGAGGTGCTGCGATGCTGCGCGTTGCTCAGCGAGCCCCGGGCTCCCCTCTGAAAATGGGGGTCTCGGGCCAACCAAGAGCTCCTCGGTGGGACCAGGCTGGGCTGGACTCGGCCAAATCTCCTGCTGATTTGGAGGGAAATAAAGGTGCAGGCAGAGCCCCGGGGACACCCATCTGGCAATGTCAACTCTGCTGCCGGGGCGGCGGGTACCAGCGGAGCGCTGCATGCTCTTTGAAGCGCGCAGCTGCCAGGTACCCACCGGCTGTAGCTCACACCGCGCTCATGCTCACGGCTGTTTGGCCCTGGGAGCGCCTGACGCACTGTCTGCGCCGCCCCAGCCCCACGGCGGGTGCATGGGGCTGCCAGCCCATCTGCCGGCGGTGCGGGCAGGGGCAGAACCAGAGAGGCAGACACGGGAGGAGATTTGGGGTGTTTCCAGCTGCGAGCCTGTCTGGCAAAAGAGGGGCAGTGAGGTGGGGAGCACACCCATCCCTCGCACCCCTTCTGCAACCCTGTCCCGCACCACGGTGCCGGGTCTGACCCTGGGCACCTCCAAAGCAGCTTCTTTAGGAGTTTGCTGGAACGAGGAGTAAAGGAGCTGGGGTCTGGACTGGGTCTCACACGCACAGCAAAGGGAGGTGCGAGAAACCCTCTTCCAGCCGTGCCAGGCACTGTGACTGGGGGGCTTCCCACCACCACCGGGATGCTCCCGGCCGGCCGTGGTTGGAGCCGCGCACCAGTGCAGGGAGACGGGCTGTAGGCCAGCATGGGCTGTGGGAACAGACCTGGGGGACAGGCGGTGGCCAAAAAGAGGGTGGGTTGAGTCACCTGAGAGTCTCTGCAGCATGGGGAATGGCAGCACTGAGGACTTACAGCTCCCCTCCTCCCTGCCATCAGGTCTGGCAACCACGCTCACCTCCAGCCGCAGCAAACCCCGGCACGTTCAATCCCACATAAAACAACATCGTCTCAGTTATTCCAAGGAAATTCCCCCTGGGTGGGGAATCACAAGTTAAGGTCTCCTTCCCCATCCCCAACCCAGCGGAGGGAGGGGGCCGGTGCTGGGGGGGCACAGGGTGTCCGGCACCCCGGAGGAGGGTGGCACAGACAGGCGGTGGTACCCACCCGCCTCCCATCACTCGGCGCAGGGAACACGCGGGAGCGAAGGGCCAAAAGCCCCAATAGCAGCGAGGGTGGGGTGGTGGTGACAGCACTGCCACCGACCACCAGCCTTCCTGGATCAATTTATGTGGCGGGTTTTGGTGGTTTATTTGCCGAAAATACTTTCTCACTGCAAGTGTCGTACGTAACGAGCAAGCACATCCGGCACTTCGGGGAGATCGATATCTCTGCAGTTGTAAATATCCCGGGAAATCGATGTGGGATGTAAAATGTATTTCATCCATTTTCACTTTTAACATCTCTTTGTAATAAAAATGCTATTTTAATAAATGAAAATGGGAAGATTCACTGCTGGGCCACGGGGGGTTTCTGCGGTGCTGGATTTTTGTCATCCCCACCACCGTTCCCTGAGCTCTGCGGGTGCAAACCACCCTGATGAGGCCAAAGACTTCACCCCTCTTGCACTGATCCCAAGGGATCCCATCGCCCTGTCCTAGTCCAGCCGGAGCCCTCAGCCCCGGCTGGGAGCGTTGGCTCACACTGCTGGCTCCGGGGCAGCTCCCCAAGCGAACTCGTGGCTGCAGTTCTCCCTGTGCAGAGCCTCCGCATTACCAAACTGCCTCTTAATCCCTTGAAACAGGTATTTAACACCGTGCACAGACGTGTAGGTGTTGGGCCCGTGGCACAGGGTGGGGTTTATTCTCTCCATGTACCATGGGCTTTTCCTTTCCTTTCTGCGCGGCTCCTGACCTCGTGAATGAGGTGCATCAAGGGGGGATGGCCCTAAACGAAATGCCTCTGAAAAAAAGCCCCTCGCTGTACCTTGGGCAGCTCTGGAAATTGAATCTTAACCTATTTGTAATTACTGTGCAATAGCCAGTTGTTAATTACAACATAAAACCTCTCACCGTAGGAGAGACGGATTTATGGATGAAATCCCCTGATCAACATTCACAGCAGCGCCAGGAAGAAATGTGTGGGGTAGCAGGGAATGGGTTTTAATGTTTTTTTTTTAATTATTTCTCTCTGTTTTAATCTCGCCTGACCTTGGAGTATGTTAAGGAAGACTTAACACTTGTTTCCAGAGGAGTCTGTCCCGATGGGCACTTGCCACAGGGACCTGCGGATTGAGACACCGATTGCGCGCGCGGGAGCGAGCTGCCAAAACTCCCTTGCAGCACCGTAAAATCTCCTCTTATTTCCCAAGCAGACGAGGCTGTGGGGGAGCAGCCGGCGCGGGGCAGCTCCGGGCTCTGGTGGCAGCACCTGGCTGCAGCCGGCGTTGCCCCATTCCCGCTGCCGGGGAAGGACAGCAAGGGCTCCGCTGCAGAAGCGAGGCTGGATTTAGAAGAGGTTGGGAAGAAATGATCTCCACGGGGCAGCCAGCCCGTTGGCATTTGCCGCGGTGGATTTTGCATCTTCCCTTGAAGACCCGCTGGCATTTCGCTGCAGGGCTGAGGAGCAGATGCTGCCTGGTCTGAGCCGGCATGGCAATTCCTGCGGTCCGGCTCTTGTTTGCCCAGATAACAGTCAGTTATTGGGTGGTTTCAAATGTTTAACCTCTTATAAAATGTTTGTTAACCGGATTTATCCGGGCAGCTCGGTGTTAGCAGAGCACCAGCAAACTGCTGGTTTGGATGGGAGGAGAGGAGGGAGCGAGGTCGGAGCTTCACCCCTTTGCCTGCCGTCCCCTCCCCAACTGGTGCCCGCGGAGCCTCACCCTCCCCGGGAGAGGGCACGGACGTGTCCGGGCAGGGTCCCAGACATTCCTGGGAGACGTTGCACCTGAGTTCTGGGAGTTCCCAAGGCAATTAGCATCTCTGTGCTAACAGTGGTTTTCTCCTCTGTCTAGGCAACTCCTTCATCAAGGTGTGGATCTCCTTTTGTCTCTGCGCTAGCAGTGCATCTCGGGGAGTTTAATTAGAAGCTTGGCATGGCGTGCGCAGTTACAACAGAAATGCTTTGTACAGGCGATCGCAACCAGCTAGGTCAGTAACCCCGTGCTGCCCCGGGTCCTCCCTCCCTGGGGACAGAAGATCCTGCTCTTGGGATACATTCGGCATGTGCATTTTTCCCTGCTCCGGCTGCTATCGTGGTGAGGTTTTGCTGGCATTACAGCCGCGTTCGGGGCACTCAGTGCCAGGAGCAGGTCGGATGCAGCCCCAGGACACGACACCTCTCCAAGCACAATCCCAGCCCCTCTCCAGGCACCGGCTGAGCACTGCAGCAGCAGAGCCGGTGGCAGCTGGCAGAGACACCTTTCATGTCTCTCTAAGAGCAGAGTGGAAGTCAGCACACAGATAATTACAAGGCAGCACATCTCTCTGCCCTGTGACTAAGGCAGTATGTAGAGCAAAGGTAGGAACAAACCACCAGAAGAGCAAATAAATAAAGAAGGCAGCTTTAATAATGGGGTAATTACCTAGCTTAAGTACACAATCATCTAGTATTTTGCTAAACTTTATGACACATGATGACAAGTTAATAAATGAGATGTCTTACCACCAGTAAAACAGCTGTTACCAGCCACCTTGTATGTCTGGGTAGCCCAGAGCAAAAAAAACCACCAAGCCAAATGAAAAGAAACTGGTTATTTCTGTTTGTTGAAATAGCCCAGGTAATAAATCACCATTAATGATGCTGTCATTTATCAAAGGGAAAGCTCTTGTTGCAAAAGCCTTTGAAGTGATGGCACCTATAATTTCCTACCTATAAAAAGGTACCTTTGTGTATGTGTCATACCTGGAACCAGCGGCAGCCAGGAGGTACCGGGAGTTCATCGCTGCCCCGCACCCCGTCTGACGAGCGCAGCACTAACGAAGCGGGGGCTGTCCGGTGCGGGGGGCTGCGCTCGGCAAGAGCCTCTGTGCTGGCACACCGGGCACGGCCACCCCTGTGTGCATCCGTGCAAAGATGCTCTCCCGCTTAGTGCCGAGCCAGCGGCACCGGTGCAGAATCTGCCGGAGGAGCAGTACCTCTGCTGGCATGAAACTGGGGGGGCTGCAACCACTGCGGGTGGAGAGGCAGGAGGAACGGTGGACGGAGGGGCACAGGGAGCCGTGCTGAGCACATGGGGCAGCTTGTGCCCAGAGAAAAGCCCAAGACTTGCAAAGCCTGAGGAAGGTTTGCAAGGCCGGGCACGGCCAGGAGAGCGGTGCTGCGTGGCATCTGAGCTGCCCCGGGCTGCAAGCTGGGCTGGACAGCCCATCACGGAGCTCCAGATCTGGCAGGGATCGATTTATGATGGTTGAAAGGTGGTTTTCCTCTCCTCCTTATACCTAATAGCTTGTTTACCCAGGAATATTTCGGTGGTTAATTCATGTTAATTAACAGGGATCTAATGTGGTTAAAATAATCAGCTTGACATTTGCAGTGGTAGGACCAGCCAGGAGCAGGACTCTGAATTACCGGCGTAGCGAAGCCCCTCGCTGCTACGGCTGAGCGGGCAGAGTTCGGCCCTCGCTGAGCCTCACCGGAGGAGCCTGGGTCTCCCTGCTCTCCCACCCTCGCTGGGCAAGCACACACATTATTAATGTTTGTGCAATTATCACATTAGTGCGAGAATCTTCATCTACCATCGTGTCCTGAAGAAACACGCAGCAGCATCTGCTGGGTGCTGCTCTCTTTCCCGCCCTGGTCCCTTGTGCATCCACAGTGCAACAGGAACAAGTCAGGGCACCAGTTACAGACGCGAGCCCTGAAGACGAGCAGTTTGGCTGTCATCGGAGATTGAGTCCTCCGTCACCAGTGAGCAGGAGGTACCGGGCACTTGAGATAAAGGAACATCTCCCTTTAGATGTGAGAAAGCAGCAGGCTCACGTAGCCGCTGGGGAAAGCGGTACCAGGAGACACGATCGTGTGCGTTAAATGCACGCGTGTTCTTGGCACCCAACGGACAGAGCGGGGCTCTGCCCAGCCCCTGCCCGGCTCCGGTCGTGCAGAGCGGAGCAGACCCACTCCTTCCCGTACTGATGCCCTTGCAGAAGGGGATATAGGTTTCATGGGAGAGGTCTCACCCGACCTCAAAGCAGCCATAAGCTGAGCTGGTGGGAACCCAAGGCTGAGCTTGCCCCGACCATGTGTGGGAGCAGAGCTTTGCAGGGCAGCATCGTGTGCGACAGCCTCCAGCCAAGTTCCGACTCGCCTGCAGAGACCACCCAATGGAGGGTGGGATACGTCTGCATTTGTGGATGCTTCGGTGTTTTTCGGCACCGCCGAGGCCAGCTGAGTGAAGCAGGGCGAGCCCCGAGGCAGGGAGTGGGCTCACAGCACGGCGGCTCCGGCTCTGCCCTGGCCGTAATACCCCCAGCACGTTCCCTGAATGAAGGGTTCTGCCTGCAAAGGGGAGGCGTCTGCTCCCCAGAGCATCCGTCTATTGAGGAGGAATGTGTTTCTTTTCTGGAGACCTAAGGATTTTTTTTTTTTCCTTCTTGACTATTAAATGAGGCAGCTCCTATGTAGCTTTGTCATTTTTCTCCTGCTGAAGACACTTTTTCTTTTCTTCTCATCTGAGTGGCAGGCACCTCACCCGCCTCATAAGCATCTGTTACAAGAAGTCTTCACCTGTCACCTCTGACTTGAGAAAACAGGATAGGAAAGCCATAAATAATTAAGACCCATCCAACACAGGTGCAGTGACTAAATATCAAACCTGCCTGAGCATCACCAACGCTCCCTTGATAGCCAAGGGGAAACTAACCTAGTTTGGAAGGAGGATAAGAGAGACAGGAACCACGTGCTAAAATTGTGGCCAAACTGGTTTCAGCTCCCGTCGAGGACTCCAGACCAGGGAATAACCCACTCATATCAGTGCAGCATGCCGCACCTGGATGAAGGTTTGTGTCATCCCGAAAGACCTGGATGGGGCATCCCAAGAGACTAAGAGAGTGGCTCTAGCGCCCAGGGCACGCCGCCTGCACTTACCCCCTTGTATTTCTGGGGCGGGAGGAACCTCTTGCATCTCTATTGCTTCTCCCTATTAACATGCATGATTTACTGATCAAATCCTACAGCCGTCTCGGAGCTTGTAAGAAGTTAACATCAAAGCCATGGAAGGGAGGGAATGGCAAATGCTGGAGAGAGATGTCACATTAGTGTCTGGCTCTCCGAGAGCTTCTGCATTTCAAACCTTGTTCGTCAAGGCTTCAACTTCATTGCCCTGCTTCACAGGGAGGGAAAAGATGCCACATACAAAGAACTTGCCTCCCTCATGGGAGAGGCTTCAGCGGCCAGGGCAGCCCTGGGACTGCAGGGACGGTCCTGCCTGGAGAGAACTGCGGCCGAGGGCAGGACAGCTCCGGCCGGGACACCTGGCTGCGTCGAAGGATGTAAATCCTGCTGTCGTCAGGGCATAACGAGGGTGAGATAGAAACTTCCCCTTTGGGCACTTCTGTAATTGTTCGTAAGGGCGTCAGTTCAGCGGAGCGTGATTAAATTCCCAAGTGAGCAACCAGGGAGATAATTAACTTTTGGAACAACTTACCTGTGAGACGGAGTATCCATCACTCAAGGTCTTTACGGAGCAAGTGATACCCTGCTGAAAGCTCCTGGAGGTGACCCTGCAGCCCAACTGGTGGGAAATATCCTCCTGGGATTGGAAAACGCTGATTTACCTGAATCTAAATGATCTGCAGGAATACTCCTGGCTCCAACTTGCAACAAAAGATAGGCAAGCTGCATAATGTGCTGTCAGCCTGCCCAGGCCTGGGGACGACAGGGTCACCCCGAGGCGCATGGCCGGGCGCACTCCGGCTCCCAGCTCGCCTTCCCGGGGCTGCCGGCTGCCGCTCCCGCATCAGGCTGCCTGGAGAGCGGCATTTCAGCTCTCCCACCATTCAAACCTTCTGCAGTCCTTTCTCCACCCGCACACATGCATGCCTCTCTTGGTTTTTTTTAAGTTTGATTTTGCCCTGGTTGGGGATGAAATAATGACCATTTTTGCAAGCCCTGTCGCTGGGGCAGGGAGTGCTGGGACGAGCTGGGATGCCTCCTGCCACCTCCGAATGCCGGGAGCCTGGAGGCAGCCTGGACAGGCGGGATCTGTCTCCTTGTATATGCCAAGCAAAGAACCAAAAAAACTTTGCCCCAGGACGAACAGCCCGTGTTCGCTGGTGTCTCAGCGCGAGAGGGGACGCACAGGGGCAGGAGGATGGAGAGTGCCCGGAAGGCGTTTCCAAGGTTTGCTGCAAACCCCGCGCCAAGGAACGGGCTCAGGGCTCTCCCCGTGCTGAGCGGAGCAAAAGCCTTCACGCCTTCGCCGGCCGCCCCGTGCTGGTCTCTGCTGGGGGGGCCCCAGCCCGACCCCCCCTGCCCTTCCCGCGGGGGGCCGGGGCTGCAGGACCCTCTCCGGACACCCATTAGCCCAGGGAGCTGCTTTTATTTGGGCTCCATGGCACAGTCCCCGGGAGATTTATGGCCTGCGTGCCTTTGATGTGGGGCCCCTGATAAGCATCAGGAATATTTTCGTTTCATGACAATGTCAGCCAGTGCGCCCTGACTGAAGGGGGTTTATGGGCAGCGATGTTTCCTGCAGCTATTGAGCCAGCTGCCACATTCCTAGGGAAGGCCAGCCATTAAAATAAAATCGTAAAACCCCCTCTGGAAGGCTTTATAAACAGAGGGAAGCTTCTCCTTTAAGGGAGAGGATAGGGGAGTATTTCCATTTCAATCAGGGGCATCTCTGGAACAAGACCACAGCCAGGGCTGAGCAGAATTTGTCAGGGGATTAGCTCAGGAAAAGAGCGAGTGCAGGATTTTTCCCCTTCGCACTCACTCGGCTGTTATTCCAAATTAGGCTGTTCGTGTTCGGCTCGGAGGAGGGTAATGAAAACCAGAAGGGAGCCGCGGCGAGAGCCTGGCTGGGGGCAGGGGACCGGGACAGGGCGCTGGAGGAGTCCAGGGGCGCACAGGGCACCCCGCTCCTCGAGCAGAGGGTGGGCAGCCCTGGTGCTGGCGTCGGCCGGCATGCCAGAAGTACCCGGTGCTGCACAGTGCTGCGTGGCATTGCACGGTGCTGCATGGCGCTGCATGGCACTGCTGCTCTCCTCCCCTCGATGCTCCGCTGGGAGCAAACCCGACGGCAGGAGAAACCTCCGCCTCGAGCGCATGCAGGACCTCATGCAGCACGATGGGCAGGGGGGCCCCACATCGCCCCGGCCGATCGGGGTCCCGGCTGCGGGGAAGCCGCCGTGGCCTGGCCTTCCCCCGCAGCAGCCTCTGCTCACTGTCAACTGCTTCCCGCGTGATTTATTTGAGGTTTACCCTCCAATCTGTAACGCAAAACCACCGAGCGCGTTTCTTCCTCCTTGTAATTAAAGCCCCCACCGCTGAAGCGCACACCTGGTATAAACAACTATAAAAAATATACATGTGCAGCACCAGCGCTGTTTTTAGGCACCGGGAACACAGCCCGGCACCGGGTGCCCATCCAAGAGGCGGGCAAAAGTGGCTGCCCCGGTGTGAGGGGGGGGGACGTGGCTGGATCAGGCCTTATGCAGCCTCCGAAGCCGAGCTGCAATTTTCCCAGGGTTTTTTGGGAAGCATTTTTTGGCAGGAATAGGTGTTCCTTCCTCATCCGTCCTTCCTGGACATCCCAGGGAGCTCTCCTCGAAGGGCGTCATTCCAGGGCTGAGCTCCGGGCTTTAAAGACAAATGATTAAAGCCCGATAGGTTTGAACTGCCCAGGGGTTGGGAGATTTATATGGCCACGGTTTTCCTGAACTTTACTGAAATACCACAGGCTGAAGCCAGCGTGAGTACTAAAGCACACCATCATTTGGAGGCAGCGAGAGCCCCTCACCACGGAGCCTTGGTGGGGACGGAGGGGAAGCGCCGGGGGCTGGCGAAAGCCCTTCGGTCGGGTAGTTGGAGAGACGGAGAGCAGCAGCTCCAGGGGTGGAGGTCCCAACTCTTCCCTGTGCTGGCTGGGAAAAGGGAAGGGGTTTCTGTGCATAGACCAAAGAGCATTTATCGCTGCCAGTGAAGGCATGGGAAGCAAGACCCAAGGGCTGCTTCTGGCTCTGAGCAATGTCCCCAGCTGAAAAACAGAGCCTCTAACTAAGGCTAAACACTGCTGGAAAAGCCATGGCACTTCTCTTCATGGGAGATGTCTCTCAGACGGTCCTGGCCCCGGGCACAGCCTCGGCGCAGGGCTCCCCGCTAAGGGAGCAGCACCACTGCATCCCGTCCAGAAAGGGACCGGGCTCCATCCTGGAAGTGCTGGCGGCTCCATCCCTCCATCCCCTGCTCAGGAAGCTCTTCCAGAACCTCACTCCCCTGATGATTTTAAGCTTTCTTCTCATTTCCAGCCTAAATCTTTCTCATGGCTAATTTATCCCCTTTGTCCTTGTGCCAACATTGTCCTTTAAATTAAACAACTCATCCCCCTGCCTGGTGTTTACCCCCCGTGTGTTTATAAAGAGCGATCATTTCCCTGCTCAGCCTCCGTGCTAGCCGATAAACAAGCTGAACTCGGCTGGTTTTTAGTTACTCTTTCCTCCGCGCTGGCAGCCGCCGTCCTGCCGCCCCGGCCCCGCTGTCCCGCCGGACAGCCTGGCACAGGACAAGACCCCTTCCTTGTGTCCCCCGGGACCTCCAGCCCCCATCCCTCTGGCTGCAGCAGCAAAGGAGGGAGAGGATTGGGGTGGGAATTTTCTCCGGGGAGGGCTGCGGCCGACTCCTACCAGCACCGGTGTGAGCACCGGCACAAAGACCAACACGAGATGGAGATGGGACGCCCCGTGCTCGGAGCACGGGAAGTTTCTCTGTCTCCCCAGCAAGCAGCACAGCAGGACAAACAGGTTTGGTGGGTGGCATGGAAAAGAAAAAGGGAAGGTCGGCCCCAGCATACCGTGCCGGCATAAGAAAGTCCCAACCCAACGCTGCTCCTCCTGCGAAGAAGCAGGTGCCAGGGCGATCGCCAGCCGTCCCTTTGCTGTCTCCCCCGAGGGGATGTCCCCACCGACACCGCTTTCTTCAGGGTGGTTTTGCAGGGCTTCCCGTGACCCCCCGGCCGCAGGAGCAGGACGAGGCAGGGACAGAGGTCCTGGCCCAGCCTCCCTCTGCCTCAGTCCATATTTCACAGGAGAGCAGATACCCATTGGCCGTGTCACGGCGGAAAACCAAGAACTCAAAGCAATCTTAAATGAACTTTCAAAATGATGAACAAAGAGCCCTTGTCCGTGTTATACAGCAAATAAATCACACCAAAATGATAGTTGTAATTCCCAAAAGTACACAGAGAATTGATTTTCCGATGACATTTATCATGATAAACCGGTGCAGCAGCATAGAGGCACATCTTAAGTTGCAGCTGGTTGACTCCCTCCCATTTATCTCCCATCCCATCTTCGCTGGCTACATTTGCACAGTTGCACAAGTGATTATTGCTACTAAGGACAACAGTCCTGGGGCCGGTTTCAGCTCACCCTGCACCAAAGCTCTCTCGCCCCACGCTGACTCAAGCCTCAGCTGCAGCAGGCGCAGGTACAGGGCGAGGAGGCGTTTTAATGGCTCGCCAAGCAGGACGCCCGCACAGGCAGGCTCCGGAGCCATGCAAACTATTTCTGGGTGGACAAGAAGCGCCTCTGGATTGCAGATCAAAAGACAGGTTGAGTCTGGATTGGTTTAAGCCGCCCTCCAGCCCCGGGCTCTGGAGAAATCTCCCAGGACAAAGCGCCTGGAGCAGCTGAGCTGGACGTGGGGCGAGGGGCCAGGAGGGTCCCGCTCTGCCAGGGGTAGAAGTAGGGATGTGCCAGGTCCTTTGCCGGGAGGAAGCAGCAGGGATGCGCCAGGTCCTTACCGAGCAGAGCCCAGTGAGCGAGGACGCCGGACTGCTCATGTTGGAGAGGGCAGCAGGCAGGCAGGGCTCTGCCCTCCAGAATTCCCCCAGCCCGTGGCAGCCGTGCCGATACCGCCATGAAACAGCCTTGGTTTGGCTTTGGCTCTGGCCCAGGAAACCCCCCCGATTCCTGCGCTACTGGGGCGGGATGGACGGGGACCGTCCGGAGCCACGCCAGGCCCCAAGTATCCCAGAAAAGAGCTGGAGACGCAGCTGGGCTTCTCAGCGAAAACCAAAACCCTTCCCAAAAACCAAGGACGTTCTCCAAGAAAGCGAAGCCAGCTCCATTAGGATAACATTGCTTTCAATCCCCAATCAGATTTTTAAATTATCTGTGGCTGTGCCGGTGTATATATCTCCCTTTGTCAGAGACTCGCCAGCCTCTCCCGCTCGCCTTTATTTGTCTTGCTGCTGTTGCAGCGAAAATGTATTGGCTTTGCAGTTAGTGATTACACGTCATCACATACCCAATTTATAACACCATACCCCAAAGAACAGATGTAATAAAGCCAGGCCAGGAAACAGCAATGTTATAAAACAGAGCAGTCAACTCAGAGGTCCTTGCGTGTGTGCAGGAAAGAAAATATTATAGACACTGGTTTGGGGAGGGAGGGGTACTGGGAGGCAGGGGACTCGTGTGCCGGGGATGGGGGCGGCGTGTCTGCTTCTCACGGGGATGCGGACAGGGGGATCGGGGGTGTTCAGTCCCGAAGCCGCTGCCTGGGATGCTGCAGCCTGGGCAGGAGGGTTGCGGGTGGGTTTGGGGGAGTTGCAGCACGCGGGTCTGGCTGGGGCGGCTGCTTCTGGATGGGCAGAGGGGTGGCACAGCTTCCCCTCCAACCGCACAGGGGTTTATCCCAGAGCCGGGCGTAGAGCCAGGGTTTCCTCGATCTTAGTCCTGCGCTGAGCCCTCAGCCCCCTTCTCTCCCAGAGGAGGAAAGGCGAGGGGGGCTGTTATCTCCAAAAACTTTGATTCCCCCCCGCCTTCCTATGAAGCCCCCTAAGCCCCGAGCTATTGCGCCAGGAGACGCTCTCCAAAAGACTTACCCAAAGCAACAATTTATCGTCTATTATTCATGGGCCAGGGGGACACGAACTCTCACAGTGGGACCGCCTAATCACCGGCAGAGATAGAGGCAGCCCCGTCCCGATAGCAGCGTGGCGGCGAGGGGCTGATAAACCAGCAGCGGCAGGAGCGGGTCTCCGGTGGCCGGGCTCCCGCTCCAAAAGCAACAGTGGAGATCCCAGTGCCTCATTATCGGAAAGTTTTTGTTTAATAATCCAGGGTAATAAAATGCACCTCTGGAGGGCTTTGCCTAGATAAAGGAATGTAAATCAGTGATAAAGAGTTTTGAATTTAGCTACCACAAAGAACGTGTTAAAGCCCATTGTTCCCCGCGCCTCCGCCGGTGACCTTGGCTGTGTCCGCGCCGCTGGGGCCGGTGCCACTCCTGCGCCCCGGGGACGGCTGGAGGGAGGACCCCGGGTTTTGCTGGGGAATTGGGGGGTCCCGACAAGCTGGGGTGGGCCACGCGTTGGCAGTGGCAGCGGGACTGCACCTGAACATCTTCCAGGGCAATGCGGTCGTCCAGGGACGGCAGAGCCAGAGGAAAGGGCTGGGGGAAAGCCCGTGTGCCCTAAAACTGGCTGCACCCAAATCCCTGAAGTGCTGGAAATCTGCCCCGCTGCAGGTGAGCCGAGCAGACGGGCAGGAGCAGGGCCTCATCCAGGGACTGAAATACAGAGCCCGGCAGCTTGCTGTAGCTGCTGTCAAAAAAAAAGGAAAAGGAGTGAACAACAACAAAAAAAGTCTGGTCCTAGACTGTATATCTAGTTTAGAAACTGATGTTATGCAAATTAGTTAGCTTCAAAAGCTAATCACTTTCAAAGGTCAAAACTCACATTCATAATCGGACTAAACAAAAAGCTAATTAGAGGCCTTTTGTGTGCCTAAATGAGGCCAGAGAATTCCCCCTGCTCCCAGGGGTGAGTGATGCTCAGGAGGGCTCTTGGCAGGATTATTTCTTCTGCGAGGTATTTACTAGTAAAACCCTCTTGCCGAATGAATGGAAATAATGATACAGAAATGGCACCAGACCCAAAGCATGTATTAGTGTAACATTAAACCGCCATTACGGACTGAAGCATAAATTCGAGAGAGGCCAGAGCTGGAGCAAGATGCTCTGAGCCAGCCCGCTCTCAGGACGCAGCTGACTCCCGCCACGTCCACCCCGGGCGCAGGACGGCTGCTGCCTGCAGGAAGCGCGAGGGCAGGCAGCTGCCTGCACGTGCCAGGGAATGTCGATGCTCTGTCCCTCGCAGACGATGCCCAGGAGCCCATGTCCCCTCCCCAGCTGCCCATGGCTGGGGGGCTCTGTGCTGCGCGGGGTCAGGGGAGCTCTGCGAGCAAGGGCTGGCAGCAAGCTCAGCTCCACGGCTGCACCCATTGCAGGTTTGGCCCCTTGGCTCTGCCGGTGCCCGGCACAGCGCAGAGCGACACACGCAGCTACCGCAGGCACCGCGTCGGCTGCGGCGCTTCCCCTGCGGGACCCCCCGGCCGGAGCCGTGGGCCCCCGAAGTGCATTTTAATGCTTCCCCAGGAGCAGCCCCTGGGCTCACCCCGGCTGTCAGCGGCACCGTCACTCCAGCTGGTCCGGAGCGCTGGATTCCTGTTGCCAAGCTATGGATTTGGTTTTAATAACAGTTAGTGCAAACATTGTAAATTTACTGCTGCTAGAGAGAGTTTTTGAAAACGTCCAACTCTGGCTATAATTTTTCAATCGCACCAGCTGTTTGTGCTCTGCTCATACCTGACATGCTGCTTTGAAATAGCAATCACTGTATTTATAAGAAGGGAAGGACTCATAAATATGTCAGGAGTGGAATATACAACGCCATATTTCACCATTTTCTATTTTAAAATTGTGAGTTATGGCTACAGAAATGTGGTCCCATTAAAGGTGATATGATGTATTTTGTGTCTTGTTCAGGAGCCCATCCATCATTGAGACAATAAAGAAAACCGCACTTACTTTTTTTCCCTGTCGTCTGTAATTTATGATGCCCAAAAAGCTGTAACCTTTTGGCAGGCTTTGCAGAAACTGCTGCACTGTTAGCAACTAAATAACCTTTTATAAGGTTTTAAATGTGTTGCTACAGTCTCAATGCACTTGCTGTATCGATCCAGAAGATCCTGCAAAAAAGGGGAAAGGAACATGATCTATAACAGGATCGATAACAGTATATAGATTGTTGAAAGATGCTTCTAATGATTTTTGCCAGCCGTCATCTTTCAATGTGCTGCTCCCCATCTTTTAGCCTTCAGTCTTTGCTCAAATTAATTAACCTTGCTCAGCCTCTCAGTGTGCTGGTGCTCCAGACTGGGAGCACCACAACGTGTTTTCAGCCTGCGGCTTAATCGGAAAGGGTGGTGATAACAGCCCTGGCAGGGAGCAGCACCCCAAACCCGACATGCCAGCCCAGGTCCAGCCTGGCGCGGGCAGCCGGGAAGGGTGGGAAGAAACGGGGCGTGCAGAAGCAGCCCTCCCTCCGCCCGGCTCCCACTGCCCGTTCCCGGTTTTGGGAACGATATTACGCTTTTTTTCCACAGCAAGGCACTGGGCCTTCAGCTGAAGCACGGGGCACCCGCCCTCCTTTGGGGGTCGGGACCTGTGAGGTGCACCCAAAACCTGATGCCCGCCGGGACGCGGGGCCCGCTGGCGGTCAGCCGGCTGCCGACGCTCCGGCTGGTGAGTGCGACGGGTCCACGCCGCGGGATTTAATCATTAACCCTCGGCCCGGGTCTTAAAAGTGCTGAGTGGAAAGCAATTACAAGGCAGAAGTCTCCATGTTCACAGGGCTATTCAATCAAAAATAAAGAGAAGGGAGCGGAGCGGGGAGGTGCGTGGCTGGGCACTGGCAGCACGCCGCTCCCAGAAAGCAGAGCTCCGCTCACCCCCCGCCCGGCTTCCTCGCTTTGTCATTTACGTTTTCCCCCCAAAGCAGCCACCAAATCATTATTAACGTTATAAATAAAATGAGAGGGCAAGTTATTAAATGTAAAATATGTGGAGTCCTCCTCGAACTCACTGCGTAGTTCATAAATATGATGGCTTAATTTCATCTGTAATCCAAACGGCTGATGAAGCATTACACAGCTCTCTGTTAATTGAAGTTGTTAACAAAGCTGAAGAGAGAGATTATTATGTATAGACTTTTATCCTTCAGGGGTATCATCATAACAGATCATAAATGGAAATGAATTCATCGCTCCCACATGCCATCGCGGGAGCCCTGCACGCAGTTTTATGCCAGGCGGGTGGCCAGCGCAGCCATGGGGACGGGATACAGGACGGATCCTGGCCAGGAGGGTCCCCCGTCCCCTCCCACAGCCCCAGCGCCGAGCCCTGTGCCCCGGCCAGCCCGGGCTCGCCCCGCGGCTCTCCTCCCAGCACCTTCGGGATGAGCTTCCCGGAGTCCAGCTATCCATTTGCAAAGCCCCTTGGAAGCCTTTAGCTGTGATGTGTGATCATTGCCATCATCTGGGGCATGCAATATATCAGGGAAGATGGAAAATCCATTCCCTCAGCCAATATATCCCGGCCGAAGCGCTCACGTGCGGAGGATCCTCTGAGCTCAGGCCAGTTAATTTACTGCGGGGCACCAGGCGAGTTTCTGTGCGGGCACCCAGGGCTTGACATATTTCTTGGCTCCATAGACAAAGGGTCGTTACTATCTCAGAGTGGAGCGTCTATGTTTTCAGCACGTTGCTTAAAGTAATAATTGTTTGGCTTCCAGTTAGTGATGGGTTGTTTGTTTTATGGAGGAGCGGCCGCCTGGTGTTACAAGTTGTATGGGAGGAGAATACCCCTTCCTGCGGCTTTCTGTGGTCGCTCCTTACACCCTGCTTCTGCGGAGCCCTGGGAGATGCTGTCCCAGCAAGCGAGTGCCAGTGCCCACCCCGGCCCCCCGACTTCGCCCTCCCCGCGGCGAGGAAAGCCAGCCCAGCCCAGGTCTGCAGCACGGCAGCCTGTATTTCTGGGCTGCGCTGCTTCCAGGTGGAGTTACGAAAACACACAATGCTGTTTCCTTCTCCTGGATCCCATCGGCTTTTTCCATCCAGCACATTATCCAGGAAATTCTCGTCTATACCTTTGAGGAGTTACCATGATTATCTGGAACGCGTAACTTGCACACAGCAAATGCAAATTAATGTAGTCTTCACATTTCGCCGTGGCAATAAAGGGGAATGTTGACATCAGCCTGAAAGTAGAATTAACTTCTGCATTATGTGGTGTGAGAGCGAGGTGTTGAAACCCGCGTCCAAGACTTTCCAAGTCACAGTAAAGAACTGTTCTGGCAGCGCTGCAAAAACACGGCACTGTTTCCAAAAGGCAGAGGTAAGCTGAGTGGTCTCTCTGTTCCAGGCTGGATTATTGCTTCTGCTGGGCTTTCAAAACCCTGCCATTTTGTCTCGTTACCTCTAATGTGCTCCTTGGTTTATTGCAAGCTCATCTCCTTAAGAAGAGAGAGTTACAGCGCTGTCAGGCTCTGCTACTCTCCGATAAAGAGCCCGCTCCATTCCCAGCAGCATCAGCCTCCCCTCCCCGCTGTAATCCTCCAACAACCCTCCTTTCATCGCAGCCACGGGAACCCTTTGAACCAGAGCAGACAAGGGCTGGAGGGACCAATCCTGCCTGGGCCCTGCCAGATCCTTTGCAGCCATAACTCCAGCGGCTTGGTGTTAACACCTTGTTCGTGGCGGCGCGCACGTTACCGGAGCCCCTTAAATCACGCGCCGAGGCTCAATAGGAAGGGACAAGGCTAAGAGCTGTATTGATCCCTTCTGCAGTGCGCGGGCATCCGCATCCCAAATCCCGCGGCGAGCACAAAACCTGGCGTGGAACATCTGCCGCCGCCCCGGCGAGGGCGTCCCTGGGGCTTCGCACCCCCCTGGCCCCCGTCCTGCTCAGGAGGGTCAGTGCCACCACGGATGTTTCGGGTCCCAGCGTGCACGGGATGGGGAGCCCAGGCACGGCCGTCGGGTGATTTCCTTGTAAAAGTGGGTCAGCTCCGATTTTCTGCCACCCGCCGCACTGGGGCGAGGGCCAGCGGCTGGGCAAAGGGCGGCGGGAGCTGTGTGAGGCGGACGTGGATGAGAGCAGGGCTCCGAGAGCAGCGCTGAGCGAAAGGCGAGAGCGAGACCTGCGCAGGGACGGGCTCACTGGGTCAAGTGGACTTCACTTGCCCGGCAATTATATCCCATCCTTCTCTCCTCAGAGATCTGAGCAGAAGGGTAAAATAGCCTGTGTGATTTGAATTAACCCTTTGTCTGCCTCCGGCCTCGGTACCTACAAGGCGGGAAGCTGTTTGCTCAGTAGCATCCCATCCCAGGGTGGGAGCACCCACCTCCGTCCGGCACCATCCTGCCCTGTCCTGGCGGTGGACGGTCTGACAGGTCCACCGTATGCAACTCCTGCGCTGTCTTCGAAGCAATGCTGCCTTGCAGCAAGGCCTGGCTTTATCCCTGCGCCGAGCCGCAGCTATCGCAGGCAGGGGCTTTGCTCTTGGAGGCTGCCTGCACGGAGCCAGGGGACGGAGGGAAGGGGAGCGGGAAGAGTTTGGAAGAGGATCGCTGGACGTGCCTGTGTGCACAGGGCCAGATGCTGGCTGCAGGCTCGGCTTGGAAACTGCTTTCTTAATAAAGAGCGAGTTTAATTTCATAGCCGTGAAGGGCGGCCGTGTCATTATTCAGCATGGGGCATATGAAACAGGTCGTTCTGCTGAGACCCTCAGGAAGGAGCAGAGCGCAATAACAGGCGGCCGAAGCGGCTCAGCCGCGGGACCGGGACCACTGGGACCAGGGGTTTGCAGGCAGTGCCAAGCGCGCAGACACACAGCGAGCACCGAGAGCCGCATCTGCGGAGAGCAGAGGCAAGGGGGCACCCAGTGTGTCCCGTCGCCTTTGCACGGGATGGGAGAGATGTGGAGCAGCTCTGGCTGCCCCGGGGGACTCGTTGCAGCCCTTCGAGGGGGCAGCACCCCCCTGCCTGGCCGGGCTCCAGACAATTCAGGCTGAGAGGGCTGTAAATGAGGAAGAAGGGAAAACAAATGATGCCAGCAGCAAGTGAAGGAAGTGTAGGAGCATTATGTAAAATATTAAATTTAATGCTATTCCATTTTCCATCTCAGTTATTAAATTAACTGAGAACTATGCTTGCACTTAAAAGATTCCTGTCATATTTTATGCACACGATGATCTCAGAGTAATTCGTGTTAGAAATATGTCATGTTAAATTACAGATACCAATAAACCTTACTTAAACTCAGCATTGGTCATGTGTGGGAGATAAACTCCGCAGGGCCAGATCCCCACCGGTCGTGCACCCCCCGCACTTCTCCCCACACAAAATGCACCTGGGTGGGAGCAGCGGGTGACAGCAGGGGTTTTTCTTCCCCCTCCCACCAGCACCAGCATCTCCCACCGCAGGGCTGGGGCCGGGCAGAGCCAGCCGGGCACGGCGGGGACGCAGGCACGGTGCTGCTTATCTGCCGGGGCGAGCGGGTGTTGCTTGATGTGCGTGGGAGAGCCGAGGGCGCCGGGCGGGTGCGCCGGGCAGGGGTGAGGGGTGATGGCTACCCGCCGGGAGGCGATACCACTTATCGGCAAAAGATTTGGTGTCGCCGTATCAAACGTGGCACGGCGAGAGTCTGTCTCCTATTTGGTATCACCTCCACTCGCACCGGCCCCGTCTCTCCAGCTTCCCCCTCCCTGTGCGGATGGTGTGGGTGGATGCATCGAGGCAGCGATGGACGCGGCAGCCTCGCTTTCTCCGCGTGCTTTGCTGGGCCACCGAAAACCTGCTCCTCCTCCAGTGCTGAATGTGCTCTTTTCCGAGTGCCGACGTTGCACCCCCACACAGACACACCCCGATCCCGGCGTGCTGGGGCTGCAGCAACCCCGAGGAGCCGGGGGCAGCGAGAGCCATCACACCCCTCCTGCAAATGGGGAAAATGAGGCAGAGAGGTCAGCCCTTGGGATGCTGCCCCAATGGCACCACACATGTTGGGACAATGCTGCCCACCAAGGACTGCTCCCCAAGCCCCAGCCCATCTCTGTGGGGCGAGCAGCTGCCCAAGAGCGGGTGGGAAAGCAGGTAGCAGCGTGCAGGCAGGCTGCCCTGGACTGCAGCACAGTGCCCAGCCGGCCACGCTCGCTGCAGGGCTCCCCGAGCCTCTCCTCACAGAATCACAGAATCACTACGGTTGGAAAAGACCTGTAAGATCATCAAGTCCAACCTGAAAAAAAAAAAAAACACAAAACACCACCACACAACAACAACAAGCCACAACACACCAAAAGCCAACCCACCCAACACCACACAGCACCATGTCCATCAAGCTACATCCCACAATGCCACATCCACACGCTCCTTGAATACCTCCAGGGAGGGTGACTCTACCACCTCCCTGGGCAGCCTGTTCCAATGTTTCACTACTCTCTCAGTAAAGAGAGAGCCCTCGGAGCCGGCGTCCGTCCTCGGCACAGGCAGGGCGGCCCTGGCTGACAGCTCCGCGCCATGAGAGCGAGCCAAAGCTGCATTACGAGGCGCCAGGCTCCGTGGGAGAGGGAAGATGCTAATAATAGGCCTAGGCAGAACGGGGAGTGAGCGAGCTCCCAGCCCAGCATCCTGCTGCCGGCTGCAGGATGCGACCTCAAGTCACCAGCTGCCCGGGTCACCTGCTCTCCTGGTGCGGGACCCTGCGCGTGGAGCAGACCCTCCCACCGAGGTGCAGGGCTGGTCGTCCTGCCGGCTCGGGGACCGCCAGGCTCACGCGCGGGGGGTGCAGGCCCTGTTTTGCAGATGAGAGCGGTGTGGCCGTGCTCGGGGCGGTTACGTGTGCTCGGTCCGGAGGGTCCTGGTGGTGCCCCTGTGGCACCCACAGCCCCCGAGTCGGACGGACCCCGCCGGGGCTCTGCTGTTGGGGCAAAGCCAGCACGTGGGGACCGCAGAGCCCTCGGCGGGACAGGGGGACCGAGCGCCTTCCCAAAACCCAACCTGCAGCCTCCCTGGGGCTCGCCCCGCTCCCTGTCCTTGCTCTGTGGCGCTGCCCTCATGTGATCCAAGATTCGGCTTTTCCTTTATTAAAACAGCCTCTGCCTCTGTGTGCAGGAATCACAAGCCCCGGCTGCCCCAAGGCTGCTCCCGCCGCAGCACAGAGGCCTTTCAAGACAGTTTGGCTTCTGCCTTCCCTTGAATAGAGCCACTTGTTCTCCGGAAACGATGGCCCAGGCCACCTTCCTCCCACTGCTGGGCTCCAGCACCTTCCTCCCCGCCAGCCCAGCCGTTTGCTCCGAAGCCCCGGTGCCGGAGACACGGCACATCCGGGCAGACGAGGGCAGGAGCCCCAGTTGCTCCCCAGTTGCTCCCCAGTCGTCTTCACCTTGAGTGACCTGTCGGGAAAGCCCCCGTGTCCCCAGGGACCGCTGCTGCTAACCCAGACCCAAAGAGCACCCGAAAGCTCAACCCGTTGGTTCCTTTTGCCGTGTGAGGCACCGAGAGGGTCCCCAAGGTCAATCCCTGCCGATGGTCACAGGCTTAAACAGGACCTGCCCAGCGCCCGGCAGGGTTTGAACCCCCCTGCTAAGGACACCGCGGCTGTCCACCCTCAACATATATGAATTTGGGGCTGTGGTGCGACCATCCCTATCAACAGCAACTTCCCAGAGCCACTGAGAGCCATCTTTGGAGCTTCTCCCATGTTGTCTCAGCAGCCAGACAGGTGCTGGGAATACTGGTCTGGTGCTGGGTGCCGAGCACCCATAAGCTGGGTGCTGAGCTCTCCGTACCACGCAGCTGAGCATCCCTGGTGCCAACGCAAACCAACGTTTGCCACAGCCACATGGCACCACCAAACCACCCGCGTCGGCAGCCGTGACCTTGCAAAGCTCAGCTCCGGTGGGGACCCCAGCCCCGCACCGGGCACCCCACGGCTGCCGGGGCCACGGGTACCCCTCGCCACAGCCGCCCACCGCCGGGGAGTAATTGGGTGCAGCAGCACATGCTGCAGGGCTGCTTTAATCCTGCTCCAGGTGGCTGCAATCCAGTGCAGGATTTACAGTGCCCTGACCCTGAGCTGTCAAGAAGGAACAGCCAGATTAATGGGGTGGGCGGGTTCGTGCAATAATCGTTTGTTTGATGTGACAAGCCTGATAGGCGTTGATTTACTTACAGACTGATAGGCTTTTAATTGAGCACCTCCGTCCCAGTCACATCAAAGGCAGAGGTTGACAAGGGGCCCCTTTTACCAAAAGCTCCCAGTGACTGACAGATCCTGGATGCTAATTCTCCTGGGGAGGGGGTTCCCTCTTTTTCTCTTCTTGTTTTTTCCTCTTTTTTTCTCAGGATCAGCCAGGCCTGGCGCAGAGAAAGCCCCTGTTCTTGCAGGAGGGGGGGCCCCTCTGCCCCCTCCACATCACGCTTGCCCAGAGCCCTCCGGCAAAGCCAGACCCTCCTGCACAACCCAGCCAGGCTTTTGTCCACCTCCGCGAGGCATTTTGGGGTCCCTCCGCCTCCTCCCCGCTGCCAGCTGGCTGTGGGCCACGATGCCCAGGACGCTGCGGGCAGGACGGCACCCACTTCCCCATGGCACTGTCCCCAGCACTGTCCCCAGCACAGAGATGGTGGATGGTCACAGCCCACCTCGTCCCTGGGAATGCCCTTCCTCTTTGTGGGGAGGAAGAGGAGGGATGTTGCCCTCTGGGTTGCCGCAAGCTCTTTGCCGGCGCAATGCCACGCTCCGTGCCAGCACAGACGGGTCTGGGGTTTAGGGTGCACCCATGGGCACCAGCATCACACCTTACAACCATACCCAGAGCCAGCGGGGCAGCCCAGCGCCCTCGCCCCCACCACGGCACGCTTCGGACAGGACCACTGTGGCACCAGCAAGAGCATCCCAGGATGTTCCGGGCTGTTAGTGCGTATCTGCCCTCCACCGCCGCGCCGGGTGTGCGTCCGCGCCCATCACCAAAGCCACCTCTGGGTCCAGCTGTGCCAGAAAATGGACAAAAGGTGGTTTAAATGAGCTGAAAAGCGGGAGGCAGAAGGCAATCCTCGGTTGGTTTATCAGTGATTTTCTGTGTACCGGGGCGGCTGACCTGCCTTACCTGTACGAGAGCGCGTGGGATTCAGTTACCCACCGAGAAAGCGATTTTGTGAATTAGCTGCGGATGGGCAAAGAGAGGGAAAATCACCGCGAGGCAAGTGTGTGGGCACACGCGTGTGACCGTGCATGCAGAGCACGTGTACGCCCATCGACCTACCAGATGGATCTGGAAAGCAAAAGAAAAAACCCCGAGCGGCTCAGACATTTTGTGAAAGACTTATGGGAGATTATACTCTTAATGGGAAATTTAAGGAAGCGGGTATAAATCACAGCTCTTTTCTCTAACCTGTGGTGTAGCGTTCGCCTGAGCCTTTGGGCTGGATTAGCTCTGTATATTTATGTTTTAAAGTCTGATGTGTTTTTCAGTATCTAAATATAAATTATTTTTATTGTATCAATGATTAAATATTTTTCTTTGAGATCATAGAGTCCAAAAAAATAAATGTTTCTGAAAAGGCATTCGAAAAATTTAAAAGAAAAAAAAAATCCCTCTGAGAACCCCTTTTGTCATTTGCAACCAATAAAAATGCCTATTGTTATGAAGGGCTCATAAATAATCTGATTTTGGCATGCTTTCATACCATACAGAAAATGAATAAATTAAACTTGATTTACAGCCTTTTTCATTTTTATTAGAGCCGCTCCAAACATTTTATGTAACGTACGTGCCAGATGAGCTACACCAAATGGTTTGAGGCTCTGGTTCTGATATTATAGAAATTAAGTTGTTTTAATTTGCATAGTTTAATTAACTAATACTGGCAAGGAAAAAAAGAAAAACAGAGGTAGAAGCGATTCTTTTTGTGGGTGTCTGAGGACTAAATGAACCCACCGAGGCAGATCCCCCAAAAGCGCTTGAGCTGGTGCCAGCGCAGGGAAACGCCCGCGTCCCTGCAGCGCTTTTGGGGGGTCCGGTGCCGTGGGCAGTGCCCGGCCGGCCCAGGGCCCCTTCCCACCGCTCCCATGGTGAGGGACATCGGGGGTCACCATCACCCTCCCATTTCACAGACGGGGAAACTGAGGCACGCAAGCTAGACCGCTTCGTACAGTTCCCTGCAGCCCGCAGAGGAGAACCCTGCACTACCGTGCTGTTAAGGAAGACTGTCTCCTCGGGGAAAATACCCCAAACCGTCCCTACTAACAGCCCATGGCTGTAAAGGCCAGCACTCCGACCGCAGCGGCAGAAAGCTTAGAGATTAACAGGCAAAAAACAAAAGCCTGAAGTAAAGTCGCGGTGACCCGACGTCAGCCCCGCTGCCTGTTTTGACCTGCTGCCCGTCCCTGCGAGGCGAGCCGAGCTTCGCTCCCCTCCGAAGCACTTTGATAAGTGTGGGATGTTCTCCTCCCCCTCCTGCAATTTATCCCGTAGAATTTCACACCAGGAAACAGCTTCATTACATCAACAACAGGAAGACCCCACTGATTTGTCACGCAGAAAAACAGCTGTTAGTCACACATCAAGGGAATAGGGGAGGAAAAAAGCCCTCACCTTTTTCTGCTTTAATGTTCACGCCGTTCTTTAATGTTAATCGCTCTGCAGAGGAAAGCGAGCTACCCAGCTATTCAATAAGTAACCATCACCCAGTGAGTATCAGTTAATATCTAAGTGTCTTCCTGCTTTTCCTGCTACATGATTGCTTTGGAAAGAAAGATTAATTCCAACTTTAAAAAAGAAAACACTATTTTTATCATTGCCAGAAGTCTATACGGGTTTAAAAAAGAAAAAGCACTTGCTTGTCGTTTTACATCTTGCAATTTTGTCAGTTGTTTTAAAACATGTCTCCTGTAATAAATAAGATCATTTTTATGCACTTGTTCTGCAGCTAAAAGCGAGGCCTCAGCTCGCACGGCGCTGGGGAGAGGTGGGACTCGGGAGACGGGAGCGGGGCAGGGAAACCGCTGACTCCGATGCTTTTGCTTCCACCCAGGCAGCTGGAGGGGCTGCGACTGCCGCTGCCGCATTTACGGGGTGGCTAATAGAAGATGATTTACCCATAAACCAGCAGCTCTACAGCAAGCACCAACGCGCAAATAAAAGCTCGGCTTTTAAGAAGCATCTTGGATCCCCATCCTGCAGCGATGGCCGGAGCCGCACCCCGACTCCCCCCCGCCGGCTCTCCTGGGCTGGGACCTCCGTGGGACGCGACCCGGGAGCCACCGGAGCGAGCGCTGCCCCGGCCCTCGTCACAAACTGCCCTGTTTAGGCGGGAGATGGTGCCCACCCGCCCCGCGAAGCTGCTCCCCGCACACCCCGGCAGCTCCCGGGCAGACCCGCTTTTGCCAGACGAGGAGCGTTTTCCCAGTTTCCCTTAAACCGCGCCCAGCAGCAATGAACCGGGGAAAGCATTCATTCCGGAGTGTGAGTACAGCGCAGCGAGAGATGCTGGAAGAGTTGCAGTGATTTAAATTCACGTCTTATCTTATCCCACCACAATTTTCCGTGCAGGCTGCAGCGCTCCGACGCCTCTCTCCTTCTCCACCCGCGGAGTCTGGGCGTCGCTCCCTGCCCACTCCGCACCCCTGGCTCCTCTGGGAGTCGGGATGCCCGTGCCCGGAGCCGGCGTCAGGCCGTGCCACGGTACGTAAAACACGACACTAAGAGCAACCTTCTGCGTACCAGCAACACAAGAACATGTTGCAAAACTGGAGAGGATTTTTCTGCTAAAGGGCAGAGCAAGAATAGGGAATAAAAGCGCCGAGCGCTAGACGGCGCGGTGTCCACGGGTACATTTCTGCGCTGTTAATGGCTGCCGACACAGGCGGGTAAAGGAATACACTTGCCTCCCTGGGAAAACACCTCCTTTTGATGCAGTTTAATGTATTTAATGCCGTGGTTTGTGCAACAACTGCCTCAGAAAGCAATTTCCTAGAAGTCAGGACTGCAGTCCTACCCATCACGAAGGGCACGCGTCCTGCGCAGGCAGCTCTGCGGGCAGGGCTGGGACCGAGGGGCATTTCAGCAGTCCCTGCACATCACTCATTTCATAGTTGGCTTTTTTCTCATTCTTTAAAAATACCTGGTGTATGGCATGGGCCTTCCTCTGGAAAGCACCTTTCTGCACCACCCAGCACCAGTGGGACGAGGCTGGAAAGGGGCCCGGGGAGCGAGGGGCACCCCCGCGGTGCGTGACCCCCGACAGCCCTGCCCGGGAGTCCTCCCAAGTTGCTGAAAGATCTTAAACTTCAAGAAAACCACAACTCCCTCTTCCACGGCCGCGCTTCGCAGGTTGCAAAAAAGCCGGAGTCCATCAGCGCTGTTAAGGCTCTGCACTGTCCTTGGACAAAGAAAACCTCTTTAATGGCAGCCCAGGTGGGGCAAGCCCTGATTAGGGAGCAAAAATATCATTAGTCATTTCTGGAAGCGCTCTCGGAGGCTTTTTGTCTTCTTTGGCTTTACTTTTACTCAAAATATTTTGCTTTTCATTTGGTGCCTGTGCCATTCTTATTTGGCAAGTGGTCTCGCTTATTTTATCTGAATACCCTTTGTGGCGGGCCATCTCTAAGCAGAGGGTGACTTGTGGAGCAGAACTGAACATGAAATAGGGAAGGGTTTTTTTCTCTCCCTCTGGTCACTGTTCCCCGTAACGCAAATAGGACCAACACAGTTTTTATAATGAGGGCTATAACCAGAGACGGTAAGGGCATCAACACTGGGCAGGATTCATCATTACCCATGACGACCCTTTGGTGAAGTTGTAATCCAGCGCGCACAAGCTGAATCCAGAAATGTCCCCTGGTGCGCCGGCACCGGCGCCGGATCAGGCCTTCGAAACGACCCGAGCGCTGGGGGAAGTGACACACGCAGCCCTGGAGCCATCGCTTCCTCCTGCCCTCCCTCTGTTTCAGCATCCGCTGGGGCAGCCGGCTTCGGGAGCGCTGCCGCATCGCCGCTGCTCTTACGCACTTGTCCCACCTTATTTTATGCTATTTTGTTAAGGCCGTGTTGTTGTTGGCCTGCAACTCGAGTGACTTTGAGGAAAGTTTTTTTTCTATTTCCTCCTTACTTGAATGGCTCCTTTGAAAGGCAGCGCCTCTCCGTTTACGTCCCCGCTGTCCGGATTGAATCAATCTTGCGGTCAGCTTCGGGAGGGGGGAAAAAAAAGAAGAAAAAAGCCTCACAAAGAGGGAAAATTGACAGGTCTGACCGTCGGCATGATTGATAGTGGTTGGAAAAGTGGGACTCGACGTCGGGCTGTGCCAGGGCGAGGCTGGGCTCGCTGGGGAAATCCAGCAAAGCCTTTTTTCCCAGAACCCGGAGCAGACAGGCTTGGTGAGGGGTGGCCGCATGAACTTAATAATAGCAACATTGTTGGAACATAAAGCATCCGTCAAGAGTTAATATGATTAATTAGAGGCGTCTGTCTCTCTCCCTCTTTCCCCTCTCCCTCGCTGGGTAGGCAGGAGGGACTGAAACCCAAACCCGGGAGGGCAGAGGAGGGTTCGTGCCACGGCACGGGTCAGAGCAGGCACCCAGCCTCGGGAAAGCCGGTTCCTCCCCGCCAGCCCCGGCTCTGCCGCAAGCAATCACCATGAACCTGCTGTTGGCAAATGGTGCGCCTTCGGACAGAGGCGCATGAAGGAAAACACGAAAATGTCAAACACCCAGAGCCATAAACATGCCGGTGGCACACCACGCCGCTCAGAGGGACGGGTTGCCGGGCTCTCCATAGGGAACTCGTGCCAGATAAGCCTTGATTTTAGCAGCGCAGCGATGCCATCGCCCCAGCGCACTGAACGCTCATTCCTCTGCTTTTCGGTTCTCGACCCGGCAGATGGGTTCAGCATTTGCAGTGCGACACGCAGCTGCCTCGCATCGCAGGTGGAGCATCCATCCAGCTCCTCGCCTTCCTTTCCAAAAGACGCCACAACTCACCCCACCCCGGCCCCCCCGACTTTCTCCCATGACCCCACATCCCCACCCCTTTGCACTTCTCTCCCAGAGACCCCGTTCTCCCACCAGCTCCCAGTCGAAGCCCCGGCGAGCCAGCCGAGCCGCTCCCCAACCCACCAGGACCCCGCAGCCGCTGCACGCTGGATGTCGCACCGGGCTGAGCGAGACAGGTTAAAGCTCCAAGATTTATCCGTGTGCCTCGGCTCCTCATGGAAAGAGCCTGGCTGATCTCGGTGGGACGGTGGTTTTCAGCCCCCCCCCCCCCCCGACTGTGGAGCCCCAGGGGTTTGTGAATGTAATTCAGAGACGTCTGGAAAGGGTAACTAGAAATAGGAAGTTAATTGTCGGGAACCTTAATTAGTTATTCAGCGGTCTGCACTGTCACTGGCAAATTTTTAAGACTCTGCAAATTAAAGAAAGTAGAAAACCCCTGAAAGAACGGAGTATTGTAGGTAAGTAAGGGAATTGCCACTTTTTGTGGGACCCGGGTTAAGATCGGCCCCATTCGCTGCGCTGCAGGTGCACTGGGCTCACACCCCACGGCTGCGTATTTATTGGTGGTGTGAAATGGTCAGTGACTGGTCGCTACCTCAAGAGCAGAAAATGCTGCGATAGACAACCGCTGCTGCTGCTAAAATAATTTAATTGCTGGCGACTGCAATACATGCAAAATAAAAAAGCGTGTACGCGACCTGTGCGGGCCCTTCGGGTTTGGGTGACACTGCTGTCCCTCGGCAACCCCCGCGCTGCCCCAGTTTGCACACGGGTTGTCTCTGGGGCCAGCAGAGACGCGGAGCTGCCTCTGCAGGGACACAGGGGCCTCGCTCTGCCCCACACGGGTGTGCACCCCCAGGCAGGGTGCCGGCAGCCCTCGCCTTGTGTGGCACTGGGGCGGGACGGGGCGCAGGGCATGCAGGCTGGGTGCTGGGTGCAGGGGCTGGACTGGGTGCAGGGCTCAGGCTGGGCACAGGGCAGGTTCTGGTGCAGGGCACACAGACCGGGCGCAGGAGCCATTGCAGCGGGGATACTGAGCTGTGCCGTGCAGAGCTGTGCCAGGCTGATCTTATCTAAGCCACTCCATGGCAGCCAAGCCATGCCATGCCAGCAGCGCCATGCCATAGTGTGCTGGCTGAGGCATGGCACGCTATAAGCCATGCCGGGCATGCCATGCCAGCTGAGCCATGCTGTGCCATTCTAAGCTGTGCCAGCAGTGCCATGCCAGCCAAGCTGTGCCACGCCATGCCATGCCAAGCTGTGCCAGCAGTGCCATACCATCCCAGCAAAGCCGTGCCATGCCATGCCAAGGTGTGCTAGCAGCACCATGCCATCCGAGCTGTGCCATGCCATGCCATGCCATACCAAGTCATGCTAGCCATGCCATGCTCTGCCAGCTGAGCCCTGCCATGCCATGCCAAGTTGTGCCGGCAGTGCCATGCTATGCCAGGTGAATTGTGCCATGCCATGCTGTGCCATGCCAGCCAAGCTGTGCCATGCCAGCCGAGCTGTGCCATGCGTGCCGTGCCATGCCATGCCGTGCCATGCCACGCCAGCCGAGACGTGCCATGCCGTGCCATGCCATGCCAGCTGAGCTGTGCCATGCCGTGCCATGCCATGCCATGCCAGCTGAGCTGTGCCATGTCGTGCCATGCCATGCCATGCCATGCCAGCTGAGCTGTGCCATGCCGTGCCATGCTGTGCCATGCCAGCTGAGCCGGGTCATGCCAGCCGAGCCGTGCCATGCCATGCCATGCCATGCCAGCTGAGCTGTGCCATGCCGTGCCATGCCATGCCATGCCAGCTGAGCTGTGCCATGCCGTGCCATGCTGTGCCATGCCAGCTGAGCCGGGTCATGCCAGCCGAGCCGTGCCATGCCATGCTGTGCCATGCCAGCCGAGCTGTGCCATGCCGTGCCGTGCCATGCCGTGCCATGCCAGCTGAGCTGTGCCATGCCGTGCCGTGCCATGCCACGCCAGCTGAGCCGTGCCATGCCGTGCCATGCCAGCTGAGCCGTGCCATGCCGTGCTGTGCCACGCAAGCTGAGCCGTCCCATGCCATGCCATGCCAGCTGAGCTGTGCCATGCCGTGCCATGCCGTGCCATGCCAGCTGAGCTGTGCCATGCCAGTCGAGCCGAGCCGTGCCATGCCGTGCCATGCCAGCTGAGCTGTGCCATGCCACGCCATGCCGTGCCAGCCGCGCCATGCTCTGCCAGCCGAGCCCTGCCGCGCTAATCCGCGCAACGCCGATCCGACCCGATCCGATCCGATCCGCGCCGTGCCGTGCCGTGCCGTGCCGTGCCGTGGGCGGCTCTCCCCCACGCGGCGGCGCGGCGCGGGGCGGTGGCGGCGGCTCGCCCCCCCCACCGGCGGCTCTCCCCGCCCCGGGGGCCCGGCCGGGCGCGGATTGGTGCGCGGCGCCGGCCCCCTCGGAGCGCGGCCGCCATCGGGGCTATTTGACGTGTCGGTGGGGCCGGGGAAGGGTTTCGTCTCGCCGGGGCCGCCGCCGCCGCCGCTCCGCCGCCCGCCCGGCCCGGCCCGGCCCCGCGGAGCCCGGCGCCCCCCCCCCCCCCCCCGCCGCCCGCCCCAAATGAGCGGTGCCCCCGGCGGGCCCCGGCCGAGGACCCCGCCGAGCCGCGGAGCCGCGGGCGCCCCGTCGCCCCGGCCGCCCCCCGCCGACCCGCTGCGCCAGGCCAGCCGGCTGCCCATCCGCGTCCTGAAGATGCTCAGCGCCCACGGCGGCCACCTCCTGCACCCCGAGTACCTCCAGCCGCTCTCCTCCACGCCCGTCAGCCCCATCGAGGTCAGTGCCCGCCGCCCCCGCCCGCTCCCCCGGGGTCCGCCCGGGGCTCCTCCCGGTCCGGCGCTCCCGGCTCATCCCGGCCGGGCTCCTCCCGGTCCGGCGCTCCCGGCTCATCCCGGCCGGGCTCCTCCCGGTCCGGCGCTCCCGGCTCATCCCGGCCGGGCTCCTCCCGGTCCGGCGCTCCCGGCTCATCCCGGCCGGG
This sequence comes from Gavia stellata, assembly GCF_030936135.1. Classification (NCBI taxonomy): domain Eukaryota; kingdom Metazoa; phylum Chordata; class Aves; order Gaviiformes; family Gaviidae; genus Gavia; species Gavia stellata. The sequence goes on from NC_082624.1 coordinate 5,581,841, forward strand.
CTCCTCCCGGTCCGGCGCTCCCGGCTCATCCCGGCCGGGCTCCTCCCGGTCCGGCGCTCCCGGCTCATCCCGGCCGGGCTCCTCCCGGTCCGGCGCTCCCGGCTCATCCCGGCCGGGCTCCTCCCGGTCCGGCGCTCCCGGCTCATCCCGGCCGGGCTCCTCCCGGTCCGGCGCTCCCGGCTCATCCCGGCCGGGCTCCTCCCGGTCCGGCGCTCCCGGCTCATCCCGGCCGGGCTCCTCCCGGTCCGGCGCTCCCGGCTCATCCCGGCCGGGCTCCTCCCGGTCCGGCGCTCCCGGCTCTTCCCTGCCCGGGCTGCCGGCTCCCCCCGAGCCGCTCCTTCCCCCCCCCCCCCCGCCGCAGCCCGGTCCCTCTCCCCGGCCGGGCCCGTCCCCCCCATCCCCCGCGCCCTGGCTCGGCGCCGGGCCCGGCCCCGCTGGACCCGCGGTTTTGGGGGTGGGATGGGGGCGCCGACGGGGTCCCCCCTGACCGGCTCCGCTCCGCCCGCAGCTGGACGCCAAGAAGAGCCCGCTGGCGCTGCTGGCCCAGACCTGCTCGCAGATCGGCAAGCCCGACCCGCCGCCCTCCTCCAAGCTGAACGCCGTGGCCTCCGCCGGGCTGCCCGCCGCCGAGAAGGAGCCCGCCGCCCGCCCCGCCGCCCTGAAGCCGCCGGGCAGCGGGGACGCGCCGCCCGAGGACAAGTCCAGCTTCAAGCCCTACTCGAAGGGCGGCGGGGAGCCGCGCAAGGAGGGCGGCGCGGACAAGGCCGGCTTTCGGGTGCCCAGCGCCGCTTGCCCGCCGTTCCCCCCGCACGCCGCCGCCTCGCCCGGCGGCTCCCGCGGCGCCTCGCCGCAGCACGCCGACCCCAAGGGCGCCGAGGAGAAGAAGGAGCCCGAGGCGGGCAAGCCCAGCCCCGAGGGGGCGGGCGGGGGGCTGGGGCGCGGGGCGGCGGAGCCCGGGGCGCACGGCGAGCCCCCCTCGGGCCGCAAGTCGGAGCCCCCCGCCCTGCCGCCCGCCGGCCATGTGGCCCCCGTCTCGCCCTACAAGCCGGGCCACTCCGTCTTCCCCCTGCCGCCCTCCAGCATCGGCTACCACGGCTCCATCGTCGGCGCCTACGCCGGCTACCCCTCCCAGTTCGTGCCCGGGCTGGACCCCACCAAGCCGGGCCTGGTGGGCAGCCAGCTGCCGGGGGCGCTGGGGCTGCCGGGCAAGCCGCCCAGCTCCAGCCCGCTCACCGGGGCCTCGCCGCCCTCCTTCATGCAGGGATTATGCCGGGACCCGTACTGCCTGAGCTACCACAGCGCCTCGCACCTGGGCTCCAGCAACTGCTCCAGCTGCGTGCACGACCCCGGCAGCCTGAAGAGCGGATACCCCTTGGTGTACCCCACGCACCCCCTGCACTCGGTGCACACCACGCTCTCCTCCAGCGGCACCCCCAGCCTGCCCGGCCACCCCCTCTACACCTACGGCTTCATGCTGCAGAACGACCCCCTGCCCCACATATGCAACTGGGTGTCTGCCAGCGGACCCTGCGACAAGAGGTTTGCCACCTCGGAGGAGCTGCTCACCCACCTACGGACCCACACGGCCCTGCCGGGGGCGGAAAAACTCTTGGCGGGTTACCCTACCTCCGGGCTGGGCTCCGCAGCCTCCTGCCACCTCCACCTGCCGCCCGCCGCCCCCGGGAGCCCCAACACGTTACCCGCCTCCCTCTCCTTGAGGAGCCCACACACTTTGGGACTAAACAGGTACCATCCCTACGGCAAGAGCCATTTGCCCACAGCCGGCGCCCTGCCGGTGCCCTCCTTGCCGGCCGCCGGACCTTACTACTCTCCATACGCGCTCTACGGCCAAAGACTAACTTCAGCTTCCGCACTGGGATATCAGTAGCTACCGCAGCCCCTTCCCCTGCTCCAGCCTCCTCCTCGCCCCAGCCCCCCGCTCCCTCCTTGGACTGTGTATTTATTTACTGTATGTTAGCTTAAAGCTGGGAATATAAGTGCATTAATACACCAATGAATCAATGGTATGCAAAAAGTCTGTGTCCAAAAAAAAAAAAAGAAAAAAGAAAAAAAAAAAACCCTTTACTTTGCAGGTGTGGGGCTTTTATTTTTGCCTTCTCTTTCTTTTGAATTTTTTTTTTTCCCCTCCCCTTCTTAATTTCCCCCCGAGAAATTCTTGCATGACTCCTGACACGCAAGGAAAAAGAAAAGGCATTTTCCTCCTCCCCCTCCGCGTTTATCCTTCTGGGATTCTGTTCCTCTTCATTTGTAAAAGTTAACAGATGTAATTTTTTTTTTATTTTTCCCTTTTTTTCCCCTTTTTTCTCTTTTTTTTTTTTTTTTTTTTTTTCAATGTGTTGGGGGCCGGGGGCGGCTGCGGCGGGCGGAGGGGCGCAGTCCCGGCCGTGCCGACCCCCGTCCCGCACCGAGGGCTCCGCCCCCGCGAGCGCCGCTCCCCACCCGCGGCCGTGGGAAGCAGGACCGCGCGTGGGCGTGTGCCCCCCCCCCCTCCCCGCGGCGGGGGGCGAAGAGCGGCGGCTCCAGCGGGCAGGACCGGTGCGCAGCGGAGGGCGCCGGAGCAGCGGGCGGGCGGCGAGCGTGGCGGGTGGATGAGCTCCGGCTCGGTAAGTCTTATTTTGTTAATAAATGGCTCTTGGTTATATTCGCCCTGTCGTGTCTTCTCTCCTCCCTCCCCGCGCTGCCCGGACCCCGCCGTCGGGGCTGGGGGGGGGGGCTCCGTGCCGGGGCTCGGGGGGGGGGCTCCGTGCCCGGACCCCGCCGCCGGGGCTCGGGGGACCGCTCGATGTGGGGCGGGGCTCCGTGCCGGAGCCCCCCGACGGGGACTCGGGGGGCAGCTCCGTGCCCGGACCCCGCCGCCGGGGCTCGGTGTGAGGGGGGCTCCGTGCCGGGGCCCCCCGACGGGGACTCGGGGGGCCGCTCGCTGCCGGGGCTCGGTGTGGGGGGGCTCCGTGCCGGGGCCGCGGGCTCCCAGCACCATCTAGTGGCGGCGGCGGCGGCCGGTCCCGGGCCCCCGCGGGGCTGGCGGGCCCCAGCCCGGCCCCGAGCGCGGCCCTGCCGCATCCCCGGGCATCGCCGCCCGCCCCGGGCCGGGTGGCGGCCGCGGCGGGGGGGGTCGTGTAGGCGGCGCGGGGCGCCCGGGGCCTCCTCGGCTCCGTCTCCTCGCGTGCGTGTCTCCCTGGGAGGAGGGCGCCGGCTTTGCTCGCGCGTGGCGGCGGAGGGAAGGTTCGAGAAGGCGGCGGGGCTGAAATCCGTGCCAGGAGCCCCGGTGCCCCCCGCGGCGCGCGGCCGCCCGTCCCCCCCCAGCCCGCCGGAATTCAGGTTTAGGGAGGGAATCGCAGCCCAAGCGGGGTGGCGTTCCCGCTCCCGCGGAGGGGGCGCGGGGGGACTCCTGCCCCCCCCCCCCCCCCCCCCGTTTTTGCTGTCTGTGCCGGTGCGCGCGGGGGGGGGGTCGGTAAACGGCTCTGACGCGGATCGGGCCCCCGGCAGGGAGGGCGACTGCCCCCGCCGCGGGGGGGGCCGGTGCTGCTGCCCCTCTGCCCGCCCCACGGAAGGGCCCTCCCCGGCTTGGACCCCCGCGGCTGCCCCGGCCTCGCAGCGGGACCCCCGGCCGTGCCCCCGCGCCCCGTGGGATCCCGCCCGCGGCCGTCGCCCCACGCCGCTCTCTTTTCCGCTGCCGGGCGCTTTGCTCCTGTTGCGTTTTGGGTGAGTCACGCAATTAATCCCGGTTAATTGCCTTCTCTATATTGCCTTGTGCCCTGCCTTTAAATTCCTTTGTGTCCTTCGAGCTGAAGAATAACGCGCTCACAACAGGGGCTTGTTCGGCCGACGGGATTTTTATTTTCCTGCCCGTTCCTGCGAGCGTGGCCGCAGGCGTGCGGCCGGCCGGGAGAGCCTTGGCTGGGTCTCCTGCTGCCACGGCCGGTCGCCGGGAATGGGAGAGGCTGGTCTCCCCTCGGCCGGCCGAGAGGTGGGCAGCACGGCCCCCGAGCTCCCCAAGGCTGGCGGGAGGCAGGTTTCGTGGGGCCGTGGCTACCCCTCGCTCCGCTGCGGACGTGGCTCGTGGCCGGCTCTGCCCAAGGTCTGCCCGCGGTGGCCCCGCTCCTTCTGGGAGGGATGTTTGCGGGACAAGGGCCTGGGATTTGCGGGACTGGGTTGGGAGCAGAGGTGGCTTTGCTGCGGCTGTTTGCTCTGCCCGGTGGGCAGCGGCAGCAAAGGGGTGCCAGGTCTGGGCTGCTGCGACTGCGCCAGCGTCTCCCGTCTCCGTGCCCCAGCTGGATGCTGAACCCTTCAGCTCTGGGCGTTGCAGCCGATGCTCCCTGTGGAGCAGGGCGTTGTGGGGCGAGCACCAGTGGGGCAGCTCCTGTGCTACCGTCCCTCTGCCGCGGAGCCACGCAGTGGCATTTTTAAGGCGTGCCGGGCCCCGCTGCCCCTCGGGAGCATCGCTGCTCCCTTGATGTGGCCCCCACTCCTGCCGGTGAAGCTGCGCGGTGTCGGCCTTGCACAAGTGCCACCGGTCCCCGGCGTAAATCACGGCTCCTCAGCTGCAGCTCCAAAATGCCCCGCCTGTTGCGGGTCCCTGCCGCGGCATTTTGTTCCACCGTGCTTCTCCCCGGCTGTAGCCAGGCGTCTCCACTGCCAGCGCCGCTGGAGAGCCTCGTGCCGCAGGGCGAGAGGGCCGTGCCGTGATGCCCGCGGATGCGCGCGAGGCACGATAGCCCTGCGCAGCCGATGCTGGGTCTCGGGGCTGCCGGGGCCGTGCCACGTGCCGGCCAGCGAGTAGCTGCCGCGGAGCAGCCCGGGCAGGGGGCGAGGGGCTTGCGCAGCCCGCCGTCCTGCTGAGCCCTTCTCCCGGGGCAGGGCGAGCTGCGGGGTGCACCCTCCCCTTTCGGCAGAGGTCCATCTCCCCTCTCCCCCCAGACCCCTCCTGGCACCAGGACGTTCCCAGCTCCAAAATCGAGCCCGCGTGCCTTCCCTCCACCGACGGCGGGAGCTGGATGCTGCTCGGATACGTCCTGCCGTGCAGAAGGTTCCCCGAGGAATATTTTTCCCCTCCCTCAAGACTGCAGCACCGGGGCCAGACTGTGTAAACACCGCAAAGTATCATCCGATAGCGGTCGACACTCGGGCGCTTTATCTGCTGGGGGATGATTGTGTTGCCAATATATTAAATAACTCCCTATCTAATGTATGCCCAGGTTACTGCAGAATTCATTTTATAATAAGAGCACTGGGATGCACTTTATTAATCATTCTGTCTAACAACCTGCGCTGCACAGTTTCGGTTTGATTTGATTCAATCCTGTCTTTCTGCAAAATATATGGCTGAGTGGGTCGGATAATGTATGGCTTAATTTAGAGTTGTATGGGTTTGAATTACCATTTTCATAATGTGCTGTGCATTAATGTGTTGCATCATTTATACAGAAAAATGTGCGAGGTTTCAAACCTCTCCGGGAGGCAAAAGTCACCTAAAGGGAACGCGGAGCAACAAAGAAAAGGCCCTTTCAATCCCCGCCGGCGGGGGGTGGTTTGGGGTGGGAGGGCAGGGGCTGGGGTAACACAGGTGGGTGTCGGACACGGGGCCGGCGGGTTTGGGGCCGCACCGGCGGCTCCCCTCCTGATTGCACAACAGCAACTTCTCCAGCTCGCCCCGAGCTGCCGGGGACCTCCAGCGCTTGACTCGCCGGTGACCCCGGTGCCGGCGCTCGCCGCAATCGCACCCGCCGTCAGTCACCCCGCGCCGCGAGGAAAAAGCTCTGATTATCCAAATACAGTCATTAAAGGGGAAATGTGTTTTTAGGACTGTCAGAGTGATTAATGAGGGTTAGCAATCCTTGCAAATGCACTTGTTTAGTCTAACTGGCAGCCTCTATTTTCCTATTGATTTATGGCGGCAGTTGCCGGGGCCACGGTGTGTGTGGAAAGAGCCGGGACGCGCCGGGACTGTGCGCTATTTAAACGGCGAGCGTGCAGGGCTGCGTGGTGCGCGGCAGAGGGGCCCAGCCGAGCGGCACGGCGCGCTTTGCTGTGCTGGGCCGTCGGAGGCAGCCGAACAAAGGCAACATTATACCTTGGGCTGGGGAAGGAATGACTTGGACGCACATGCCGAACAGCTCCGCCGTGCTGCATGCCTTATAAATATCCCCGTTTGTAAAGCCCGAAGCCCATCTGACCACAAATGATCTGTCCACCTAATAAATATGTGAATGAAAGAGCGAGGCCGTATTTTTTTTGTTGTTTTCCTTCCTCCCCTGCACGCAAATCCCCGATGTCTTTTAGGTGATGCAGAGGTGTCTGCCCACAGACGCACAAGGCGTTTCAGAGACCAGACCGGAGCACAAAGTCTTCGAGGGCTGGTGCGCGCCCGCCAAGAGGAGGTCAGGTCAGGATGCAGAGGCAAGGGCCGGAGCAGAAGCGATGGTGGGTGGATGAGAAGTTTCTCAGCTGCATAAAGCAGCTTTTCTCTCCGCGTGAGCCCTGGTGGAAGCCCCGGAGAATACGGGCTCTGTGTTTGTCCTCCCAGCCGGAGCAGCGCGGACATCTCCTGTCCCCCCGCCAACATCCCCGCGCCCAGCCCGGCCGCTCAGCCCGGAGGTCAGGGGTTTGCTTTGGGGGATGCTCCGTGCTGCGTGTGCTGAGAGCGGACCCGGAGGGACAGACCCGCGTCCGGAGATGGCCCCGGCAGCCAACGCCGCCGGCAGCAGAGCTCCTGCTGCCCAGGGCTGCGTGCCGGAGCTGGGAAGGGAGCAGCCGGCAGCGGTGACACGGAGCAGATGGGGCAGCCTCAGGGCACCGGGGTGCAAAGCTGCTCCCCGGGTTTGCAGCTGTGAGCATGACCCCGCACTGGAATCCGGCGCTGCCCTGGCCTGTGGTTTGCCTCCGGCCAGTTCGAGCGGCGGGACAGCACAAATGACGAGAGGCCTTGGAGGAGGCACGTGGAGAAGAGCAAAGACCCCGAGGTGCTCAGGGAGTCCCCCAAGCCAGGAGAGTGTGGGCAAGCTCTCGGGGTGCTGCGGTGACCGGGAGCACTGCGGGTGGGAGAGGGCTTTCACATGGCTTTGAAGCCACTGCGGTCACCTCCCCGGCCATAAATCGGTGTGCGGTGCGAATCCTCCCAGCGGCACCGGTGTCAGCTTGCAACAGCGGTGTGGTGACGTCTTCCCCACCGTACCAGGACGCCCGGTTTTGGCTGGTCACCAGTTACCCCGTGGGAAGTGCCCAGCGTGGCCCATGGCCATGGCTCCCTGCTTCTTCTGCAATGTCTGATCCTGGGTGCCGGAGCCGGCCAACCTGCGCCAGCTTAGCGTGGCAGTCCGGCACGGGCGCAGGGCCGCTGGCAGGCTGCAAAACACCCCAGTCCTCGGGCTGAGCCCAAGCCAGCGCTGGGCTGCAACCGTTCCCTGCAGAGCGCAGCCCCGCTCACGCAGATTTACACCGGTGCGCGTGTAAGTGATACTGTTCATTACTGTGATGCATGGTTAATAGTTATCTCTCTGTTTATTATCATGATGAATAACTGAAGAGTCGTAATTCTGTATACACAAATGTTTCAGCTAAACGCTCGCTGGAGAACGCTGGGGGAGACGCTCGGCTGACAGCTCAGTTTACAGAGTATATTCCTTAGCTCAAGTCACAATAACAAACAGATTTCCACAGACCATAATGTTTTCTAACACGGCGTTTATGGAAACCTCCCGGAGCAGCTTTACCATGACTTCATCCCACCTTCCAGCGCGGTGCACGAGACGGGACAGGGGGATGTGACCTCTGCAAGGATGGACCCACGCAGGAGGTGCCTTTGCAAGAAGAGACGGCGGGACTCCGCTGCTGTGCCGGCAGAGCTGACTCCGATGGGCTGAGCAGACCTGGGTGGCACGCTCGACGCTGCGCAGGGTGCAACGCAACCTCCACCAGCGCCTTGTGGTCCCAAATGCTGGGGATCATCCCTCCCGGCACCGAAAGCCAGAGCCCTCCCGGCCCAGCAAAACCCGGAGGCAGACGAAGGACACACAGCATCCCGGGCATCTGGTGGCTTTGGGGGGCTTTATAACTGCCTGTAAATCCGGCCTCCTGCAACCCAGCTCACGGACACCCCGATGGATCAGGGAATTGAAATGGCCTTTTTGCATCCCCCACGTCTGCAAGATGGCAGCTCCCCGGTAGCACGCGGGGCCACGCCGGTGCTGGTGCCCACCACAGCAGCTCATGCAGCTCTGCCGGCCACCAGAGCCTCACTGGGAGAGGGATCTGCTGCTGCTCCAAAGAAAAAGGGACCGGTGGGAGCCTGGGGGTACCGGTGCCGCCCCTTCATGAGCAGCTCCCGCAGGAGGGGTGGTTGGGGGCGCTGTGAGAGCGGAGGACAGAGGAGAGGAGGGGATTGAAGTGTTTAAAGATGTCCTGGATCTTTCTTGCCGAGTCTTCGCCGCCTTCTCTGCGCTCCTCTCCTGCTGGGGAGGGAGGAGAGGGGAGACTGAAGCACCCAAAAGATTTGCTGCATTTTTCTCTCCTGGCTTGTTTGCTCGCTACCCCCCGGACCTGGCCGATGCTGCACTCCTCTCCCGCTTTCCGGGCTGGGAGCGGAGAGCGATCAACCCTTCTGCCGTCCCGGCTCGGGGCCAGCGCCTGCCCAAGGATGGGGCTGCCCATCGCCCCCTTGGCAGCGAGGCCGGGAGTCCTGCTCCGCCGGGCAGAGCTCCTCTAGAAGTGACTAATTGTTTCTGCTGGAGCACTGGTTACCTTTGCGGGGTTTCGTTCCAGTTCCCTGCACAGGCCCGGTGACGTCCCCAGGGCTGGAGCGGGACGGTGGCCAGGTCCTCCCTCCGAGGTGGGAAGAGCCATGTTCTGTGGACAATGTCTCCGACATGAAGCAAGGCGTGAGCCGGGCTCACGGGGAGCCGCTGATTTGTCACAGGCACGGAGCAACCCAAGGTTTGCAAGAAAATTACTGCTCAGCCTGCCCCAGATAACAACCCCTTGCGTGGCAGGGCCGGGAAGGGGAATTTGCCGCCCCGGCTGCTGGGAAATGGAACCGGAAAGCCCTTTGTTCCTTCTGGGGTTTCTGCACGTCTTTAGGCTCTGGCTGAATTTTGTATTGGGAACAACTGCTCGGGAAGGGCTCGCTGGGTGCGCACCTCGCCCACTCCTCCAGCTGCAGAGATGTGCTCTGCCCAGATTGCCACGTTGATAATTCCCAAACTTTTCTGAGTCGCGTGCACCGGCGTGGCACTGGCCGGGGAATCCTGCGGCGCATACCAGCGGACCCCTGCGCCCGCAGCCCCTGCGCCGGCTCCGGTCTGCTGCTGGCTGATGAACCTGCCCGGCTTCTCCAGGTGCGAAAAGCCAGGAGAAGCCCTGGAGCGGGGCTCGGCGGGCTTTCTCCCCAGGGAGCACCGTAAGGGGAGCACCAGGCTGTCAGCAGCCGGTTTCCAGGAGTCCCAGCCCCAGCAGTCCGGCTGCTTGCTGGTGCATCCTGCTGCGAGGCAGAGCCCGCAGCCCTCCCAGCCGTGGAGGAAGCTCTCGCAGCGTTGGGGTCTATCCTGTCATTTTGGGGGGCTGGCTCGCTCTGCTTGAGCACTGGGGGTTTGCGTACAGCACCCGGCATGCTGGTGGATGAGTTTGGGGGGAGGTAGAGGCCAGGGCAGAGCCAGCGGCTCCGGGGGCTTGGCAGGCAATGCTCTGTGCGGGACAGGGCGCGGGGAGAGCTCGGCACCGAGCCGCGGCACAGCCAGAAGGTGGGCAGTGGGCACCGGAGCCCCTCCAGCTCCCGGCATTTTGTTGCTCCAGGTTGGACCCCACATTGCACACTGACACCCATCTGCTTGCACCCCAAGACAGCGCAGCGATGGGCTTTTGGGGAGAGGAGCCAATTTTCTCCGCGGTGCAAGCACGGGGCAGAGCAGGGTACCAGGGATGCTGTCGGCATCCCACATCCCGCCGCTGCCTTGGGGTGCCCCTGCTCATCCCTCTCTCCCGTGCCCTTGCCTCTGCCGCTGTGAACGGCCCTTTTATCTCTTGGGTAGGTACAAATGGAGCTGTCAGATGCGATCAGCCCTGCGATATGACAGGTTGCGGGAGCCGGGGCCCCTCGAACAGAGCAGCCTTGTCTGTCAGAGCTGCCTGACACTCCCCATAATGGCCAGATGGATGAGACTCTGAAAGTAGGGCCCGGCGCGTTTTCAACTCTATTTTGGGTGAAAACACTTCTTGAAAGATCTTGAAAGGAGCTGGCAGTTTAGTAGTTCAAATGATTAATGAGCACTGGCTCTGCCGGGTGGATTTCTCGCGCCGTGCCAGCAGCCGGGCTGCTCCAGCGGGCCAAGACACGCTGCACTCCCCCCGGCTCCCCCCGCGCCCCCCGGCTCCCCCCGAGCCCCCCTGGTTTTCCCGGAAATGACACCAACACGACAGGCCCCGCATATGGAAAAAGTTAAATATAAATTACTGCTGAAAGAGGCCTCGCTGAGCGGAGTTAGTTAAAGATGTTTATGGATTCAGAAACACGGGCCTGCATATGTATTTAGGGATGACAAATGTGATTCAATAAGTAAGGAATTTCTCCGTGGGCTGAGGCGGGACCCGCGCAGCGCGGGCGCTGCTCTGGGCTCTCCAGCTCGGCCGCGCCAGCACCATAAATCCTACAGACAGGCTCCTTTTTCCTTCCCGGGCAGCTCAGGGTTTATTTTTGGTTTTTTTCCCAGATCAGACCAAGTCGCTGCATCTCCTGCACTTGGGACGGTGATGGCACGGCGCCGTGCCTGGACCCTCTGCCTGCGTCCCCTGGTTCGGGTTCGGGGAACTCAGCAAAACCCGATGGATGCTCCGTGCGGGTCACCAGGGACTGCTCCCGCCACACCGCCACTGGTGCCAGGCACGTCCCCGTCCCCAGGCTCTCCCGTCCCCCCAGAGAGCCGCGCTCGGCAGAGCAGCCAGACCCTTCAGGACTGTCAGCGGATGATTAATGACCAGCAACCCCGAAACTGCCCCGATTGCCAGTTTGGGTGTTGTTTGACCCGGTGCTTAATGAGTTCAGACATACTTCTGCAAGCCACTTCACACAGGCAGCTGGGCAGTCTCGTGGAGCCCGGTGGGGCGGGGGCACGTGCGTGTCGCCCTCCCAAACTGCCCCGTGCTCCACGCTGCTCGTGAGCATCTCGCTTGAGGCGCACAACGTCAGGGACCGCAACAAACTAATGCAAGAAACCCCTAAACTAAACTCCTGCTGCTGTGGCGCGGGCCAGGCAGGGATGCCGGATCCATGGCAGGGATGCCAGGTCGCAGGCAGGGATGCCGAATCCATGGCAGGGATGCCGGGTCCCAGGCAGGGATGCTGGATCCATGGCAGGGATACCGGGTCCCAGGCAGGGATGCCAGATCCATGACAGGGATGCTGGATTTGGGGTGACAAACCCCAGCGAACCTGCAGCGATGGGCAGCGCAGGAGCCGGCCCCTCGGCTCCCCCTCATCCTGCCGCCTCCATGGGGCTCGCAGGGAAGCGCCTTTTGGGGGGTCAGTGCCCGGCCGGGCTTTTGACCGACAGCCACATTCCTTTGTCCTGATTTTATTCATTAGCAGCATTTGGCCTGGACACAGAGACAGCTAATGAGGGACTGAGTTTATTGCAGTTTGATTTTTCTGTTAAAACAATACAATAAAATAAATGCACTTGGAAATCTGGTATGTGTTTGTACATAGTAGATTTATGGCTCTGGAGGCTTCCAGAGAGACGCAGCCTTTCATTCCCTTCCTTATTGGAACAGATCATATTGCAGAGTTTAAAGGGCTCTGGAGTCGTGATTTATTTGAAGGGAGAAACTAGGGAAATCCAACTATCTGTTCCCTGGCTCAGATCATCCAGTAACTCTCCGGCCAAGGGGACGGATCTGCACCTCCTCCATGGATTTTTTTTTTTTCCCCTCCTGTCGCTTACATTATCCCACTCTAAATATATCACCAAGACAGGGCTGACTCCTGACCTGGGCTTCAGCACCTCGCTGAGGCTTCCCCAGCCCTTCCCGGAATCCCAGAAATAAATCACCTGCCTGGAGCCCTTTCCAAGCTCCTCCACACTGCTCACAGGACGGGACCTGCACGGGGCCGGGCACTGCCTTGATCCAGAGCAGAGATCAAGGCAGAGATCTTGTTTTTATCTCTGGAATCAGGTGATAAATCCTGTGCCGGTGCCACCGGTCCCTGGTTCCTTTCAAGGGAGCCCTTTCCCCTCCCTTGCTGCTCTCCCAGCGTTGGCACGGCCCCCGGGCAGAGGGGAGCGCAGCGGCTTGGATCCAGGTCAGGATTTGTGCCCGAAAGCCTTTTTCATGCATTTCCTAACACGCCAGCCCCAGCCTTGTTCCTGCAGCTCAGCCGGACCTGACGATTGGGGGTGTGTGTGATGTTACGGCTCTTGCATCCGAGCAGGATCGTGCTCTGGGCCGGAGCTGCCGCAGCCACTTCCCTCCCACCCTCGCGGAGGAAAACCAGGTTTTGCCCCTCTCCGAGGTTTTCTGCACCCCGGGGACGAAGAACCTCAACATCTGTTGTGGGGACGAGAGCATCACCTCAATGGTTCAGCATTCGGTGCTGCCATGGTGCACCCAGTGCCATCCCAGTCATCCCAGTGGTTCCCACTGGCGGGAACAGGGTGAGACTGTGCCCCCCAGCCCAAAACCGGGCTTCTTCTAAAGCATTTGGTATTTGCAGGCAGGAACTCTCTGGGTTTTGGTGCAAAACCCCTCCTGCTTCTCCCTGGTCCCAGGTACCCTCCGGGACATTTGGGAATGACCAGTTTGGGTCCCGGCAGCAACATTCATCCTTCCCTGTGCCGTGTCGGGAGGCCCTTGGGAGGAGATTTCCCTTCTCTTCCGTGACCATCTCGGCTGCAGGGCAGACAAAGAAAGGGAAGGAGACACGGAGGTTTCCAGCCCAGGGGGGACCCGGCTCTGGCAGCGGCTCTCCTCCTCCCACCCCCAGCTCCATCTCGCCTTCTCCAGCCCCTGTTTTTTGCAGGGTGTTTTCTCCCCCTGCGCACAGACGGGCTCTGTTTGCCATTAGCTTCCCCTCCTCTGCCCTAGGAGCTGATCCGAGTGCTAATTCTCTTGCATGTTTCGGGTAAATCTACTTTCTTTCCTGGGATGAATTGTGGTTTCCAAGCACCATTAATCATTTCCCTTTAGAAAACAGCATCAGGGGGCTGGAAACATTGCTCCTTTATTTACTGGGAGGATGACCTGGCACGCTGGCGCCCGGCCACGGGGCTGGCGTCTGCAGGACGACGCGGAGTGAAGCCTTGGGTGAGCTCCCCTCCGCTGTGCCGGGACAGCAGCCGTGGCTCCCACTGGGACCGTCCCCCACTGAGGATGAACCCCCTGGCCCCGAGGTTAGGGTCGAGCAAGATCCCATGGAGGATGGAGAGGAAAACGCTGCTGAAATGCCATGTGTTTTGACCCTTTCCCGAGAGCCTCTTCCCAGAGGGGTCGTTCCCCAAGGAGCTTGTTTGCACCATGAGATGTGTCGTGGCGACGGCAGAAATGCCAACCCTGTTCTCCGCGTGCCCCAAGTGCCCCTCGAAATGCCTGGGACATGAAATCAGGACCCTCTGCTTATCGCCCGCCGGCGGGGCCCGGGTGGGCAGGGAGTCAAAGGAAACTTCTCCTGCCCCGATTGCAGCGAGGGTAAAGAGGTGCGGCGAGCACATGTGAACGGTTTCCTCCTTTCCAGCTCAGGACTGTCAGAGGATGATTAATGGCCAATGTTGCAGAACCGCCTTGATTGCCAAGTGCTGTATTGTTAGCACTGACATGTAACGAGCCCGGACATACTTTAACACAATTCTGCACCGTAATCTGCAAATAACGTTCGATAGACTTAATTTGTTAAGTATTTCCCCCCTCACAGTCCCTCTCCCCACCTCCTTTCCCTTTCAAAGCCTTGTCAGAGCGACCAGGGGCCCAGCCGAGCACCCCGCAGCCCCCCAGCCCCACTGCAGCCCCAGCTCTTGCTGGCAATTTCCCTTGCCCAGCTCGGCTGCTCCTTTAGGTTTCGGCTAGGGAACGGCTTTCTCTCTTCTCCCCAGCCAAACAAAAAAAAATCAACTTCTTATGCACATTCATCCCTGTGCAAATTCAGTCCCCCGCTGCTGCTGTGCTCTGGTGGGAGCTGCAATAGTTACTGGCAATTTTGGGGTTCCACCAGATGACTTCGGGGCTCCCCAGGCCAATAAACAGGTCACCACGCAAGCCGGCACCCGGGTGAGGGGCCTCTCGCACCCAGAGCGGCTCCCAGGTAAAAGCCCCGGTGGAGCCGCGGTGAGTTACAGCAGCACCGAGCGCTCACGGAGAACGATTCATCCTTGAGGCAATTTACAAACATTGTATTAAATAGTTATTAGGCATCACGGTTAGCGAACGGGTTTGCCTTTTAGAGCAGCTTCCCCCAGGAGTGCCAGAGCGGCCGAGGCCGGGGAGGCGAGTGGGGCCGTGCCGGAGGGTGCTGGGTGCACCAATGGATGAGGACAGGGATGGGGACGGGGATGGGATTGGGGTGGGGATGGGATGGGGATGGGGATGGGGTGGAGATGGGGATGGGATGGGGACGGAATGGGGATCAGGATGGAGTAGGGATGGGGGTGGGATGGCGATGGTGATGGCGATGGCGATGGGATGGAGATGGGGATGGGATGGGGATGGGGTGGAGATCAGGATGGGGTGGGGATGGGGGTGGGATGGCGATGGCGATGGGGGTGGGATGGCGATGGCGATGGGATGGAGATGGGGATGGGATGGGGATGGGGGAGAGATCAGGATGGGGTGGTGATGGGGGTGGGATGGCGATGGCGATGGCGATGACGATGGGATGGCGATGACGATGGGATGGAGATGGGGATGGGATGAGGATGGCGATGGCGATGGCGATGGGATGGGGATGGGGATGGGGACGGGGACGGGACTGGCGAGCAAGAGCTTTCCACCCCACCGCTCCAGCTGCGCACGGAGGTAACCTTAAACGCCGAAGCAGGAACCGTGGGGACAGAGTTTTTCCACCCCTATTCACAACTGTCAGGCGGTGATTAATGGCCAACAGGCTCGAAATTGCCTTTATTGCCAGCCCGGCATTGTTACTTGTGACAGCTAATGAGGTTAGACAGACTTTTACACAGCGCTTTACGCCGGTCCCAGCGGAGCAGCCGCAGGGGGTTCAGTGCCCCGGGCGGGGGGACCCTCCCCGCTCCCCAGCAGTGACCAAGCCCGGGCACGTCCCGGGGGGCTGCCCACCGGCCAGCCCCGGGTCCGTCCCCCGCGGGGCCGGGGAGAGGCAGCGGGCGGGCTGGGAGCACAGCGCTAACGAGGGCGCTCAGAGACCTTCCAACGTGTCTCAATTCACTTTGCAGTAAAACCCACGAGATATTTTCATACGGGCTCCACTGCAGCAGGGCAGGGAGGAACGGGGCAGGGACAAAAAAGTTTTCAAGTGCCAGAGAGAAGTGGGTGTAATAAACCATTTGTTCATATAAAAAAGCCCGTGCTGTTAAAAACCAGAGAGCCGCAGCACAGACGCCACCGAATGTTCCTGGCCCCGGGTCCAGAAGTAATGATTTTTTTGGCTTTTTTTTTTTCTCTTCTTTCAGGATTATTACAAATAATATTTACCTTTGTGCTAGTTCACATCTTGATGCTGTTAAACACGTGGCCGCAGCTGGTTTCCCATTCAGGGTAATGATATAGCGCCGATGTTATGAAGCAAAACCTCGCCTGCGAGCCAGAACACCCCACATTTAAAAATCTATTACTTTTCAATATTATATGAACGTATTTTGCTTCAGCTCAGAGCAATTTCCTAGTTTACCCTTATTAAACTGAGAGGAGGCTGAGCAGAGGTTCTTGATTTATGAAACACATACTAGATTCATTAAAACCTTTAAAGATTTAATACATTTTATCAAGGCCTTAAATCTGGGCAAGCGGTTTAAAAAAACCTAATACAGGGTGTATTTCATCTCTGGTGCCCTTTTGCGCTTATTTAAGAGCTGTAAAATTTGGATTGACAAATACCGCGGATATTTCATTCCTTATTTCTAAACGGCGCTGAATCCTCCTGACAGGTTTGTTATATATAACCCTCGGAGATCTATCAAGTGTAAAGATCAAATTATTCGCCTTTATTGACATTTTATACATCTCTCCCATGTTTTTTAAGTCCCCTTCAACAATTACGGAGGTGGAAGATTTAATGTGCTTTCGCCTGGCCCGTCACCTTTCCCGTTATTGCCCCTCTGTCTGCCCAAACAAGGCCCAAACGGGGAACGGGGGTCCGCGGTGGCGGGGAGCGGGGGGCTGGGGGCAGCGGGGCCGTGTCCAGGCCCACGGGCGGCGGGAGGCCTGGGATGGCCCCACGCGCGAGCCGGAGGTCAGTGCAGGGGAGAACCTCCTGTGGGTGCCTCCCTGGGCGCAAGGCCACTGCGGGGCCGGGCGGAGCACCCCGGCACGCCGCCCTCCCGCTCTCCGCACCTCCTTGGAGCGGGGACCCGGGAATACGGGGGTGCGCGGCCCCCCCCGGCCCTGCGGGGCGAGGGGCGCCGGCGCGGGCGGGTCTCGAACCCGCGGAGCCGCGTCTCCCGCGCCTCCACCGCCCCCTGGCGGGGCGCCGCCGCGGCGGAAGGGGCGGTCGCGCTGAGATGACGTCAGGGCGGCGCCGGGCCGGGGCGGCTGAGCGGGCCGCGCCGCCCGGGAGAGCCGCTGCTGCCGCCGCCGCCGAGCGCCGGGCATGGCCCAGCTGGGCGCCATCGCGGCGCTCTCCCTCAGCTTCCTCGCTGCCGCCTTCCTCTCGGCCATCCACAAGATCGAGGAGGGGCACATCGGCGTCTACTACCGGTGAGGCGGGCTCCGCGGCCTCCCCCCCCGCCCGGCCGGGCCGGGCCCTGAGCAGGCCGCCTCTCACGGCCCTCTCTTTCCTTCCTTCCTTCCTTCCTTCCGCAGCGGCGGGGCGTTGCTGACCTCCACCAGCGGGCCCGGCTTCCACCTCATGCTGCCCTTCATCACGTCCTACAAGTCAGTGCAGGTGCTGCTGGGCCGCTGCCCGCCCGCCGGGAACGGGGCCCTGCCGCGGGGGTGGGTCGGGCTCCGCGGGTCTTCTGCCGCCCCCGGCTCTGCGGAGGCGCGGGGTGGCGGGTTGAGAGGCTCTGTGGTAAATGTCGGGGCTGTGTCGGGCTGGCGGGGGGGGGGGGGTCGTGGCGGCCCGTGGTTGTGCCCGGTACTGGGGGAGAAGCGGCTCTCGGGACGGTCCCACTGAGCTTTGCACGAGGGACCGAGCGAGGCAGGTTCGGCTCTTGCTTTTAGTGGTTTCCCCGAGGGGTGCAAGGGGAGATGTGGGCAGAAACCTGCGGCTATTTTATGTGCTTATAAGCAAGTAGGATTTGTGCAGGGAAAATCTTCTCTCTTAAGCCTCTTTTCCTAAATCTCTCTTCAGACCACGCTGCAGACAGATGAGGTGAAAAATGTTCCTTGCGGTACCAGGTGAGACGTTCAGCTGTTGCCCCCCGCAGTCCTTCATTTTTGCTAGAAACCTTTCGATCCTTTGCTTTTTTTCCCCACTGCTTGCTTCAGCATGCTTTAAAATATGTAGCTTTGTTTTCATGGACGGGATTTCTCACTGCCACTTCAGCTGAAATCGGTGGAAGGCTCTGTAATGCATTGCCCAAGCTGATGAGCCCTGCTGGGGTGGTTTATGTGCGGCCGTCCTCAGGGTTTGCACTGAGTTTTCCAAGCCTGGGCCCGCGTTTTGTGATCTAATTTCTGGAGACAGGTGTAACAGGAGCCTGGCGCAAGGAGCGGGGTGTTGGGGTTTCCCGGAGTGCCGCAGCGGTGCTGCCCGGCCGGGTGTGGATGCCGTGCTCAGCCCGCTAGAGGGGAGTGTCCTCCGCTCACAGCTGCCCCGCTGCACAGGCAGAGCACTTGGCCTCCAGCAAACTTCTTTTTTTTTTTCCGTTTTTCTTCCTTTTGCAGTGGAGGAGTGATGATTTATTTTGACAGAATTGAGGTGGTGAATTTCCTCATCCAGAGTGCAGGTGAGTTCTTCCCCTGTGACCCAGCAAATTCTGCAATCCAGAGTTGTTTGTGCTCTGGCTAGTGTGAGATGAGGTGAAGAGGTTGTGCGTGGCTGTGCTTTGATTCGGAGCTGGGGCGTGCCATGGATATTCTCCTGTGTACCTTGTAAAGCCCCTTACTTCCTGGGCAGAAACTTTAAACCAGCTCTCCCAGATGTTTTGTGTGTTTGTTATTTCTTGCATATACCTGTTCTATGCTGCTAGTTGCTTCACTAAAACCTGAATACCATCCATCAGTTTTATTACTTGTATTATTACAGCCCCACTGGGCTTTATGCTTCAGTGAAGAACTTCTGATTTGAGGTGTGCAAGAGGTACGGGAGGCAGGGTGTCTGTGAGCAGAAGGCTACCTCTGAAGCCCAAGGAGAATGACCTGTGCAGCCTTTTTTCCGAATTCTTTGGTTTTTAATGTCCTGTTGGTTACGAGTGCGGTATAACAGCCTGGCTAATCGTCGGCCTGCTTTGAGACCTCTGTTTTATGCCAACTGCAGGGTGTCGTTGTGTGTAGACCACACAGCCTCTGTATTCTGTGGCTTAGACAACCCATGCATATTGGCAGGTAGTGTAGAGGGGACTGTTACTAGACAGAAGTCCTTCTGTTTACAAAGCATGTGACAGAACATTGGTTAGGGTGTTACAAAATATTAGCAATAAATACAACTCACGTGAACAAAATACTTGTGGTGCAGGCTTCTCTTGTGGGTGGATTCCTCGTTTCAGATTGGCACTGCGAGTCTTGCTGCTGTGACTGAGCCATAAGGTTTTCACTGAGAATGCTCAGCCCAGCCCCAGACATCCCTCCATCCCAGCTGTTGACACCGGTTTCTCTTCTTCCTTTGTAGTATATGACATAGTGAAGAACTACACTGCTGACTATGACAAAGCTCTCATCTTCAACAAGATTCACCATGAGCTGAACCAGTTCTGCAGTGTCCACACGCTGCAGGAGGTCTACATTGAGCTGTTTGGTGAGCTGCGCCTCTGACCTTTTGCTGTTGGATTGATGGCTCTTTGAGTGATGTTTCTGATGGTTATTTGCATGGTTGGTGCAGAAATCGCTTCCCCCAACTGATGGGGGTTTTTTACCTGTTAATCCAGTGTCTGCTCTGTTTGGAATCAGGATTGTTAACCAGCTACCATCGTTTACTCCTTGTTATCTTTTGGTGCTGAGTGCTTCAATATGTTGTAACACCAAAAAAAATCCAAACCCGAACCTGCCAGTAGTAGCGGAGGGCTTTAGGGAAGGGAGCAGTAATTCTGCAGCGTTATTTGTGTCTTTTAGCAAATGTGAATTGTTGAATCAGTCGCAGGGTTTGCTAGTCCAGATGGAAAAGCCAGTCTTCTGCTCTTTGCTGTTACAAAAAATATGAGCAAGCACTCTCTGGCCTGTGGGTTTGATTAGCTTTGTGTCACGCACATGGCTGCGCTGCCCAGGCATTGCGAGTGAGTGCTGGAAAACAGGACTGCTTGGCAAGGGCCTGCTGACCTTTCCTCCCTGACTTCAGGCCACTGGGAAATCAGGCAGCACAGATGCTGGGACAACACATTGCAGGAGACATGTCTGAAGAAAAGTTGTGGTTTCTTGGTAGAAACAGACCAGTGGCTGCCAGTGCTGAGTGTTTTGTTTATGGCGTTGGATTGACAAGAAATCCCTTCCAGTGTTTCAGCGCTGCAGCAGTGCTGACTGCGGGTGAAGTGTTGCTGTGAACAGTTTTGGACCCCAGATAGACAGAATTTGTACCTGAAAGAGCACAGGGTGTTTGCAGACTCCCATTCTCTGTTCAAACTGGGCTTCCTAAGAAGCCTGGCTTTCTGCTTTCTGATAGGCCTCTGCGAAAGATGCAGAACTGGGGCTCGGTTCCCCTCCAGTTCCTTTATGGGACTGCCGGCGGGGTGTACTGGTTCTTTGCTGATGGAGTCTCCAGATGTCAGCAGCTGCTGATGACAACTGCTTGAAATGGACTCAAAGCCACTGATTTGCACAGAAGGAACTTGTATAAACTCCCATGTAACTCTTTGCTTGAGCTGAATGTTTTCTGGCTCAGGAGTTCTGAAATGGGGCACAGCCCATTTCGAGCAGACTTATGTCATCCTCTGCCCCCACATCTGTGAGCAGGTGCAGGAAACCGATAACAGCTGTTTCCTAAACTCCTGGCTGAACTTCATTATGAGTGTGGTTCCAGATAGCTAAACTGGGACCAAAGCAAATAATCAAGGAGTGCGATGTGATCACTTTCAAGGCCGTTACATTTTTATTTTCCCTTTGCACTTCTCAGCTGGCCCCAACTGGAAACACTGCTATCCTTAGAGCTTTTCATTGAAGCAGGGTTTTGGTTTGTGTCTCCTTCTGAAATTTCCTAGCTACGCTGGAGTTAACTGTTATCCATTGAGCCAAACAGACGTTACTGATAATTTTTTTTGCAGCCTATTAAAATAACTAATGCAGCCATTTCACACTTCTGCCTTTCTATTTTCTTTGTCTCCTGCTGGCACAGATGCAGTTCCTAATCAGTCACGATTTAGCTGGACTATGTTACTTCAGGATCTAGTTGGGAAGATATCAATGGGGAAGCGGGTTAGAGCACAGATTCTTTATCATAAAGATGCTGCTTCTGGCTCGGAAAGATTCCAAACTTCAGGTTATGGGAAACTGGAAAGAGTTTCGTTTTATGCCTGCCATGTTCCTGTAGTCTGTCCCAAGCGTTTGGCACTGGTCAATGCTGCTTGACATGCTGAGAGAGATGGGAACCTGCCTTGGGGTCAGGAATGGTTTTTCTCAGCCCAGCACTTCTACATCAAACTTCAAATTTGTACTTACTTTCCAGGAATAAGAAATCTGAGCCATTCCAGCTAATTCTGTATGTGTTGACAGCAAACTGCCTTGCCGGGTTTTAAGTTACCTTTTTTTTCCCCCCCCAATCAGATCAGATTGATGAAAACCTTAAACTGGCCTTGCAGCAAGACCTAACTACAATGGCCCCTGGATTAATTATACAGGTAATCAGGATTCCGCTTTGAGATGTCCAAGGTGCAGATCATAAGGAGGGATAAGGATTAAAAGCAAATAGGAAGCTGTGAAACTTTTTTAGAAAATTGCTTTATAATACAGACTTCGTTTAACTTAAGGAATGAGAACAGTATCCTTTCCATCCCCTCTTAGCTTTGATGTGTTTGGTTTCCTTTGGTGTTATTCTGGGTACTGGTTTACCCAGGTTATAATCTCCTGTCATGGCAGGAGATGATTCAGTCCTACATTTGCTCTGTGGAGTTTGGACCTGGTCACAGTTTCTGCAGCATGTGAAAGCTCTGTGTTAGCTCCCCCTCCCTCTGCAGCCTCAGGGGCCATTTGGCTTTTGGTTGTTGGCTGCTTGCCTATGTTTTCTTCGGTCTCTCTTTCCAGGCAGTTCGAGTTACAAAGCCAAACATCCCTGAAACAATCCGGAGGAATTATGAGCTCATGTAAGTGCCTGAGACTTGCACCTTTGTGTTACCAAAAAGAATCGGTCATCCAGATTAATGTGTTTTCACAGCATGCAGTGATCGGAGTGCCCTCTGCCAGGCCTGCTCTCAGCCTTGTGCTGCCATTCAGAGAGGGTCTGGTGAGGCTGCACCAGATGAGCACGTGTCTGTCACTGTAAGCGGCTGGCAGGTCACTGAGTTAGAAGGTATTTCTCCATTTTGAACACTTGAGCACAGAAATTATTTGCCCAGGGGCTCCTTCCTCTTGACACTGACCCTATTTTAAAGAGGCCTCCCAGAGCGTGCGAGTGAGTGGCAGGTGGATAGATTCCATCACTAATCCTGTTGTTTGACTAGGATGGAGAAACTGTTGATTCAACAGGCTGAAGGCTTGCAAAGCTTTGAAATAACTTTCTTTAATAGCACTTGACATACTTATCCCTTTTCAATGCTCTGAGCCAGCTGCCTTCTCTTGCACTTGATCATTCAGAAATGCTTATGTTCTCTGAGCGCTCTGCCAGCAGAGTCTGTGTAGGCCAGAAT
Organism: Gavia stellata; assembly: GCF_030936135.1. Taxonomy (NCBI): domain Eukaryota; kingdom Metazoa; phylum Chordata; class Aves; order Gaviiformes; family Gaviidae; genus Gavia; species Gavia stellata. The sequence goes on from NC_082624.1 coordinate 5,603,959, forward strand.
AAGATCCCTCTCGGCCGTTTTGCTTCCCTGGCATTTCATATGACCTTTTGGTATCGTGGTAAGTCATGTGCAGTACAGTCATGATAGGCAGAAGCCCAAATCAGCCTGTTATCTGTTGCCATAAATACAGCAGGATATGTGTTGAAAGAGACTTGTTTTTGACTCCAATCTCTCTTCCCTGATTTGGAGCAGGAGCAGAGTATTTTATTTACATACACCCTTTTAAAACTTATTAGTGTATGTACAAAACAGTAAGATAGAAAAGGCTTCAGCATGGAAAATGCACAGAGGCATTTGATTGAATGAAGGGTGATTTCAAAGCTGTATAAAGAATAACTGTCTGTGAGGGCAAGGTTTTTACAGGATTTTCATTTCTTACCTTGTTTAAATAATTTCCTCATTAACGGTAGCCCAAAAAACTTACAGATGTGTATGGTCTGTGACCTGCCTCTTGTAGGAGGCATTCTGGCAGCCTGCAGAGAGTAGCAGGGAGTGTTTCACACTGACTTGACTGAAAAGTCATCCTGCTACGGAGGGGAGGAAAAGAGGCTTTGGTTTAGAAAAAAAGCTCTGTGTGTACAGGTACATGCCCTCGCTTTCCTGATTGCTGCCTGCCCTAAACACATGCTCGAAGGAGGACTGGGCCAACAGCTCATACTGGAGATGTGGTGGGCCACACCACTTCAGTAAGCTCACGTTTTTTAACTGGCTGCTTCTGGCTCACTAGGGAGAGCGAGAAGACAAAGCTGCTGATTGCAGCACAGAAGCAGAAGGTGGTGGAGAAGGAAGCGGAGACAGAAAGGAAGAAAGCCCTCATCGGTCTGTATATCTTTGCTTGAAGGCAGTAACCATAGTGGGGTCTTAGACACCGGGGAGGGATGCATCTAGTTCACTTCTGGGGAACCTCTCTGCTGCATCTGTTTGCTGCTGATCTGAAACTCTTCCACAGAAACTCAAAAGAGTTTTTCAGGTGGGTTCCAGCTTTGCCCACAAATGTAGACTGATGCCTTCTGAGGGCTGAAAATTCTTCCCACGATTTATTTCCACCAGAAGCGGGTGGTGAGGACTTTCATGGGTGAAGTAGCTCCTGGCATTAGGAAGACTGCGTGACAACAATGTGGATGTGTTCTTTTTCATTTCAGAGGCAGAAAAAATTGCACAAGTTGCCGAAATAACTTACGGACAGAAAGTGATGGAAAAGGAAACAGAGAAGCGAATTTCAGAGATTGAAGGTGAGTGGTGAGCTTTCCAATAAGTAAATGATTCGTGGTGAATTTTATCTAAAGATCCTGAAGTAGTTCACCACGGAGTTAAATAGTTCTTGAAGTACATCTATTGACTGCATTCTTCTATCCAAGCTGATATTCACGGGGGGGTGAAGTTACTGGTCTGAAGTCTTTCATTGTAGCCCGTGTATGTGGTACCTTATGTAATGCATTGCAGTTCTGAATAAATGTGTCTGAATACTCAGATTCTCCCAACATTTTCACAGCCTATTTTGCAGTTGAGTTTTCAGAGGGGCAGATCAGTCAGGATAGTAGAAGGCATTCAGAATACTTGGGCAATGACAAAGTTAGTGAAGCTTGACTCCAGATTCTTAGGTGATTCTTCATATAACATAAGTGCAGGAAGTATAGTTGTCACAAGTACAGCGGAAGGGAATGGCAGGCTACTGTCTTCCTAAAAGAAGTTGTGCCAGGTTTTGGATAATGGCTGCAGACTCTCACAGAGAAGTGGAAGCATTCTAAAAAACTACTGTGCAATCTTGTGGGGGCAGCCACGTGTCTTGATTATCTGCAACAGGGTAGGGTTGTGGAAGCTTTATATCCTTTTCTTGCTTAAAATTCTTCTAGAACCTGTCTCTTACTTGGAGGGAAGAAGAGGTATGCACATTTAGCTTTAGTTTTTTCTGTAGTTTGAAATATTTAGAAAACAAAGTTTGGCTGTTACACACTCTGCAACAGCAGCGTTCTGTTATGTAGCTTCCAACTCCTAAAGGTTGAGAGAAGGGGAGGGGGAGCTGCTTCTTTTGAAAATGTAGTATTTTGCTTTAACCAATAAATCTGTAATATCTCTGTTTAGTTTGCATTTTTGCTTTTTCATCCTCCTTTAGTTTTGCAAAACCCATCCGATGCAATGCTTTGTCAAGGAAATTCCAGGACATGAAAAGGGGTCTGCATTTTCAGCTCAGAGTGGCAAGGCCTTATTTTCAATGGCATTCATTATAGGCCCTGTCAAGCTTTGCAGAAGGCCACTGAGGAGCCAATTAAGAGTTTTACAGATCAGCAGCTTCTCCTTAAGAAGTTCGTCACAGAAATACAATGGTTTTTATTTCTTATAAATGTGTGTCACCGGGTGCCAGGCCTTCAGTTCAACTCCGTGCTGGCAGAGGATTCCTGTCTCCCTCGTTCTTTTTAGTGTCTCTGACTGGGACCACTTTTTAGCCAAAGAGAGGAAGTCGTGGGCCAAACCATGCAATTGCTTACATGATTTTTAAGTGTAACAGCTCACAGGACTCCCTGCTAGTATAGGTAAACAAATGGTTTATCCAGCTGTGCAACTCTCAAATCCAGACCAGCATGTATTACAATCATGTGGCTCCCTGTCATAGGAGGAATGTCAAGAGATCACATCGAACCAGCCAGATGACACTCATCTTAGCCTTAACATGGTGGCCTGATATCACATCATTATCACTGGATAGCTAAAAAGTCAGAAGGAAAAAAAAAAAGGAGTGCAATACAGAAAGGGGAAGTGTTTCTTTCCTTAAATGCCTTTGCTAGGAGTCAGGGAATTTTAGTATCCTGCGGGATCAGACCCTTTACGCAATTGTTGATATTGCAGAGAAACAGCTCTCCAACATCTGTTCAAGGGGCAGAGCCTGTAAAGGTTAAAATCGCCTGCCTCTACGTGCCAGAATCTTAACCTCAGTAACCCAGGCAAAATCCCATCTGGGGAATTGCATTCACAGTCACAGGCTTCATCTGTAGAGCAGTCTGCTGTGCTGTTCTCCGAGTCCTGTGCAAATGTCGTGGGTAAATACCACTTCTGCAGTGGAACAGTTGCTGCGTTTTCAGCATGAGACTTAGTGGCTGGCTAGAGAAGAAAGAGTGTTCTCAGCCCGCGTGACAGGGGTAGTAATAAAAACCTTATGTTTATAAAATGCTTTGAGGTCTTCAGTTGCAGATGCAATTTACTTATTGAATGCTATCATCCTGCAGGGTTTCATATGTAAATTGAGATCCCATTTCTGGGTTTCCCTTTTTGTTCTCCCTTCCCCTTGTTGCATCCCATACAGTTTAGATGTGGTACTGGCCACTTTAAAAAGTTTCCAGCTGCAAATGGTGCTAAGATGGCTGGAAATAAAAATCTGAATATGAGAGCATGTGTTTTCTTCCAGATGCTGCATTTCTTGCAAGAGAGAAGGCAAGAGCTGATGCTGAATGCTACACTGCTATGAAAGTAGCAGAGGCTAACAAGGTATTTTTATTTCCTTATGCTGTGCCTTGGAGCAGGGCTCCTTATGTTAGGCTGTATAGAAATACTCGGCAAAAGAAGCAGTTCGTGTTTATTGTTTGCTTGTTGTGTCTCATTGTTTAAGTCAAAAAGCAAAACAAAGCCATCTCCTCTCAGAAAAGTTTTCATTGAGACTGAAACAATTAGATCCTTATTCTAAATTCATTTTCTTCTCTGGACAGATGAATTTATGTCAGGATACATGAAATATCTGGTCATCTCTGGAGACAGCTGTGCTGGATGCTAATGGGGCCATGTCTCCCTCTGTAGATAGAATATCAGTTTCAGTGTTGCCCTTTCACGCTGTTGTAATCAGAAATGTCGATTCATTCCAGTCTGCAAGCTGGCAAGCAATCAAAGCAGGGAGATCTCTAGAGTGACAGGCAGGCTTAGAGTAAAGAAATGTTCAGGTAAAGAACAAGTGCAGGTGATCTTATACACCAAACTAACTAGCCTGGCAAAGCCTTGGTCCTGCAAAAGAAAACAAACAAAAAACCCCAAACCTGGAAACAGAGAAGTTAGATGGATAGAACTGCCAGGCTTGTTATCGCCTACAGCAAGTTCCCAGGACATCCCAGCAGGAAGACCTTCTGTTTTGTAAGGGTCAGTGGGAATGGACAGAGGTCTGGGATGTTTGTGCACAAGTTCCGTCCCAGTTATTCTATCCTCTCTGTTATAATGTCATTATCCTGAACGAATGAGCTCTGCTCTCTGAAACGGACTCGTCAGTCTACTCTCTGGAAAAAAGCCAGGTGTATTTTCTTTCCAGTAGCTTGCATTGCAAGGGCTTTCAGTGAGTTATGTGCTTTCGAGCATCTCCATCTCTGGTACATTTGGACTGAACATTTCCCCAGCCACTTCCATCACTTTGTCATTTTGCCGTTTAGTCACTGGGATTTAGAGCTTCACTTAGACGTACTGAAAGACAGCCTTCTTCTGGGCAGTCCGTCTTTTCAGCTGAAGAGAGGATGAGCATGCCTGCTAGTGTTGTGGAAAAGTGGATGCCTCGTATGCTCATGACAGAAATTTGCTTTTGACTGAATCCAAGCTGTTGGTGATCTGTTTTCTTTTTGTGCAGCTTAAGTTAACTCCTGAGTACTTGCAGCTGATGAAATACAAGGCTATAGCAGCAAACAGCAAGATATATTTTGGCAAAGATATTCCCAACATGTTCATGGACTACACGGGAAGCCAGACCAAATTTGCAGAGGGACTGGCAGAAGGAATCCAAGAAGAGGATGGGGCAGGAACCAGTGAGGACGCAAAGCTACTTCATAACGTCAACTAAAAAGAAAGATTTCTATTCGTTTTTTATCAAAAGAAACATGAACTGGGAAGTTCCTTTTCATTTTCTCCCTTTCCTGTACTGAAAGAGATTAATCAGACTTAATCCTTTCAATCTTTTCTGTGACAATTAGACACAAAGACTTCAGTATTTATGGGGTGTTTTTTCTGGTAACTTCTAAGCAACCAGCTCCGGGTGTGTCCTGTAGACGCACCTCTCCCTGCTGTTGGACATATAGACCAAACTATGCTGGAGAGGCTAGCTAGACTATCTGTTCTGCAGCCAGCTTAGATGGGTACTTAATTTTGGATTGGGGTGATTTGTAGCAGTTGGAAGCAAAGAAATTTTGAGGTTTTGGAGGGAGGAGAATTGCTGCTACAACTTGTTTTGGTTTTTTTCTTGTTGGAAATTTTGAGTACGTTATTTCAAACCCCTTTTAAAAAAGGTGCTAGACTTTTGTACACTACGTGTGTCTGCTTGAAGGCCCGGACCTTGTCCAAATGGCAGTTTACTGCCTGTTGTGTGGGGCGCTGGGACGATCTAACAGCCTGTGTGGATGCTCCAGGCCCATCCTGAGCGCAGGCTGTAGCAAATGCACAAAAACACCTTTTACTGAGGTCTGAGCCGATGTGTTTTGCCTTGCTAGGGCAGCTGAGACCACGTGCACAGTGAGTTACAGAAGTTCAGCTGAAATCCTGCAGCTTACCTAGTTACCGTGGGGGGATCTAAGCCTTAGACCATGCGTCACGCGGGTAGTGGCCCAAACTGTTCGTTTTCTGCATCTTAACACTGGTTTGTTTTCCATTTGTCATATTTGGGGAGGGCAAAGGGGAGTCTGTGTTTTGAGGCTTTTGCCAGCAGTTTAGCTGCTAGGTGAGGGGTGTAGGTGTGCTGATGGAGGCAGTGTCCTGCCAGTGGATAATTGGACTTGATTCTTCAGTGAAACCAGACTGCAAGCATGGTACTTGTCACAGTTGTCATAGTTAGAAAAACTAGGGAGAAAAGAATTTTTGTCTCAGGGACCCTGACTTTGCAAAAAGCCTTGCTGGCGAGTAACGGCTTGAATGACTAGTCCCACGGTCATTACAGTATGTTATCTGCCTCTGCAAGACCAACTGGATTTCAGTGTTTACAGTGTCTTATTAGAAAGAGGACATTCAGGTAAACTGAAATGAATGGAACCAAGTTACTGTTGGTTTTGGGTTTTTTTCTGAATAGACCTTGTGAAAGGAAGATTTACTAGTAGCAAAGGACACAAATCATCATACTAAGTCACAAGGCAAAGAAAAGAACCTCTTGTCTCCGAACTGTCCAAAGATAAATTTTCCTTTTTAGCTGAGAACAATGCTATATAATGTACCTTTCACTTCAGAAAACTGATTAATTCTTCACATACCAGATGCAAAGGGGTAATAAGGTTTTGTTTCACACACGTGCAAAACTTGAGGGGGTGTTAAAGACAAAAGTTCAGGCCTAGAGAGAACTTTTTTTTTCTCTCCCTAATCCATCTGCCACTTGGCAGGAGAGCCTGTTTATTAATTGCTGTTATAATTTGCGGCCAACATACTAATATGAGATGATGCAAGTGTAAGCGCTAGCTTAGTTGTCAGAGACCAGCCTATTGCATTTACAATCTTGTGCCCCAAGCGCTTGCTACCTACTACACTTGGTTTCACTCTTCAGTGTTTTAAATATGCATTAGTCTTTTTAATAAGGCGGTCACACTAAGACAGAAATCTGATGAATTTCAGCTGCTGGTTCCAGTATTTTTACTTCCGTTTTCTTTTCCCTGTTAGGAGAGTGACTATTGATACTTTAAAATGCAAAATAAAAGATAAGCATCAGTTTCTGCTGGAGAAAGTCCCATCTCCTATGCGCCTTCTTTGTATTGGAGAATAGAGGCAAAGGGAAGTTCCATCTCCAGACCTGTGTACTACATTAGACAACACAGCAGTCAAAAAATTGCATCAATAGGTAGGCTGTAATATGACTGACTTTTATAAATAGGTCTCTACAGGAAGATTGTGAACAGGGAATAGCAGAAACTTAGGAATGAGGTAATAGTACTTAAACCTTTGAGGGTGATCCCATTTGGGATTGTTCTACATTCGTGTTAGACATTTCCACTAAAACCTACTTTTTACATGAGTATTTTTCACTAACGAAAAGACCCAAACAAGCCAAAGTGGTATTATAAAGTATGTTTTTGTATGACTTCACGGTGAGACAATAGTTTGGAATAAATAGCTCTTAATGATTTTTTTAAATTGAAAACATTACTGCTAAAGTATTCTTGTAATTTAGTTAAATTGTAATAAGAGTAAAAAAGGAAAAACAAAGTTGAAATCATACCAGTCTTCACAAGCCAAAATCCATTGTTGTGTTTTCGTTCAGGTTTCTTCATTGTATGTATAATTTCCTTAATTTTCCAGAGTAGATCTGTCACTACATGTAAATCTTCATTCCATCTGTTTCTTTAACTGATGATTTGTCCTAATTTCCATAATCTGAAGTCTTGAAATGAAGATCTGAATTTTAAAACCACTCTGTATAACAAAGAAAATACAGGTTTGTGGCACTGCTGATAGGTGAGAATTGCTGACGGGAGCATGGTAATGCTTTACCCGTACAGTCTTTGATCTTATGTATTGAATTAAAAGCCTTTTTATTTTGGTATTTGCTATGACAATAAAATGGCCTTCAATTTTAATATCAGTCTGTGTATTTTTTTTCCTGGATGACCTTTAACACAATGTGTAGATATATTTGCAGGGGAAGATTTGCCGGGGCAACATCAAGGCTGCTGCTGCTTCCGTGGGAGAGCGTGGAGCTGTGGGGTGCTGCGGATCGGTGCTGTGCTGGCAGACACACGCCTGTGCCGCTGCATGGTGCCAGTTCTCCCTTTCCAGTGAGCAGGAGAGAGGAAAGCGGAGCTCCGGCAGAAGAGGGGTGGAGGTGTCCCTGTCGGCTCAGCAGCCAGCCGAGGAATGCCGCAAGCGTCTTTTGGCCCCGCTTTGCTAACCAGATTGGTGAAGAATACGGTAACAATACTTCAGTGGCAAATATCTAGGATTTGGTAAAGTTTGCAGAAAATCATTGTCGTGTTTTACCAGACAAAGGGCAGGAGCCTTCTGGGTATTTTTTAAACAGCTGTGTAAATACTGTCATTGCTCAGAATATGGGGAGGGAGAGTAAGTTCTGCACATTAAGGCAAATATTTTAGTTAATGGGTTCCAGCTGGCAGTCTCCCATTCTTTCCATCTGACTTGCCGTGATAAAGGCTGGCATTGTCCGCGGCGCTGGGGCCTCCCGTGCCCCGTGGCTTCTCCGGCTGCGTGGCTGCCACGGGTGGCTGCGGCGCTTTGTGGCTGCGCTCCAGGCACTCCCCACCGCCCGGCCCGACCTTCACAGCTCAAACAGCGCCTGCAGACAAGTGGTGTCGCCTGCCCTGGTTTTATGAACTTTTTCCTGTAATAATTGAAACTTCCAATGTAGGGGGACTGCTCTTCATGAAGGTGGGAAGAACATGATTTTTTGGGGGGGAGCTGGGGGTTTTCTTGTTTTGGGAGTGTTTTTTCCTTGGAGTAGGCAAGGAATGCGGGTCAAAATTAGTTCTGCAGTATCGTCACGATGGGCAGTACTTGCCCACTGAACAAACAAGGCTGCTGGCTGCCAGATTTTCATTCCCATCGTGAGGGCCAAGGGTTTCTGCAGATGCCTTCCTCGGAGCTGAGCGAAGGCTCTTGCCCAGACCTCTCGAAAGCTGCCGAGGGGAGGCTGGGGGCCCGGGGGGGGCCGGGGCCGGGTTACGCGGTGCTGACACTGCTCCCGTTCCTTGCAGCCGGGACCCCCCAGCTCTCCTCACCCCTCCTCGGGGCAGCATCGGGCCTGCACCCCCACCGCAGCCGCCGCACAGGCGGGTAGCTGGGTTTGGGCGGCGCCGGGTGGGAGTGGGGCCGCGAGTCGGTCCCGTCACCCGCGGCACGGGTGGGTTCGTGGATTTGTCACCGGTTTGGGCCAAAATCCATGAAAGGTGCGAGGGGAGGGAGCAGCAGCAGTGTGTGCGCTGCAGGCAGCCCCAGCCAGGCCCTGCGGCCCAGCCTGTCCCCTCGGGAGCCCGGGGAGGCTGGCGGCCGGCCCCAAGCGGCTCGGGGAGCGGGGGCCGCCCCGGCCTGGCCCCGAGCCCCGCGGCCGGGCCTTCGCGCTGCCCTCCGCGCTGACCGCCATGGCGCCCGTCGACCTTCCCAACATGGCGCTGCCGCCGTGGGCCCCGCCCCGCCGCTGCCATTGGTCGGCGGTGCGTGGCGGAGCGATCCCATTGGCCGCGGGGCGGGGGGAGGAGCTGCGCGCATGTGTGCGCGTGTGTGTGTGGCGGAAGGTGGCGGGGCCGGCCGGGGATGTGGAGAGCGGGCATGGCCGCCGGGGACGGGCTGGGCCCGGCGCTGCGGGCCGTCACCGAGCAGGTGCAGCAGGCGGCAGCGCGGAGGCCGCAGGTGAGGGGCGGCGGGGCCGCCCGCCGGGGCGCGGAGGGGGCCGGGGTCGGGGCGGGGGGGGAGCCCTTACCCCGCCGGTGTAGGCCCGCTCGCCATGGCGGCAGGTCCTCCGTCACCATAGAGACGGGCCCCGCATCGTGAGGGCACGTCCTCCGTCACCGTGGAGACGGCACCCCATCACCACAGAGAGGGGCCCACCATGGAGGCGGCTGTCTGTTCCCCCCCGCAAAGGAGGCAGGACCCCGTCACCGTCCTTAAAGACAGGGCTCCCCCCACTAGAGCCAGGCCCACCACCCTACAGAGGGGCGGGTCACCCATCACCGTGGAGGCCACCCTGACCCCCTCCCATGGCAGCCCCGGGCTGTGGGGTGACCTGAACTGGGGCTGGGGGGCCAGGCCAGGCGCTGCAGGACACTGGGGAGAGCGTGGGGCAGGTTGGAGCCTCCCCCGGGCGTCCCCCTCACCCTCGGGTGCTTTTGCAGGGGCTGCCGGCCGTGCAGCCGCGGCTGGTGGCCGTCAGCAAGACAAAGCCCGCAGAGATGGTGATCGACGCCTACAGCCACGGGCAGCGAAGCTTCGGGGAGAACTATGTGAGTTGGCTGGGCCCCACGGCCTGCGAGTGGGCCCCACACCAAAGGCAGGCGCGGGGCAGCCCAGGGTGCGTGGCCCTGCCCGTGGGGAGCTGGGCTTGGTTAGGGCATCAGGCTCCTGGCCTTGTATTTATGAGGCGCACATTGGTCCCAGGAACACCCGTTCCAGAGAGACCGTTCTAACAATGCAGGCACGTCTGGCGTGGTTTTAACGATTGTCTTGAATTCTCCTAGGTTCAAGAGTTGCTAGAAAAGGCATCAGACTCCAGAGTAAGTACACAGTTCCTTATGTATTCTCTCTCCTTATATAGCTGTGGCTTGAGAGCTGTTCAGCAAAAGTCTTGGCTTTTGTTAGGGAATTGGCGATGGAGTCTGTTTGATCCTTGTCTTTTCAGATGAATGGTGGGGTTATTCTTAGCTCTTTGGCTCTAGCCCTTTCCCCCTCCTTGCCTTGCTGGCTCCAGAGGATTCTGTGAATACATGTGCATTAGTCATAAAGTATTTGTCTGAACAGTGCTTTACCTTTTGTGCTTTCTGCTGTAAAAGATGCGCAGTCCTCCTTTAAAAAAAATGGTAACACTCACTTTGGGGAAAACACATCATTTTATGATTGTTCAGTTACAAAAGAGCTTTGCCTCCCCATTCACCTTGTAATGCTCTGGAGCCACAGCCCTGTTCCTCTCCAGACTGTGGAGCAATCTCAGTACACACCACAAGCACTGCCCGAGCTGTGTCCTCCAGGGTAAACAAAAGAAGAAGATTATGTGTCTGGTATTTTGTTTGTGGGCAAACTAAGACTTAAGTACTGTGTGGGGAAGAGGGAATTGTCACTCAAACCTAACTGTTCCTCTCTGCTTTCAGATTCTGTCGTCTTGTCCGGAGATTAAGTGGCATTTTATTGGCCATCTGCAGAAAAATAACGTCAACAAGTTGATCGGTAAACCCTATTTAATTTTATGTGCGGTGACCCTGTGGGCGATAGTCTTCAGTGTTCAAATAATAACAACCTCATGTACGTTAACTCACCAATGCCTGTCTCTGTGAGTGAGCTGAGTTGTAGGTACAAAAATTTCTGCGCCAGCAGAATTGCCCTCAGCCTGTGTTTTCTCCCCAGCTGTCCCTAACCTGTTCATGTTGGAAACGGTGGATTCTGTGAAACTGGCAGACAGAGTCAACAGCTCATGGCAGAAAAAAGGGTCGTCTCAGAAGCTGAAGGTTATGGTGCAAGTTAACACGAGTGGAGAAGACAGTAAGTGGCTTTTTCTGATGACATGCAGGTTTGTCCTGCTGATTTGATAGAAGCAACCTGAATGGGATGGGTTGTTGGTTTGCGCTCTTAAAGCGTTTCTCTAAGCTAAGATGAAACTTGCTCATCTGTTGGCTTCTGCCTGGCTGCGGGGAGGGGAGGTCTCTGGCAGAGCTTGGCACAAATCTGCCTGCTTCTTGCCAGGTAAGCATGGCCTTCCTCCTGGAGACACCACGGCTGCTGTGGAGCATGTCATCAACAAGTGTCCAAGCCTGGAATTTGTGGGGCTGATGACGATCGGCAGCATCGGGCATGACCTTAGTAAGGGACCAAATCCTGACTTCCAGGTAAGATTTTCTAGAAGAAAGTGTCTGCTGTTGGCTGGCCTCCCGTTACAGTCTGTTGTCTGTCCCAGTCAAACCAGTACGCAGTCAAGCTGTAAGTCTGACTGTAGATTGTCAATAGAAACACCTTGCTCAGAGTAGTACAGACCTCTGACGTATCAGTATTAATGCAGGCGTTAGGCTCATTTCTGCAGCGGCCAGGCACCCGTATGTATTTGGTCCCATCCCTTCTCTGAAGCTGTAGCCAGGATATCGGCAGGGCACCTTGTATAGCGATTACTGTCCTGGATCCTCTGGTCCTCCTTTCAGATGAGGTTTCAGTCAGCCTTCCTTTGCACACTGTGTGCACAGGGCTGCATCAGGCCGAGGAACTGGGTGTGCGTTCCTCGTCTGTCATGCTTGTGTGGTAATTGGATGTCTTCAGAAGATGTGTAGACTTGTAAGTACGTGTGTTGTCAGTAACGTAGCGTGTAACGGGAAATCTCCAGGCTGCGGAGCAAGCTTCAGTGGGAAGTGTGGGAATTGCATGTTCTGTGTGAAGGACACTTCAAAAAAAGGCAGAAATCGTGATCTGTGAAACCTTGAAACTGAGTTGGCGTGGCTGTCAAGCGTGTGATCCTCTCTTCTTTCCTCCTCCCTTCTAGATGCTGCTATCTTTGCGGCAGGAAGTGTGTGAAAAGCTGAATCTCCCCGTTGAGAAGGTGGAGCTGAGCATGGGCATGTCCACAGACTTCCAGCACGCGGTAAGTCTGATTTCCTTCTGCCACCCCTTCTTTTGGGGAAACAAACATACCAGCACCAGCAGCAGGCACTCCAAAGTCCAGCCCTCTTAGGCCTCCCCTTGGATGGAGATACTGACGGTGCTGTTCCATGACAAAGAGGTCTTCTGGTCCTGGGATAGAGTTCTGGGCTTCAGAACAGACCCTAGCTGTAGCTGAGGGTGGCGAGTACGCAGGGAACCGTCCTTCTGTGACATGGCGAGCGTCGAGGTCGGATACGGACCGTGTTGGCAGGTGCGGGTGGCAGCCCTGCCCTGAACTCCTCCTTTCTGTCTCTTTGTAGATAGAGGTTGGATCCACAAACGTCAGGATTGGAAGCACTATTTTTGGAGAGCGAGATTATTCCAACAAAGCAGTCGGTGGCAAGGCCCCTGCTGAAACTAAAGGCAAAGCGGAGACCTTGACAGTGCAGGGTCATTAGATGGAAAAAAAAAAGCAGCCTCGACAGAGGAAAGATGATGGGAGACCTCACTATGCATTCTTACCTCCCTCCGTGTCGGCACCCTTATCATGATGGTGAGAGGGAATTCCTCGTAACAGAACAGAGGCCAGAAACGCCTCACAATTTATTGTGATTGTAGAATACCCATAGAAACTGGAAATTTTTATAACCAACAAATGATAAGAAAATTAATGTTTGAAAGTGACTGTGGTATCTTGGCTCCTTCGGGTCATTAAGAACAGTGACTTTTGGATAACTAGGTTGAACAAACTAAATATTTGTCAGGATGGAGTTGCTAATGAGCAAGATGTATCTACAGCAGTGTCGGTGATTATGTTTTCGCTGAGGACTAAATTCTTCATTAAACAAGTTATAATCTTGCCAGAGACCCATAAATGTTTCCCCAAATACAAGTTTTGCACGTGGTCACTACTGAGGGATGCTTACGTAGAAACTGTGATAGAGCCGTGCTGTGACACTGGAGAGACTATATCCATTTAAACAGGAGATGAATAGCAAGCACACGAGGATGGATAAGGAGCACTGTTGCCAGCATGAGTTCACAGCACAACGTTTTGGATGCAGATCGCAAGTGTGGGAGTGTCTTTTTTGGCTGAAGTTTATATTTGTCCTTTTCAGGCTGACACTGCTAACTCTTTCCATTGGTTCCGTGTCTGCTCAGACCTTCTGGGATGCTTTCAACCTTCCCCTCTTGTGAAGTGTTGTTGGGCGTTACTTTCATCCTGCGTAGTAGTTCTTGACGCTGTAAGTTCTTTTTGCTCAGAATGGGGCTTTTCTGCAAGGTCCCTGGTCTACCATCAGCTTGCTGTTGCTTTCCAAGGCAAGTCACTGGAGCATTTGGTGCCTCCACCATCCCGTCTACATCCGTATGAGGATAATAATGCTTGCTTGTCTCACAGGGCAGCAGTGAGGTTTGCTAGAGGCCCTTCGGGAAAAGTACTTCAGAAAGTAAGGTATTATTATTCCACTGTGTTCTAGGTTCCTGAAAATAAATCCAGTCGCCTCTGACAGAGCTTCTAGGTGATGTCTTAATACCTTAAGCGCTGGTCTAGCCTTCGCTTCCGGAAGAGGGAAATGACTCTTTCACAGCAGTGGCTGTTCCGTTCAGATGTGAGCAGAAGCTCCTGCATTGTCACGTGCTGTTTGGCCAACGGTAGCTATGGCGAGTCTCTCTTGTAACCTGTGTTACAACTACATTTTTGGGCTTTTGTGTGCTGCTAAGAGGAGGAGACATCGGTTGCCAGCAGAAACTTCCTTCCCAGGCTTTCCTCTGTGTGCGTGTGCTTAAGTCTAGCTGTTGGTTTTACTCTCTGACTGTAAATGCTGAATGTAAATGAAAAGAGTCAACTAACACCAACCTGTCATAGCTACGTGGTTTAGAAGCAACATGCAGTCTGTGCTGCCCTCCTCGGCACTGCACCATGTGTTGTTTCGTAGTCTATTAATAAAAAGTGATGAATTTTAATACCATCTGTGCCAACTATAAAGCTATTAAAGATGTTATTTTTATGTTTCAGCGTTGTGAATAAATGCCCTGAGTTGTCGTTGAAGCTATTTCCCTAACCTGGAGCTGCTGTTGAGCGAGACTTGCTTGTCTCGGGATGGAAGGAGGAGGGGGTGGGTTGAAAGACAGCTGGAACAGAGCTGGCAAAGAAAGCGAAGCTTTCTTTGCTCAGAAGGGAAAAAAAATAGCTGCTGAGTTGGGCGAGGTGTCGGATGGCGTGAGCTGTTTCTGGAGAAGCCCTCTGGGTGGCACTGCTCCCCAGGCACGGGCGGCGCTCCTGGCCCACCGAAGGAGGGACAGCAGCTCCTCGGCTGCTTGCGGGCAGGTACGGATCAATAATGAGTCTGAAAAATAACTGTGTTTTCCATCTGATGGTTGAAGTGAATCCCTTCCTCTTCCACCTCTGTCCTACCAGAATTTCAGCACCACGCACTGGCCACAGATCCTCGTGTTTGCAAGTTTCACGACATTAAAAGCCTTTTGTTTATTTTACAGAACAAAGTCAGGACAGCCGTTCTCCTGAGTCTGATCCCAACGTGCAAAGCCTGTCGGGGTCCCTGCAGTGTTTGTGTGCTACTTGTACGATGATGGCTAGAGCTCTCCATAGCAAAGGAGGAACAAAAGTGATCTGCTGCCTGAGCTTACGAACCGAGCCCGGCCCTGGGGCAGGTTGTTTTGAGCCTCAGGGTATGATCGGGGACCCCCAGCTCTGCTCACCCCTCGCTGACGGCAGCCTGTGGCTCCAAAACCAGCTGCAGTGCTGCAGTTCTTTCCGTTCAAGCACAGAACAGCAGGGCGGGTTTACTTTGAGAGTTGTCTTGCATTGTGGCTCACGTACCCACCCTCTTGCTTTTCCTCTCTCAGGCATTTCGTGCTTATTTCCCGAGTTGAAACTGGACGCCAGCCAAGCTTAATGAAGTAGTAAATGGTGTAAACTGGGAGGTGAGCGTGCACGGGTGGCTGCGGGGCAGGGCAAGGCTCGTCCTGGCTTCTGTGCCCTGGAGCTCTGGCTCGGCACAGCGGTGTTCAAGGAGCAGACTGGCTCACAAAAGCGTGTGGTCTTCTGGTTTTCTGATCTGCCTGTGTATTGCCTGCTAAAACATTCAGGGCTCCGCCGGCTTTGGTGGTGGCCTCCTGCCTGAGACCGTGGCAGAGCTGTGTGCGTCTCGGTGGTTCTGGAGAGCCGTGGCGCTGGGGGTGCTCTCAGCTGCGGGACGCCTCTCTCCCCTCCAGCCAGGCTGTGTCCGGGCTGCGCAGGTGGCCTGCGGGGAGCAGCTTGGGTGCCGTGCCTGAACAGCAGTGCCGGCTGCAGCTGCGGTGGCCGGTGTTGGGCTGTGACAAGGCACTAGAGAGGCGAGGGGAGCAGCGTGAGCTGCTGCTCCCTTCCCTGCAGCTGTCCCTCTCGCCCATCCTGCTTCCAACAGGCTTTTCTCTTCTGACTGCATCGTGCCCAAGAGCTTTGCCGTGCTCCTCCCGTGGCTGAGCCTCCCTAAGCCAGTGCCCCGGGCAGTGCCCGCCGGCACCTTCTGTTCCTCCTCGAGGCACCCGCCTCGAGCCCGAGCTGGGATGGTGCGGAGCCGCGGTGTCGGTGATGCCGGACACCTGTCCGGGGGGGAGCGGGGTGCGGACCACCCACTCCTTCGGCAGAGGTCACCCGGCAGATGGTAACTGTTGGTCACTGGAGTGGAGCCAACGAGCCGGAGATGAAAGGCTCCCTGGCCTCTTAATGAACCACTCCCCGCCCAGGCACCTCGGCCCCCTGCAACACAAGCTTTATTTACATCTATTAAAAGCACTTGGCCGGTTTATTGAAGCAGCAGTGCTCTCGCTCCCCGCTCCTCGGGGCAATGTCACTGTCAATATTTGCCTTGGAGGAATGCATCCAGCAGACGAAGGCTTGTTTTGCGGCCGGAGGGACTCCTCCTCCCTCGTGACTTACAGCCCTTGCTGCTGGCCGGTGGCGCAGGCGCCGTCACCTCCCGGAGCAAAGGCATGGTCCGGGTTTCCCAGCAGTCACCTGAGGTGACGCTCATTTCCACGCTGTCCCTTGGGAGCGTGGCTGGCTAGGCTGACCCCCCACAGCTGTGCCGGCGCACGGAGCAGGATTTCACATGTGCTATGGAGAAAAACCCTTCCCAGGGGCTTGGGGAGTGGCTGTGGGCAGACTTGGCTGCCTCTAAAAGGAATAAAACCGTCGATTATGCTGGACGGGGTGATGTGCTGCCGCTTCTCCTTTCCTGGCTCCTGAGGAGATGGGCTGGCCGCCTGAGGCCATCCTCATCCTCGGGGAAGCACCGGAGCCGGAGCAGCAGCCTCCCCTGTTAGAGGCACTCTCTGAAGTTGGTGAGCTCCGCAGGCTCCTGTTACCTGTTAGGTGAGAGTCCAGGCATCGTTCACTCCCCTTCCTCCAGAAAGCCAGGCCTGATTTATTTTTTATCAGATAATATCCTTTGTGTTGCAAAGTGTCTGGAGCCGAGCTTGGCCTCCCTGCCAAATTGCAGCACAAGCTGGGTGTGCGATGCACCCAGCAGATGTGAAGGGAGGCGGCGGGTGCTGAGCCCAGCTCAGCGAGCAGGGGGGGCTTGGAGGGACACGGAAGTGTCTGCTCCCCGATGCGTGGCACTCAGTGCGGCAGCCAGGCTTGGTCCTGGTGCCAGGCAGCCCACTGTCTGCAGGCAGGCACAGGGTGCTCAGCTTCCATGAGGAAATCAAGAGATTTGGGTCAGTTCCCTGCTCTGCCTCAGGCTCCTGCTGCGGCCGGGGATGCTGCGGGCAGGTGAGAGCCCAAGGGCGGCCGGGAGCAGCTCTGCCGAGACAGAGCCCACTGCAGCCCTTCAAAGTGGAAAGCGTGTTTATTTCTGGGATATCGGGTTTCCGGCAGGAAGGCCGGCAACTGCCAAGGTTTTTATTGGATCCCAGTGAAAGGAATTTGGAGAGCCCTGTGCTTGTTGTCTTTCCCTGTGCCTGCAGTGGTTAAGGAGCATTTTTACCTTTGAACGGGAGCGAGGGGCATGGGGATTTGGCATCCGGCACCGGCACGTCCGTGGTGATGGAGTTTCAGACAGGTTGCCTTGCAGTCTCCCAGGCAGGAGGCATCAGGAGGGGTTGGGGCTGGGAAAGCATGGAGAGGGGCTTGGAAGTAGTTGAAAGAACCTGAACTCCGTCGGGCTCGAAGCATGTGGGAAGTGTTGCCTGAGTTCCTCTCCTCGTAGCGGGGCTGGGGCCGGGTATTTCACATTTGTTACTAGTTTGGACAAGGTTTTGACTGTTCTTGGAGGTAGTTTTATAGGAGATTGAAAGTCTGAAGACCACGTACAGTGGCTTGATTGCTTCAATGTGTCGTGGAGACAACTCCAGAGCTCTGATTGCCCTTGGATGCTGCCAGCACTGACCAACCTCCTCCAGGGCCTGAGATCCGTGCCAGGTCCCGTTCCTGTCCATGTACAGGGAGCTCTTGGCTTAATGCTGGGGCTTCCCAGGGCCCCTTCTAGCCCGGCTGCCCTGAGGGAGGGGAAGAAGAGGGGCAGCGGCTGTGGTTTGGATCGGGGTCAGAGCTGCACTCGGTAGGAACACGGGTGTGAGCAGCTCCCTGGCTCTCCCTGCGGAGGAGAAACAAAACGGGCCATGAAGGCAACGCAGAATAACCCGGGGGTGAGAGTGCTCTGGAGCGGCAGGGCCACCCGCGGTGAGGTGCGAGCCCGGGCTCTGCTCGAGTTCCGCCCAGCCGCTCAGCGCCGAAGCATTGGGCCATTCCCTCGGGGATGAGGTGCTGAAATCTTGTGTCTTGCTCCCAACTCTTGTGCTGATGGGCACAGAGTTGAGCGGTTCTGCACGGTGGCTCCCAGGGTCCTTGCAAGTGCTGGAGTTCTTGGAGACACGGATTTCTTAATTTAGGGCTTGATCTGGCGAAAGAAGGTGGCTGAGCCCTGTGCACGGTGGCGTTTTGGGATTTCCCTGTTTGGTGCTAGGTTTGGTGTGCTGTCAGTGCCTGTTGTCTAAATCGGACATCAGTCAAGCAGCCTCTTCTCCATGTGGTGGGGACACCTGGGCAGAGCAGTGGGCTCCAGCCTGCAGGCACATCTTCTCCAGAAGAAGGAGGGAAACCCCCTCTTGCTGTGTGCAATGTTTAAAGTGGGAGGCACAGCTCACCATTTTGGGTTTTGGGAGGGGTTTCACACTGGGCAGATGCTCGCAGGATCTCTGAGCGGATACTGGACACGAGTGGTTTCCTGTTGCTCTTCCAGCTTCAGCTGCAGGATCTGGGACCAGCATCCTGCGGCGCTGAGCACGGGAGGGTAATTTCTGCAGTGGAAATTTTGCTCAGTGGGAACAAAAAAAAAAAGAGGGGAAGATGTGGGTGCACTGTTGATTGTCACAGTTTTTCTAACAAGATGATGCCGGTCTCCAGCGCTCTGGGGTCCTACGGCTGACCTCCTGGGGCCGGGGGGTGGGAGGTCTGCGGGGGGTGTGACCGGCCACGGAGGAGCCCTTGGGGCCACGGTCCTTGGGGCTGCCCGGCAGGAGTGCCCGGGCAGGGCTGAGTGCGGGTAGGGAAGAGCTGGAGAAACGAGGCAACCACTGGTTAAGCAGCTAACGAGCTGTGCGGGACCCTGGGCTGCTTTTGCTCCCAAACAAAAGCGCATGTGGAAACAGCTTGGGAGCGTGTGCTGATGAGTATCTCCTCTTTCCGATGTCCACCGCCACAGCAAGATGTATTTATTTGGAGAAAGGAGTAAATTTCTTTTCCCCTCCAGGAACTATTGGTCCTGGAGAGAAACCGCATTCCCAGAGCCATCTCTTGTCATCCTTCCATGACCCTCTTCCTCTGCTCCCCGGCGCGGGGTCCTGGAGACTTCATTGCCTGCTTTTGATCCCTTTTGATTTGAAGCTGCAGTGAGCCATGGCCTCGGAGAAGCCGAGCCCCGGGGGGAGAGAGGGCCGGGGGCTTCGCAAGAGGCAGCGGGGACGTGGGAGGGGGAGCAGGAAGGAAAATATTGAACTTAGTGTGAAAACCAGTGAAGCAAACAGGGAAGGCAAGAAGGGGAGAGCGTCAACTGCGGAGCGGAGGCCAGGAGGGGACGGAGCAGCGCGACCATGAAGTGAACTGCGTGAGTTTGTGCCGGGGGGTCCCCCATGGCGCGGGGGCCCGGCAGGCGGTGGGAGGCCAGAGAGCCCCCCCGTGCAGGAGGGCTGGGGGGCCGTGTGCGTGCCACCGCCCTGGACACCGCACCCTACGCTGCAGCGGGGCACCGCGTCGAGGCCTCCACGGGCCACGTGCGCTCTGGACCGCGCAGGGCTCCGGCCCTCCCCGCCGATGCCCAGGGCTCCGGAGCGGGCGCGGCGGGACCTTCTCGCCCTCCGGGAGGTGCTCCGGCCCGGGGGGGCTGTAGCTCTCGGTCCTGAGGGACCCCGGGGAGCTCCGGCCGCTGTCCCCGGGGGCACCGGCTCTGCGCCGTGCGGGACGCCGTCTCTCCCCCCCGCAGGCTCCGGCTGTCCAGGACCGCTGCGGGCGCTCGCCTCTCTCCCCCGCGGGCTCCTGCTCGGGGCGGGGCGGGGGGGGCAAGCCGTGCCCCCGGCGGGGCCGGGCCGGGGCGGGGCGGGGCGGGCCGGGGGAGGCGCCAGGGCCGGCGGCGGAGCGCGGCGAGCGGCGGAGGCGGCGCCGCCGGAGCCGCCCCGGGGAGCGGGGCGGCGGCGGGCGCGGAGCCGGAGCCCGGAGCCCGGAGCCCGTCGCCCGGGGCCGGGGCCATGCGGCGGGCGGCGGCGCTGGTGCTGCTGGCGGCGGCGCTGAGCGGC
Organism: Gavia stellata; assembly: GCF_030936135.1. NCBI lineage: Eukaryota > Metazoa > Chordata > Aves > Gaviiformes > Gaviidae > Gavia > Gavia stellata. The sequence continues at coordinate 5,623,972 of NC_082624.1, forward strand.
GGCGGCGCGGCGCGGAGCTGCCCCGCGCAGAGCCTGGGCTGCAAGTGCGCGGCCGAGCGGGCCAAGGCGCCCGGCGGCCCCGCCGCGCCCCGGCGGCGGGTGGTCTGCAGCGGCGGGGGGCTCCCCGCGCCGCCCGAGCCGCGCCTGCTGCCCGACGGCACCGCCACGCTGTGAGTACCGCGCCCCGGGCATCGCCCCGCGCCCCTCCGGCCGAGCGCCCGCGGGGGGGGGGGGGGGGCTGCGAGCCCACGCGTGGGGCGCGCGGAGCCGCTCGGCGGCGCCGGGGGGGGGGCTGGAGCGGCGCGCGGCGGGGGGACCCCCGCACCGCCCCACGGCGGCGGGTACGGCGGGGCCGCGCCGCTCCCCGCGGCCGCGCTCCCACGGGCGGGCAGGTGCCGGCGGGAGGAGGGCGACGGGGGGCAAAGCCCCGCGGGGGGAGCGCGGCGCCAACTGCTGCTTTTCCACGGCTGTTTCGCGTAGTCGGCGGCTCCGCGCGGAGGGGCGCGGTGCTCGGCCCGCGGGACCGGGCTGAGACTGCCCTAAACGGGGTGTTGCGGCTGCGGAATAACGGGCGGGACGCCGCTCTCCCCGCGGCGCGGAGCACGGGTTGGAAGCGTGGACGAGAGCTGAAATGCAGGAAACGGGCTCCTTCCCCACGCTTCCCTCCGCAGCGCCCGCCGTCTGGGCGCTGGGGAGGATGTTTGGGGTTGAAAGCCACGGCTCTAACTGGAAATACGTGCTGAAAAGAGATCGGGGCAGTAAGTGGGGTTCGGCTTTGCGCAAAGGGTCTTAAGCTGCCGTTTGCGTCCCAAAAGCTTCCTCGTGCCCTCGGTGCCGCGGAGCGCTGGGGTTTCGGCCGGCGCTGGCAGCCGGCGCGCTTGCTCGCTGCAGCAGCGGATTGCAGGGTTTATTTATAACTCCGGAGGAGGCGTTTGAATTAAAATCTGGTTTGGAGGGCAGGGCCGGCAGCGCCGTTGCTGGAGGGAACGTCGCTTTCACCCGGAGCGTCGTCCTGCGAGGGTGGCCGTGCCTGCCCGCTTGAGCGTGCCCACGGCCTCAGCTCTCCACCTTCTGCTCCTCGGGCGGGTTTTGCTGGACGCTGCGGAGGATTGGGGCTGTGCGGGGCAGGGCTGGGGGCTGCCGTGCTCCTGGTCCCGTCTGCTCTCACGTGCTTGAACCCACTTGGCCACGCTGCCGCTCACATGCCGGAGTCGCTGCTATTTCTAAGCATCTCTCGGTTGCCATGTGCCGTGCCACTCACTGCAAAGGGGCTTCGTTTTGGGGTGACGATGTCTGCTTTGTGAAAATGGGGTGGCTGCGAAGGGGACCCAGCTGACGCCACCGTCTCCCATGTGGAGTGCGGCCGTGAAACACGCCTGTGCCGCGAGGGTGCCAGGAGCAGGGTCTGAAGTGCGACGGTCGTAATAAAAGTGTAAATCGTGCTGGAGCAGCAGCACCGATGTGTGTCCTGGGCTTCCCTTGGTGGGGGGACACTGGGAGGCTGCAGCGCAGGTGGAGGCTGGGCTCTCGGGTCGCCCTCTCCCTCGGGCGGGCTTTGCTCTTCATTTCTTCCCTCCTATGGCCCTTTCTTATACGTCAGCCCCTTGCAAATACCTGTGGGGACGTTTGAGTCCTTCGTCAATTTGTATTTGGGAAAAGCATCCGATTAGTTGCCTGCCCTGGTGCTTTCTCCAGCTTGAGTGAGTGTAACTGTGGTGTGGAGTGTGAGTCGAGCCCTGCTGCAGCCCTGTGCCGGTGGAGCGGCCGAGGTGGGCTGTGCCCGGTGGGACAGGGGCATTTGGAGCCGTCCGTGCTGGGGCCGGCTCCCTCGGAGGGGCCGCGATGGCCGTGCAGAAGCATTAGGGCATTACACGATCCCACTAAAACGTGACATGAAACCTACAGGCGTAGGCAGAAACCTACAAATATGCGGTGACCCTGGGCTCTGCTCTCGCGCAGTAAACATGATTTATTCTAAACCCTTTCCAGATGGAACAATCAAAACCAGAGACTCCAGCTTTGGGAGCGTCTCCTGGAGCCACTGGGGTGCGGGCAGGGAGCGGAGGAGGCAGCAGGGCCCGGGCACGTGGCAAGGGCTGCACGTGCCTCAGCGGACACCCCACTAGGGACAGCCAAATTTTGAGCCCCGCGGGTGAGCCGGGTCCGAGCAGGGCTCCTACACGTGCCCCGGGGATGCTCAGGTCCCATCTGTGCCCCAGGGATGCTCAGCATCGCTGTGGCCTCAGCTGCGGGAAAAGCGTGGTGTGTTTTGTGCAGAGTAACGCTTAAAAGCGGAGCCCTGTTCCAGTCTTCATCCGGTCCGGCCCGGAAGCAGGCGAGCGTTAGCGCTAACGAGCAGCGCTGATGCTGCGCACGGGGGGGGGGGAGGCTGCTGGCGCGGGATTGCTGCTGTCCCGGTCACGGCTCCGGCCGCCTGGACGATGGCTGGGGACACGAGGGCAGCCGGAGGAGGTCGGGCGCCTGGAGGAGGTCTGCCGCCCTGCAGGTCCCTCGCCCCGGCTCTTGTTTGGCTTTTTCCCACACTCTCAGTTTACTTCTTTATTTATCTTTAATTATTAGGCCTGCGCTGAGGAATCCAAGGCTGCCTCCGCGGCAGCTGCTGCTTATTTACCCCCTGTGCCTGAGAAACCCTCGCTGGCATCGCAGCCTGCAGATGGGCAGAGCAAGGGACGAGGGATGCCCGCGGCCCGGGGACCTTCCCTGCAGCCAGTGCTGGGCTCGGCCGTGCCGTCCCGGTGTCCCGGGGGATGCGGCAGTTTCTCACAGGGAGCGGTCTGCCGAGCGGAGACGCGGCTCCTTTTCTCTTCCCTCGGCCCCTCGCAGGGATCGCTCGCTGCTTTGGGAGAGAGCAAACCGGAGCCAAGGCAGTGCCCGCAGATGTGGAGCTGCAGAAATTAACTCCATGTGGGGAAGCCGCGGTGGCAGGGAACAGACCCGGTGCAGCCGGGGGTGCTGGGAACCGGTGGCCCTGCTCCATCCTGCTGGCGGGTGCAACGCCCGGGGCCGCGGCACTGGAGCCCCTTGAGCTGCAGGACAGCGGCGGGACAGGGAGACAGGGCGCTTCGGTTCTTGCCTAAATATCCACAGCCATCCCGGCCGTGTCCTGCCGGTCTTCGGTTCTACCCGAGAAACTCATGCCATGGGGAGACCCGTGGCCGATGGGCACGGAGCGGCCTGCCGGGACCGGTGCAGGCAGAAGCGCTGCCTTCATCACGGAGAAGGCGCGGGGAGCCGCCACAGGGACATGTCTGGGGTCCGGCGAGTGGGATGATGCTCACAGGGACGTGATATCCCCGTGCAAACCCAGCAGACGTTACAAGGCCTGTGCTCTCTGATACCCGCCCCGTTTTATACCTGGAGGTTAATTCTTGCGCCCAGCTCATCGCGGGGAGGACGAGGGATGCCAACCCTAATGGACTGGGTTGTCTCCCCTTTTTGACCCGTAGTCCTGCAGAGCTCGCCCGGCTGCGGCTGTCTCAGTGGAGCTTGCACCAGTGCAGCCTGGGGCACAGCGCTTCCCCCAGTCCCTCCGTCGTGGTCCAGCCTCCTGGTACTGTGGTCTCCCCGCGGTTCGGGGCCAGGGGATTTGGCACCTCTCGGGGACGTCCCTCCGGCACGGCTGCGAGGTGCCGGGGCTGTGCAGATGTGTATTAACAAGGCTTTAATTCCCTCCCCCTCCAGCTGACCCCCGTGCTAATCGCCTAATGGAAAAAGCACTGTATCCCTAACGAGACCCAGATAGCCGCGCCGGCCGCGGCCAGCCCCGCTGTCACACGGGCGGGAGCCCAAACCTCTTCCAGATGTGGAATCCCAGCACAGGCCTCATTTATGTGCACAGCTTGATTGCACTGAAATTACAGATTGTCTGCAGGGAATAGAGGGCTTTGACTTATGACCAATTTCCAGTTCCACTTGAACTCCCCTCTCCGAGGCTGGGTTATCCTGGGCCCTGCAGATGGTTTCTTTCCCAAACCTTTTTCAGCTTTTTATTTGTTATTTATTGGGCTGCAGCTCCGGCAGGTTTGGTCTTCCCGGGGGCTGGGGGTTGCGGTGCTGCCCGGTGCGTCGGAGCATCCCGGCCCTGCCGCCCTGCGCCGGCTCTGGAGGTTTCGCCCTCTCTCCGGGGCTTATTTTTCCTGTGCTAACAAAAGCCGAGCGTTGGAACAGTAATTTTCACCATCCGAAATAGCCCAGCGTGACGCGAGGCTGGAGGCAACGCCCCGGGGAACGTTGCAGGGAGGGGAAGAGCCCCTGAGCGCCCAAACAAAGCGGGGAGGGGGTGGCCCCCGCCACGTCGGGGGGTCTCCGGCCCCCTTGGGCTGTGAGCTGCGGGGTCCCCCCGGGATGCTGCCGCCTCCAGAGCCCTTCCTGGTGCCGGAGCCCTCGGCATCTCTCTCGCCAGCCCCGGGGCCCCTCTTCTCTTCCTAAAATCCCTCTGCAAACCAGCGAGCTCTGCTCGGGGCGCAGCCTGTGCCGTATCTGCTGCGAGCATATGCTTTGAATTAATGCACTTGGAGAGCAAAGCATAGCCGGCCTCCCCGCCCCCACCGCGGCCCCCCCTTATTAACCTCCGCGCCGCTGCCTTTCCCCCGCCTGCCCGGGCCGGGGAGCCACCGTCTCCCCGCATCCTTTTTTGGTTGGGTCCAGAGGAAGTTTATTGTTTCAGCAGCCCACTTTCTGGAGCCGTTATTTATCCAACTGGATTCCAGCACGCTTGAAAAAACAATCTTGTTTTTTTCGCTTTTGGCTCCTCTTTTTGAGATGAAAAAAAGAAGAAGAAGAAGGGATCTCTCTATCTCCCCGCCTGCAGCCTCGCAGGGTCCGAGCCCTGAGAGCCCCGGCGCGGGCGGGTTGGAGTGAGGATGCTGAACCCCTTCCAAGGCTGAATCCCCCCAGGGCGGGAGGCTGCTCCTCGGGGGGCTCCCTCCGGCCGCCTCTGTCCCCGCCACGTATCCCCCCGTCGTTTCCGTTTGACTCGACGCTCTGGTCCTTAATCCCCTCATTGTCCGGAGAGACTTTTCCAGCCATCGCTCAATTAGCCGATTATTGTCCCGGTGGCGGGGCTGTCCCCGGCAGGCGAGGGGAGCCCACCCGCCCATGCACCGCGATGCCGGAGGGTCTCGGCGCGACTGGGTGGGCTGAAGGTGCTGTTTCGGGCGGGAGGATGCTGGAGCGGCGCGAGGACGGTCGGGCGTTGAGGGCTGGGGGCGTGCACGGGGTCCCCAGCTCTCCCCACCACGCTGCGCCGGGCGCATCGCTCCAGGCCCGGCTTGGGGGGTACCTCTTGCCGGGGCGTTTGCCGGTGCTGCCGAGGTGGGGAGTCCCAGCCTGGGCCGGAGCCAAGGCTCAGCCGAGCGGCGGCCGTGGAGGAGCACAGCTGTGCTTTCATGGCCTGCCAAGCCTGCGGACGGCTGCGGCGTGGGGGCACCACGTCCCCTCTGCACCCCCGGCCCCGCGCAGACCTCGGCGAGCATCTGGGGAGCTGCCGCAGCCCCTGCCTGGCACACTCCCCAGCCTGGGTGCCAGCATGGGGTCCCGCTGCCCCAGTGCGGCTCAGGGGCTGCTCACCCATGACCCCCATGTGCCGGGTGGGGGTGGCCTTGGGGGCACACTTACTCCATTGTATTTTGGGGATTCTCAGTGAATCTCCAGTAAGGGGATAGTGCCGGGGACCCGCAGAGGGCTCTGCTGCCTGCGGACACGTGGGGCCGGAAAGTCCCGTGGAGCCTGATGGGAACTTCCTGGGAAAAAAAAGGAAAACCGTTTGGAACATAATATCCATAAAAACAGCAAAAGCAAAATAAAACCGTGTTTGAGGATGTGAGTTGTAACAGGGGAGCGTGACCCGGCTGGCTTCTACAGGATGGGGAAAAGAAGAGCCAGGATCGCTACCCGGAAAACGGTTTTCTCAGGAAGAAAACTTTCAGTCAAATCGTTACTGTGAGCGCAATTTTTGTGTGCCAAACACTCATTTTGGTCGAGGACCTCTTCCTGAAGGAAGGGCAGACCAGGTGCCGAGCAGCGAGGCATTGCACGGGCAGACAGTGCCCGCAGCTCAGGGTGTCCCCCATGCCGTGCCGGGGTCCTGGCTGTTCCCGCGCTTCCCGAGAGCCGGTCCCAAGGGGCCGGTGGCTCCAGGGGTGGCTTCGTCCTTGGCCGAAGTGCCCCACGGGGAGGGCGTCCCACGGCTGCTTTCCCGGCCGTCGGCGGGCGGGTTGCTGGCCCGGCCGCCTGGCTGCGGATCACAGGGGAGGCCGATCCCGTCGGGGCTGCGGGAGCGTTGCCTTTTAAGGCGGGGAGTTTTGGTTTTATGGCAGAGGCGCAGATGGTCCCAGGGGTCCGCGAACAAAGCGAGCATCCCTGGCGCTGCGGCTCAGCCCTGGGGCGGCCAGGGGCTGCGTTCCCAGCTGGGCGCAGCTCTCCGGTGCACTGGCCCCCCAGTGCAGGCAGCCGGCTGCCAGCTCTCTGCTCGCCGCGCTGGCGGCACGTCCGTGGTTGTAACCCCCTGCAAAGCCCATGCCCTGGGAGCCTCTGGCATAGGCAGGTCCAGTTTCCCCGGGGTGCCCGGCTCCCAAAGGTCCCACGTGTCCTTGGCCATGCCAGGGACGCCCCTGCCGCCCCGGGCCAGGGTGCGGGAGCAAACACGGGAGGTCTGAGACCAGAGTCTCATGCACTCGTCTGGTTTCTGCATTTGCAGCTCACACGGACCCAAAGGGCTGTTTCAGCAGGGTCCAGCGTGCACCCTGGCTCGGCCCCTGAGACGGGGGGTTTCTGCTCACTCCTGCTTTAGTGGGGAGCCCCCGAGGTCCCCCCATGCACACGCAGCCTGTGGAGGCTTTGCTGGGTTGTGAAATCTGCTGCCGCTGGAATTAAAACCTTCTGGAGCCGTTGGGGCCGGCACGGCCTTGAGCAACAGCTGATGCCGTGACAGGGAATTGAGGCGCACCATGGGGCTGCCGTGCCCCGGAGCCGGGGCTGCTCCAGGAGCATCCCTGCTGCCCTCTGCTCTGGGCAGGGTCCCGCGGCCGAGCCTGCCGCCGGCCGGCACCGCTGCTCGCTGCTGCTGTGCTGGGACAAGCTGAGCCTCGTGAAAGCGTGGTCCCCGCAGGGAGGAAAGGGCGAGATGTGGCCCCGGCGGCTCCGGCCACGGGAGTGTGGAAGCAATTTGCAGGCTGGCGGGGCTGCCGGCTGCTTCCGCTCCCCGCCGCTGGCCAGGTCGCAGGGCCCTGCGGATGCAGTGGTGCCCAGTGGTGGCTCCTCATTAGCACAGGATGTGGCCCAGCGCAGGGGGCTGCACCGCCTGCTCCCAACCATTATCTTCCCACCACACTTTCGGGGTTTGGCAGCCATCCCTGCGGCAACGCAGCCCCCTGAGCCTGGTCCTGCTCTTGCCCCGGAGCCCAGCCAGGGAGAGCCGAGTGCGGCTGGCGGCAGCTGCCGCAGGCTGGGTGTTCGGAGGGGACGGAGCTCTGCAGCACACAGCCACCATTCAGCGCGGCTGCAGAGTCCGCCCGTGTGTAAACAGCCCCGGCTCCAGCCCTCAATGAGCCCTTTTTTCCCTGCGCCTCTCCCCCGGCCAGGGCTCCAGGGTGCCCTCCCAGCCCCGGCTGGCAGCTGCTCCCCCTCTGGTTTTGGATCACGTTTGCCGGCGGGAGCAACGCTGGTGCCCGCGCAGACGCCTGGGAGTGCTGGGGGAGCACCTCTGGTCCCCGAGAACTGGTGGCTCCTGTCCCCAGGCTGGGGTCTGGCGCTGCTAATTGCCACCGACACGCTTCAGTGAGCTCCTGGCTGAATTGTTGGGTGCTTGTGCCCTCCCTTCCTCTCGTGTCACCCCGCAAGGGCCCCTTTGGCCAGCAAAGCTGTTTATTTTGGAATAAAATCTCAGCGCTGGGAGATTCCTGGGACAGCTGTGATGCTGTGACCAGAGGGTGGTCAGGTTGGTGGCGGGCAAGAGCTGGGGGTGCTGTGGGGTCCCCTCCTGGCTGCATGTCCTTGGGGTGCCCTCTCGGTGCAGATGCTGGGGTGGGGACCTCGTCGCCCACATGTGCAGCTCCTTGCACCCGGCTCCAGGTACTGGAGCGATGCCCCCAGAGCCGGCACAGCCCAGGGCACCTCCAGTCCGGTGCTGCCATGCATGTGGACCACACATGGCATCCCAACGTGGCCGTTGCATCCCATGTCCCCACCTGGCCGTGGAAGCCTGTCCCTGTCACCGCCTCCACCCCGGTGGCATGGCCAGGGCTGCTGCTTCTCATGGCGGGTCCGGCTGTCCCCACTACCCCTCCTGCCTCACGGGTCGCCAGGGCACGGACAGGGCTGCCCGGCAGGTCGAGTAATGGGGCTGCCCCTCTCCCTCTGCTCTTCCCACAGGCTGCTGAGTAACAACAAGATCACGGTGCTGGAGAACGGCTCTTTCTTCGGGCTGCGGGCTCTGGAGAAGCTGTGAGTGCCCAGCGGGCGGCCGGGGGGTCGGGGCAAGAGGGACGGGCAGCAGCGGGGCAGCTGGGTGCAGGCAGGGCTTCCGTGGGGTGTGAGCAGGGTGGGTGCTGGCGGCACCGCACGGGTCCCGCTCCTGACGTCACTGCTGGGTGCTGCGGCGGGGCTGGCACTGGGGCGCAGGGTTTGCCGCTGGCACTCACGGGCATCTCAGGGACCCCGGGAGCTGTGCCGGGGCGGGAGGCACCGGGGGGGCCCGCGCTCCATGGGGGCCGGTATGAAAAGCAACATTGTCCCCCCGAACAAAGTCAACTTTCTTATCTCTCCATGAAAGGCATCTCTATGGAGGGAGCTGTAATAAGGGGAGATTTATGGCCCCCATATGGGTTTGATCTGTAGGTATGCAGGAGTGGGGACCGGCGCACTGAGGGCGTTTTGTTCCCCGCCGCGGCCCCGCGAGGGTCTCGCGCATTCCTGCGCCGAGCAGGGCCGGGCAGGCTCCCGTGGCGGGACACTCACCCGGTGTGACGATGTCCTGGCTGCCAGCGCCCGTGGGGCATTGTGCGGGGGCCGGGGCTGCGGTTGTGGGGTCCCCTTCCGTTGGGCAGCGGGTCCCTGTCCTGGCGTGCCTGGCCCGGCGTTTTGCCGCAGGGCATTGCTCTGGGTGCAGATGGGCAGGGGTGGGTGGGCAGGGCAGCAGGGAGGTGAGGGCAGCAGAGAGTGCAGGCAGGGGCAGGCAGAGCGCCCGGGGCTGGGGGACCCACCGGGCCAGGCGCTGCTTGTGCCGCTCCGCAGCCGCACTGGTGCGCTCGGCCGGCGGTGGGTCTGGGGAGGGTTACAGCCCTGCCGAGGGTTCGGCACAGCCCCGGCATGCCGGCCCTGCCAGCCAGCGGGCTTGCGAGGGGAGCGGGGGCTCCCCTGGGGCAGCGGGACCCGCACCGCCTGCGTTTCATTAGCCCGAACAAGGAAGCGTTTATTAACATGGATCTTGTTGGAGTTAGAGGGCACGCACCTGCCCTGGCGCGCGGTGGAGCCCGGCTGCTCCGGCGAGCAGCGGGGCTGCGGGGCCATGGGGCCCAGGGTGCACAGTGCCCGCTCGTGGCATTGCGCTGGGACACACATCCTCCCGTCGGGTGGGGTGCACAGTGTCGGGTGGGGTGCTGGCACCCCGGGGTGCACGGCGCTGCGGTTGGGGTGCACAGTGCTGGGATGGGGAGCAGGCATGACAGAGCACGTGGTGCCTGGTGCATGGCGTTGGGGCTGGTTTGGGATTTTAAAGCTGTGGAAATCCCTGCAGGACTGTTTTAGGGGTGAGCGGGAAGCAGTCACCTTGGGGACCCTGTGTCCCTGCAATCCCACATGGCCGAGTCCTCCTCAATGCGGTTCCAGGCATGGGGTCACCTCCTCCTGCCGCTGAGCTCTCATTAGCAGGAGGGATTAACGTGCACGGGCAGGGAGGAACCGGGACTGCCGCAGGCGCTGCACTCGCCGCAAAGGGCCGTGGCGGAGCCGGGGGCCGGCACCCCAGGAGGATCGCAGCTCTGCAGCCCTCGGGGTGCCTGGGGTCCCCCTAAAAGTCTCTGTGCTCTGGGAGAGCAGCCGCCCTGTGTCACCTCCCGCTCACCTCTGCTGTGCCGAAGCCTGGTGTGGGTCAGAGGGGGGAGCGCCAGCGCGTCTGGGGGGGCCGTGGGCAGCGCTCCCCCATTCCAGGCCGGCCAGCATCGTGCCACACTGCGCCTGATTGCTCTCGACAGGAGCCGTAATTGTTTTCATCGGGTCGGTTTGGGGCCACGGCGCAGACGTGCCCCATGGAGGGACCATGCTGGTGTGGCGGGGATGCAGTGGGGGCTCCAGCGGCCCCTCACTTCTCATCCTGAGGCTTGTGGGGCCCCTGCCCACCCTGGCTGCCTGCCGTGGGTGCTTCGGTGTCCCAATGTGATGAGGGGAAACCCGTTCCTGGGGTCTCAGCAGTGTGCAGCGTGCCCCCACGGACCACCGCCCCTCTGGACGTGCAGCTTGGCATCTCTGGTGATTTGTAGCGGCGTAATGAGATTAATGAGTCTGAGCGGGGCCGGTATGCAGCCGGGGCGGCCGCGCTCATTAGCACAGCCCCGCTTGGGAATGTCCTCCCCTCTGCCGGGGCCAGCGCTCCCCCACTTGGGGCTTCGGGCTGCGAGGGGGCTCGGCTGGGTGACGGCGGTGACGAGGATGGAGTCCATCCATCTGTCCGCCTACACTGGGCTGCAGCGGGTGCTGCTGCATGCAGGGAGCTGCTCATGTGGCTGTGGGCTCAGCCGTGGGATGCTGGGCTCCTTGCAGCTGCACTGGGCTGGATCAGGCCCTCTGTGCCAGGGTTTGCTGCGTGCATTGAGGCTCGCTGCCTTGGGGCAGGAGGCAGTTGCTTTGTGGGGTCCCCATGCATGCATGGTGCCAGGGGGGTCCCCGTGCACACGTGGCACCGTGCCGCTGCTGGCTCTGGTGCCTGCAGCACGTCACCCCGCCGGGGCAGGGGGAGGAGGGGGCTCAGGACCAGCGGAAACGCGAAGGCAAACAACCTCCATGCGGAGAGAAGAGCCTTATCGTAAATCAGCAGCAGCAGCCCTGGGCCCCCAGCCAGCGGGGAGGAAGTGACTGAGCGAGGAAGGCTCCCCGCCAGGCCGTGCGCCGGGCTGGCCGTGAGCCCCCGGGGCCCAGCATGGACCCGGTGGGTCCCGTCCCTGGCCGATGGTCCCCTGCAGCCCCCAGCCCCCGGCTGCACGCAGGCCTGAGCCAGGGGCGCTGAGTTTTGGCAGCGGATGTGTTTTGGCTGCTGCGTCCCTGACTGCTGCGGGCCGCGCTGGTGGTGTGTGCCGGGTGGGTGTCCGGGGTGCAGGGTTCCCTGGGGACCCCCGGTGGCCCCCCGGTGGGGAGCGGGGCTGGTGTGGATGGTCTCCCTGGGTGCGTACGGACGGGTGTTGGCAGGACGGGTGTTGGCAGGACGGGTGTTCATGCAGCGGGTGTTGGCGTGGGCGGTGTTGGTGCAGGTGAGCGGAGCTGTTCCTTCAGCACCGGCACTCACCTGGCCCTGTGCATCCCTGCCTGCACCCCTGCCTGCATGCCACCCTGCACCCCTGCCTGCACCCCTGCCTGCACGCCAGCCTGCACGCTTGCCTGCACTCCTGCCTGCATGCCAGCCTGCGTGCCTGGCCGGGCCCCCGGCCATCAGAGCCGGCAGGAGATGCTTTTGCCCATTGGGGGAGGCCGGGGAAGGCAGGCGTGGGCAGAATTGTGTCGGCCGAGGGGGGCCGGGACGAAGCCGGCCAGGATGGTGTCACACCGTGTTTCCCTTCCCTGGAGTTTGTACCGTGGCGCCGTGAACCCCCCTGCAGCGAGCCCTGCCCGTCTGGGGTCAGCTGGGGACCCCCAGAAGCTACGTGTGTGAGTTTTAGTCTGGAGGCAAAACATGCCTGCGTGTTTATGGTGTGCAGGCAGCATCGCCTGGATTTCCTCTCCCTGTGTGGCCCCTCCTGTCTCACCGGTGGGACCCCCAAACCCGCCTGCACCCCAGGTCTGCTGGAAGGGTTTGCACCACTCCCCCATCCTGGCTGCCAGCTTCTGGCCTTGAAACGAGGGCTGTGGCTCACAGGGTGTCCCCGGGGCTGCATGCAGAGCAGCGGGTGACCCAGTGATGAGCTCCATGGAGACTGCTATAAATAAACATGGCATTGCCATATGGATCCCATTTCCGCTCCCAGCCAGCACCGGTGCTCAGCAGGAGCTGCTTTGCCGGTCCCCAGGGCTGGACAGAGTGGCCATTGCCACCGGTGCTCCCCACCATGACGGCAGCCGCCCCGTGCCGGCACACGACTGGCTTGCCTCTGATTAGATACATGCCTCCAATCAGGCTAATAACCCAAACGAGCTTCCTGCGGGCTGCAAAGCCCTTTTGGGGCCGTGCTGGCAATTGCAGCATGCTCTTATCCCACATGCAGGAGATAACCTGCCAGGATACGGCTGCTCCGGAAACAATGTGCAGGAGGGGACGGCGGCCACCGCTGGCCTGCGCGGGTGTGCGATGCTCCGTGGTGCGTGCTCGGAGCATGCAGAGGGGCTGGCATCTCCTCCGTGAGCGGCGGGGAGCCTCACACCTTCCCTGCGCCCTTTGGAGAGATAACGAGAGGGAAATGGGACGGAAAGCTGCTAATGAGGCTCTTGCAGGGGGTTTTGCAGCGCCTGGGGCTGCTGAGGAACGTGCGTGTGGGAGATGGGGGCTGGGAGGATCGGGGTGCGCTCGTGCCCTCGGCCCCGCTGCATTGTGACTCCTGTGGACGGGGCTCCCTGCTGCGCACCCTGAGGTCTGTGTCTGTCTCCCGCAGGGACCTGAAGAACAACCTGATCAGCACGGTCCAGCCAGGCGCCTTCCGCGGCCTCCCTGAGCTGAAGCGTCTGTAAGTGCCGGTGCAGCCCCCCCCGGGAGCACCCGGGGCCGGCCAGGGGGAGGGGGGACAGCGGGGTGCCCCCAGCCCTGACAGCCCCTCCACTTGCCTTGCAGGGACCTCTCCAACAACCGCATCGGCTGCCTGAGCGCCAGCGTCTTCCAGGGGCTCCCCAACCTCCTCAGGCTGTAAGTAGCTCCCTGGGCCCCCCTGGCCAGCCCCATCGCCCCATCCCCTGGCTCCTGAGAGGACCCCCCACCCGATGCCACCAGCGCAGGTGGTTTTGCACCCCGGGGCCATCCCCGTACCTCGTCCTGAGGCCAGCTCCTACCCTTTGCCTCCGGCTGGTGCTGGGGCTCGTTAGGCTGCGGCTGCCCTGTGCCCACCCTCTCCTGGTGCCTTTGGGAGGTATTCCCTCTCCCGGCAGGTCCCCAGTCCCCTCCATGCCACCTTTCTCTCCTGTCCCGCAGGAACATGTCTGGGAACATTTTCTCCAGCCTCCCGCCCGACGTCTTCGACGAGCTCCCCTCCCTGAAAGTCGTGTGAGTTTGTGCCCCGGGACTTCGGCACCCGTGGGGTTCCCTGCCGGAGGGTCTCGGGGCTGGTGGCATGCCCCAGTCCCCGCGGGCACCCCGTGATGCCGGCCTTTGCAGGGACTTTGCCACCGAGTACCTGACATGCGACTGCAACCTGCGTTGGGTGCTGCCCTGGGCTCGCAACCGCTCGGCGCAGATCTCGGAGCGGACGGCGTGCATCTACCCCCGGCACCTCCACGCCTTCCCCCTGCGCAGTGCGCGGGAGAGCCAGCTCCGCTGCGGTGAGCCGGGGCCGGGGCCGGGGCGGGGCCGGTGGCGGCGGGCGGGGACGCGGGCTCACCCGGCCGGCTGTGTCCCCCGCAGCGGGCACCCCGGAGCTGCACACCCACCACCTCATCCCGTCGCTGCGCCAGGTGGTTTTCCAGGGCGACCGGCTGCCCTTCCAGTGCACCGCCACCTACCTGGACAACAGCACCCAGATCCGATGGTACCACAACCGCGAGCTGGTGGAGGAGGACGAGCGGACAGGTGTCATCGTGGAGGAGAGCCTCATCCATGACTGCACCTTCATCACCAGGTCAGGGATGGGGATGGGAACGGTGATAGAGATGGGATGGGGACAGGGATGGAGATGAGATGGGGACATGGATGGAGATGGGATCAGGGCAGTGATGGAGATGGGATGGGGAGGGGGCTGGAGATAGAGATGGAGATGGGATAGAGATGTGGATGGACACTTGTGGCTGCAGGGCTTGCTGGTTTGTGGGTACCAAGTACCATGGGTGGGATGCCCAGTGTGGGGACCTCCTGTGCTTCATGGTGTGTGTCCCCATGTCCCCAAGCTTGGGGAACCGCTGCTGCGGGTTCGCTGTGGGGCAGACCCACTGTGCCAGCCCGTCCCCTCTGCCCGCAGCGAGCTCATCCTCTCCAACATCCACGTCTCCGCCAACGGCGAGTGGGAGTGCGCTGTCTCCACCTCCCAGGGCAACGTCAGCAAGAAGGTGGAGATTGTGGTGCTGGAGACCTCCGCGTCCTACTGTCCTGCCGAGCGGGTCACCAACAACCGCGGGGACTTCAGGTAGGGACCGGCGGTGGCGTGGCCGTGGGGTGGGTGCCGTGGCGGGACGGGGATGTGCGTGGTGTGTGCCACGTACAACATGAGCGGTGCGTGCCGGGGCGGGGGGCTCACCGCAGGTGACCAGGCGTCTGGTAGCGATTAGCGGCCGCAGGGAGCGTGAGCGCCTTTGAAGGGCTTCCCGTGCCGGCGGCGCTGCCCGGCTCCAGCAGCAGAGGTGTTGGAATTTCTCTGGCATGAGACGAAAGGCTCCGGGCGCCTGCCGTAACCCCGGCGGGGCTGTTACGGAATATAAATTACTGGTACAGTCAATGTGGCTTAAATTAGCGGTGCCCCTGCCTCGCCTGCTGCTTCCCTCTGCGCTGTGCTGAGCTGTGCGGGATATGGGACTGAGGGGGGGCAGCAGCTTTTGGGGGAGCATCACCCTCAGCCCCCCCAGAGCCAAGGGGAGGCAGGGGCTTGTTGCGGGAATTTGGAGGCTGCTGGTGCCCACGTGCCATGGCATGGTGCTGGACAGGATCCGCGCGGGGGGAGCAGGCGTGGGGGGAAGTGGGTGCCCATCTGCAGTGGGAGGGGGCTGCTGGTGACGGGTGCCCCACAGTCACCGTGTGTCGGTGCCCGCAGGTGGCCCCGCACCCTGGCAGGCATCACCGCCTACCAGCCCTGCCTGCAGTACCCCTTCGCCGCGGGGCCGGCTGGCGGCGGCTCCGCAGCGGAGAAGCAGGCGTGGCGGCGCTGCGACCGCGCCGGGCGCTGGGAGGAGGGCGACTACTCCCACTGCCTCTACACCAACGACATCACCCGCGTCCTCTACACCTTTGTGCTGGTGAGCCAGGGACCGGGGGGGGGCTTGGCCGTGCCAGGGGGCTGGCGCAGCCAGTGACCGTCCCCCCACCATGGCCGCGCTGCTCTGCAGATGCCCATCAACGCCTCCAATGCCCTGACCCTGGCTCACCAGCTCCGCGTCTACACGGCCGAAGCAGCCAACTTCTCAGACATGGTTGATGTCCTCTATGTGGCCCAGATGATAGAGAAGTTTATTGGCTACGTGGATCAGATAAAGCAGGTAATGAGCGCTACGCCTGTCCCTTGCTTGCCCCAGCCCTGCGGGGTATTTTTGGGGTGGAAAAGCATGAACTGGGGTGTTTGCCGCTGGGGACGGCAGTAGCTCTTTGCGGAGCCGCTTGCTGTCTTTGCAGCTGACGGACGTGATTGTGGAGATGGCCAGCAACATCATGCTGGTGGACGACCACATCCTGTGGATGTCGCAGAAGGAGGAGAAGGCTTGCACCAGCATCGTCCGCTCCCTGGAGAAGATTGCTGCCCACACGCTCAGCAGCAACTCCCAGCACATGGCAGTGGTGAGTGGGGGGCAAGGGGGGCTGCCTGGAGATGGGGGGCTGAAGGGGGAGGTGGTTGGGCTGCTGGTGCGGGGTCTCTACCTGTGCTAGGGGGTCTCTGCCCATGCTGGGGGGGCGTCTCTGGCCATGCCGGGGGGTCTCTGGCCATGCCAAGGCTGATGGCCATCCCACGGTGCTATGCCTGGCAGAACTCACGCAACATCGCTTTTGAGGCATATGTGGTGAAGCCCGAGAGCTACGTGGGGCTGAGCTGCGTGGCTTTCCAGCGGCGGGACGGGGGTCCGGCCGGGCGTCCCCCCCTGGCCGAGCGGGGGGCTGAGCCCCTGCCTGACCAGCAGCTGAGGCTTCGCTGCACCACGGGGCGCCCCAATGTCTCCCTGACCAGCTTCCACATCAAGGTACGGATAAGCTGGGGGACGGGGGGGTCGGCGGGGGTCAACTCCTGCTCACCAGTTACTGTGCGCCCGCAGAACAGCATCGCCCTGGCCTCCATCCAGCTGCCACCCAGCCTCTTTGCCAGCCCCGTCCCAGCCACGCCACTGGCTGACTGCAAGCTCCAGCTGCTGGTCTTCCGCAACGGCAAGCTCTTCTGCAGCACAGGCAACTCCTCCCGCCTGGCCGACGACGGCAAGCGCCGCAGCGTGGCCACGCCGGTCATCTACGCCGGGACCTGTAAGGGCTGTGTGGTGGGGGGGGCTTGGGGTGCCCTATGTAGGGCTTTTCTTGGGGGTTGGAGCTCCACGGGGCTCCTTGGGGCTCCTTGGGCTGTTGCCCTGGTGCATTTGCAGTGCAAAGCCATCCCTGGGGGTCCTCATGGGGAGGTGGCAACGTGCCTATGGGATGTGGTGGTGGGGGGGCCCCCATGTCCAGCCCGCTTTGGGAACGCAGGCAGAGGGGTGGCTCTTGCCCTGCTGACCAGGTTTCTCTGTTGCTGCAGACGGCTGCGGAGTGGGAAACCTGTCGGAGCCGGTGGCCGTATCGCTGCGGCACCCCGGGGAGGGCGCGGACCCGGTGGCCGCATACTGGAACTTTGAGGTGCTGGGGGGCATGGGGGGCTGGAGTGCTGAGGGCTGCCAGCTGGCCGCCCAGGAGCCCAACGTCACTTCCCTGCACTGCCGGCACCTCAGCAACGTGGCTGTGCTCATGGTAGGTGGGGGGTGAGCAATGGGGTTGGGAGCCTTGCCCGGGGGGTGCGGAGCCTGGGGGCTGCAGGGGGGAGGTGTGGGGGACAGGGACGGGTGGCGTGGGGTCTGACGGGCTGTGCTGTGCTGTGCAGGAGCTGAGCGGTTTCCCCAGCGAGGCACGAGGCGCCGTGGAGGTGCTGCACCCAGCCATGTACACCTGCACGGCCGTGCTGCTGCTCTGCCTCTTCACCACCATCATCACCTACATCGTCAACCACGGGTGAGCGAGCGTCTTGGCGTGGCCTTGGCCATGGTGATGGTCGGAGGGGCTGTGCACGGGTGGGTGTCTCTGCGGGCGGCTGGCGGAGCTCCCCAGGCACTGCCAATGGCGGGGAAGGTGTGTGAGGATGGCCGTCCTGGAGATGACCATCCAGGGGATGGCCCTCCAGCAGATGGGCTTTCGGGAGATGGCCCTCTAGGACATGGCACTTTAGGACATGGACTTTCAGGAGATAGCCCTCCGGGAAAGTGCTGCCAGGCAAGTGGTGCTGCCACAGGAGCCTGTCTTGGGGCGATGGCTGGATGTGTCCTGCCTTTATGGCAATGGGGGCCTTGAGCTGGCTGACTGTGTCTTGTCCTGCAACGCGAAGCATGGAGGAGGCGAGCGGGACCTTGAGGGTGGGTGTGAAGACCCCCTGAGACCACGTTGGGTCAGAAATGGTGAGCAGCTGGGGCTCAGGGATGGGGTCCCCCCATACCTGGGGCCAACGAGACCCCAGGCGAAGGGACAGTGGGGCAGTGGGCAGCGGAGCGGTGGGCTGGACGGGAGTGGGAGGTCCTTCCCTCTGCAGAAGCAGTGCCCCACGAGCGACCGGGATGGAGTGAACAGGGCACTTAGCAAAGGGCAGGAGCAGGGCCGGCCACGCTGCCAGAGCCTCATCCCAGGCTGGTGCTGGGCTCCCTGCGGGGCCAAGGGCTCTCCACCTCCTCCATCACCCCTGCAAGGCGGCAGCGAGCAGCGCTCGGCAGCAGGTCCTGCTCAGAGCCCCGGGGGCCGCAGGAGCCCCTCGCTGCCCCACGGTTGGCAGTGAGCCCACCCTCCGCCCCCCACCAGGGTGCAGAGGGGCTCAGGGCACCAGTCACTGCGCGAGCCAGAGTGAGACCACCTCAGCAGGCCCCTTACCAACAAGCTGTCTTCTTTAAAGCAAAAAGAACACAGAAATAGTTATATCTAACACTTAACGAGTACTTAATGAGATGCACATAAGGCCAAAGTAAGAGCGTCCTGCTCTCAGTGAAACAAACACTGACGAAGCCAAGCACCGCTCTCGGGCCACATCTGTTACCCTCTTGGAAGAACCCAACAAGAACAGTTGTATCTAACACTTAACAAGCACTTCATGGGATACATATAAGGCCAAACCATTCCTCTTGCTGTAAGTGAAAGAAACACTAGCAAAGTCAAGCAACATTATTAGCCCACATCTATTATCTATTTCTCAGAAATAGCCCAATAATAAGCATGATATTGAACACTTCACAAGCACTTAATGAGATGCAAAGAAGGCCAAAGGCGGCTCTTACTATAAGTGAAACAAACACTAACAAAAAGTCAAGCAACGCTATCAGTCCACATCTAGCTATCATCTATTTGGAAGAACCCGACAGTAATTATGATATCAAATACTTAACAGTACTTAATGAGACACATATAAGGCCAAGCCATTCAGTTTATGATAAGTGAAACCAGTATTGACAGTTAAAGCCAAGCAACACTATCAGTCCACATCTAACTACTGCCCAGTTGGAAGAACCCAATAATAGTTATTATATCTAACATGGAACAAGTACTTAATTAGATAAATATAAGGCCAAGCCATTCCTGTTGCTGTAAGTGAAGCAAACACCAGCAAAGCCGGGCAGCGCCATCAGCCCACATCTAGTGATGGAAACATGATGCTGCCCAGCCAAAGCCAGGACCAACCCAGAGCCAGGGGCACTAGAAGAGCATCCCTTCCCTCCAGCCCAGCTCCTGCCGTCCCCCTTCTCTGCGTCCCAGCACTGGTGGCTCCCTGCTGACAGTCCTGTGATGGACACGTCGCCAGCAGCTATGAGAGTCCCTTTGCATGCACGTATATGCACGGCTTCTTCATTAGCCACGCGCCATTGCCTGGCCAGGGACAGGCTGTGTGGAGCATCCCTCCAGAGCAGCGGAGGCAGGATTTGTGCCAGCAGGAGCTGCGCTGCAGGAAAGGGCTCTCTCACGTGCTGCAGGTAACTGTCCTGCTCGGTGCCGGGCAGGAGCTCATGGGCACCCGTTGTGCCTCTCTTCCAGCACCATTCTCATCCCGCGGAAGGGCTGGCACATGCTGCTTAACCTCTGCTTCCACATCGCCATGACGGCCGCCGTCTTCGCGGGAGGCATCACCCTCACCGGCTACCTGATCGTCTGCCAAGCGGTAGGTACCAGGAGAGAGGGGACTGTCACCATGTGCTGCCGCTGCCTGGGGCTGCTCTGCAATTTGCAGAGTCCAACATGGCGAGGTCTGGCCCTGCCGAGACCTGCAGGACGGTGACACATCCATGTCTGCAGCACCCCCCTTCCCGACCATCGCCTCTCTCCCGCAGGTCGGCATCATCTTGCACTACTCCTCCCTCTCCACCCTGCTGTGGATGGCGGTGAAAGCCAGAGTGCTCTACAAGGAGGCGACCTGGAAGGCACCGCGGCAGCCGGAGGGGGACACATCCCAGCCAGCCCCCAGACCCATGCTACGGTATGAACACCCCTTCCCCTTGCCTTGGCCCCGTGGGGGACCGGGGAGCCGGGGCAGCTTCCCCTGCCCCGCGTCCAGAGGCTGGGGCAGGACTTGCTCTGCCGTACAAGCCCATCCCACCCGCAGCCATGCTGTGCTCTCCCGAGGGCTCGCTCCGGGTGTGCGGTGACACTCTTTCCCCTGTGCAGGTTCTACCTGATCGCCGGCGGGATCCCCCTCATCATCTGTGGGATCACAGCAGCCGTCAACATCCACAACTACCACGACAACAACCCCTAGTAAGTGTCCCTGCTCGACCGTGCCCTCCTCCCCAAACGGGCTGCCTCCCTCCACCTGGGCAAGGGGAACCAGCAGTGCCAGCAGTCCAGGCAAGCTTGGGAAAGGCTGGTGAGATCTTTCCCAAGAGTTATCTATATATTGGTTGCCACCAAGCCCATCCCATCTCACTGGGGCAGGGATGCCAAGCATCACGGTACCACGACGCGTGGCTGCCGGCTGTGCAGGCACCCAGGTCTGCTCATCAAAGCCCCTTTCCTCCCGTACAGCTGCTGGCTGGTGTGGCGGCCCAGCCTGGGGGCTTTCTACGTTCCCGTGGCTTTCATCTTGCTTGTCACCTGGATTTACTTCCTCTGCGCCGGGCTCAGCCTCCAGTGCCAACCGTCGCGCCGGAAAAATGTCCCTGAGCCGCTGGAGCCGCCGCCACGGCTGGGGGGTGCCGGCGACCTCCTGACAGACTCCGGGTCCATCTCTGTCACGCTGAACTCCGGGCCGCCCTGCCCCGAGGCGGACGGTGTCTACTCTCTGCAGGTGCAATTCTGGGCACTGGTGACCACCCATGCCTTGTACGTCGCCCTGTGGACGTTCGGCGCGATGGCCGTGTCCCAGCGCTGGTACCTGAACATCGTCTTCAGCTGTCTTTACAGCGTCACCGCCGTGGCACTGGGACTCTTCATCTTTGTCCACCACTGCGTCCGGCGCCGGGATGTCCTCAACTCCTGGTTCTCCTGCTGTCCCTCCTACAGGAACGCGCTGCCCATGCAGGCGTATGTCCACCCCGGGCTGGCACCGGAGGACGGCTCGCAGGTCTTCATTGGCTGTGACCCAGAGGCGGCTCGCTCCGGTGCCTCCTCCTCCTCCTCGCCAAGCAGCGCCGGCTCGGCCGGGGGCCGCTGCAAGCTCACCAACCTGCAGGTAGCCCAGAGCCAGGCAGACGCCCGCCCGGCCACCTGCCTGGAGCCGGACCCTGCCGATGGCAAGACCGCCGGCGTTGGCAGGCACACCAGCAACCTCCATGGCCGCAGGAACCACCGGGGCAGAACTAAGCAGTGCCGGGACGGGAAGCACCACCGCTTGAAAATGCTGCGGGGCCCCTCCTCGGAGCATCCCTCCAGCGAGAGTGGGAGCCTCCACAACAGCCACTCCGAGAGCTACCACAGCGGCAGGAACAGCCCCATCAGCAGCGGCCGTGCAGGGCTGCGGGCCCCCCAGGACGGGGAGACAGCACCCAGCCACTCAGAAGGTAGTGACGGCAGCCGGCGGGCGCCCGACTTCGCCGAGGCTCGCCGGAGGAGCGCCAGCAGGGACAACCTGCGGCAAGCCAACACCGCCGAGAAGGAGGCAAAGCGCCGGTCCTACCCACTCAACGTGGCCAGCCACAACGGTGGCCTCAAGGGCAGCAAGTACGACATCAACCTGGCCAGCGCCGACAGCGTGGCTGGGATGAAGACTGGCCTCTGGAAGAGCGAAACCACTGTGTAAAGGTGGGAAAGGACCAGACAGCTGCAGCACTGCAGCATTTTCCTCCAGGAGCCGCAGCCGGAGCCACTCGGGGTGTCTGCAAGGTGGCGTCGCTGTGGGAATCGCCACATGCACTAGTGGGGATGGGCGGCGTGGGCAGGGGCGCCGGCTCACCCTGGGCGGAGGGTGATGCTGAGCCCGACCCGTCCCTCCGAGGAAGCTCAAAGCTTCCTGCGGCGGCGCCGGGGTCTCGAGGTGAAAGGCAATCTTTGCTCTTCAGCAGCCTGAATTGCAGCCGTACTTTAATCACTCCTGCATGTCACTTAAGACTGATCCTAAATGCTATTTTATAATATACAGAGGAAACAAATGTCTATTTTTCAAAGCTATATTATTGAATGTATATATATGTATAGACAGATCAGTAAGTGATGTGAGTGCCTCGTTACCGACCAGTGTTCTCCAGGAGCGGGCAAGCCCCCGGGCGCTTTGGCAATAGCCCACTCATGCCACGACTGCAATATTCCCTCCGAGGGGACCACCTCGGGCACCCTTTATGTACAGGCACCGCAGCGCCGATGCCTGTGCAACCCGCCCCCCCCCCCGAGCCTGACCAAGCTGCTTCTGAGCAAGTCAGAGAGCAGCTTCTCCGTCTGAAATGTTTTTACATGCAAGTTTTTGTCTGCGTGTGTTAGATGCCAGCGTTTAGCCCTGGGGGTTACGCGGCTGCCAAAGCAAAAGCCATATTGCAAAGCAAGCACAAGGTAAGAGGAGCCTCAGCTCCAAGGCAAGGTGATTGTCTGCACTGTTTTAATGCCAGACACTAAAATCACGGCCAGAAAAGGCTCCCAAGCCCTCAGAGGCGTAAGCTATGCAATGGGGTGGGCTGGCTGAGCCGTGCCACTGCCAGAGCTGAGACTGACTCTCTCTGCCAAAGCACCAAAGAGCCGAGCCATGGGCAGAGATCCAAAGTGGGTCCTCAGCCTTAACCCAGGGGTGCACGCTCAGAAAATACTTGGGTTTGCTCTTAAGAAGGCAGAGAAACCCCCCCCGCCTACCGGCCTTGCACTCGTGTAAGACAAGAGGAAAGTGCCGGGGAGCAGGGGCCATTCCTGGGAAAGTGGGAGAATGATGCCAATTAAATAGGGACCGTCCTTGGACAGTTCACATGATGCATTCAAAGGGCTGGAACTTGGGTAAGCACTTATTTTTTCTCCCCATTTAAAAACAAGACACCACCCCCCCCCTTTTTTTTTTCTAGCATGCAAATAAAGAAGCCGCACTGCAGACAGCAGCAGGCTCTGGGAGCCTTCCCCTGCCAAGTCTTGACTATTTTCTAAAACGAGAGGAGGTTGGTTACTCCACAGCCGGGCAAGGAGCACCCCAGCCCTGTGCTGGTACAGTACAGTGCTACCTGCTGCCTGCCCCTGCCCGCGCGGGAGCGGGGCTGTTTTTCACCCCTCATCCGGCATCGAGCCCAGCTGACAGCGACTGCAGCCGTAAGAGTGATGCAGAGGAGGTGGGATGGGAGCCTGGTGCCTCCTCTGCCCTTTCCAGCTTCCCCCGCCTCAGTTTTCTCCTGCGTACAAATGAGTTTAATTAAATAGGTTCAATTATTTAGCTACCTCCCGAGGGGTGGCGAGGAGCAGGCAGGGGCCGGCAGGGACGGGGGGCCACAAGGCAGTGGAGGAAAAAGCACTTAGTGGCGGATTTGCCTTGCCTCTGGAAACCCTCAGGGAACCCTCACCCTGCAGGGCTGGGGCACCCCTGGGCTTAACGCGGTTCTGCTGCTCCCTGCCTGCCTCGACCTCTCTGCCCAACCAACAGCTTGAACCACGTTTCATTGCGCCTGGTATTTAATACAATTTAAATCCTTATTGTCGATACCGCAGCCTGCACCGTCTTGCTGATGCTGAGTTGTTATATATGCTTGCTGCACTGTGACAGTATTATATAAAAAGCTTTGTATTATTAATTACACTTTTTTTTTGGTCTGTTTACATTACAAGCAAATGACATATCAACAGAGAGCTTCTTGCAATATACGTGGGGGAGGGAGGGGAAAGTATGCCAAAGAAATGTCTTTAAAGGGGTCTTTTTTGCATTTTTATATGAATAGAATGTTTCTAGCAGATATGTTTTGTTTAATATATTAAAGATTTGCCAATCTGCCAACATCTACTGTTATTTCTCGCAGACTTCGTATTCAAATACAACAGGCCGCCAGGCACAGAGAGGGCACTGTTTTATTGAGCAAGCAGCAAGCTGCCGTCAACAGCCAGCAGCACTGCACACACATGATCCAAAGCTGCGCCTTTGCCACAGGTTTCCAGCAGCTTCACATCCCTTATTTAACCAAGGATGGGGTAGTTTTCTCCCAGCAAGTTAAGGCATCTCCTTGACCCTCACAAACCCATTCTGTCAAAGGAGGTGAAGCACGAGAAGCTGAAACCATCCCCGGAAAAGCCGGAGCAGTGCTACAGCAAACCAGCACCAATGAAGGTGCTGAAGACCTTCCCCTGGGCATCACCCCCACTCTAAGTCCACGGGCTCACCAGACTCGCTCATGACACCGCCCCACAGGACTGGGACGCACCAAAACACCTTTTACCAGAGGCTGCAAAGAGAGAGAATCCAGAAACCAGTCCTGGCATCTCTGCTTGCTTTTATTTCTAACAGAAATGTAACAGAACCTAAAGCAGTAACTCTATAAAAAGCCCCATTTTGGTCCAGAACATGAAGAGGACATAGCCCACTCCCTCCCCACAACCCCGCTCCCTTGGGTGACTGTCCCTGCGGCGTGCGATGGCTCTGTCACCGTCGGGTCTCACACTTTTGGTCCCACAGTCCCTGCTGCCCCGGCGTCTCTGGCAGCACCATCCTCTGGACTGTGCCAGAGACAACCATCTTCACGGCCAGGCCTTGGCCTTCTTGAAGGCCCGGATCTCCTCCGGGCTCCGCAGGTACTGCTCGATTTCACTGTCGGAGATGGGCTCGTTGCCGGTGATGGCAGAGTCCGAAGCGCTTGGGGCTGCTGTCCGCAGTCTCTTCCTCGGATTGATAAGGCAGGGTGGCAGCAAGGGCTGCAGGCTGCCCTCACGCTGGCGTTTCCCTTCCGAGGGACAGCCCTCCTCCTGCGCTGCCCCTCCTGCCGCCGGAGGAGAGCTAGGGGAGCCCTCGCCCGGGGCCACGGCACGCTGCTCCTCCTCGTCCTCCAGGCAGAAGGCGTTTTTCAGCAGGAAAAGTCGGTGTTGCAGCAGGTCCCCGATGTGCTTGACCACTGTTTTCTTGTCCATGTTAAACACCCTCAGCCAAGCGAGCTGGGAGGCCATTCTCAGGAGGATCTCAAGAAGCTCCTTCAGCCTCAGGTGAGCCGGCGGTGGCAGATCAACACCCGCCAGCTTGCAGAACCGCGCGAAAGTACAGGTGAGGCGGGCGGCAGGCTGCAGCGACTGCCATGACAGGAAGGCCGCAGCCGTGACGATGGGAACAGGGTGCCGGCCAGTGACCAGCCACGTCTCGCTGGCCAGCTCCACGATCTGCATCGTCCGGGCAACCATCTTCTCCTTGTCCTCCACAAACGGGGCAGGGACGTCAGCTGTGTGCTGGAATAGCCGAAAACTGGAAGACCAAAGAGGCCATCGTTAGCACCAGGGCACCGGGAAGCCTCACCGCACAGCGCTTCAGTAATTCAGCTCAGCGTGGGAGCTGGCTGCGGTAAGGTCCTTTAGGACAAACACCCTGCTCCTGCGATGGGCTTCTGCTCATGTCTCCAAGCTAAGTGCTGCACTGCCCACCCTCCAAACTGAGGAGAAAGGGGCAGGAGGAAAAGAATCACAGCCCAGGTTGTGACAAGGGAGGCAAAAAAGCCATCACGGTCTGTAAAAATCCCAGCCCATCAGCAAACACCAGTCTGCTCCTTTGGCTGCTCACGTCCACCTGCGGGCTACTCTGTTGTACAATCGCTGGCTGGAGCAAGAACTCGATGAAGTTCGTCAGTCAAGAGACAACAGAGCGCACTCCCAGACCATGAATTTTGGATGCTGCTGCACCAGTACTACCACCCAGCCTAAGGGGCTCCCGGTAGACATGTCCCCCCTTAGCACGCAGCGGGGCCGAACTGCCCGAGGGAATACTTATTTAGATGATCTGGTTTTGCCTTAGAGCACTCAGGAACAACAAGCTTGTGTAACAGCACAGGTCACCCTGCGTGTGCTTGTGGACTTCTGCCCTGGCCACGGCTGCGTTTCAGAAGCTTTTCCACCCATGGTGTCAAGCACAGGACTCAAATGGCTGAAAGGGGCCCCATTACCTGTTCAGGTGCGTCTTCACCAGATCCGCCAAGCTCAGGGCTGGCACAGAGAGCCCGAGCTCTTTCTGAAGGCTCAGGTAGACACCGGCAAACAGCTCCTCCTTCGCGTAAAGAAGGGAGCAGATCGTCCCCATTGTCAGGGGCCAGTTGTGCTGTCGGCAAGTCACAAAGACACAGCAGCCCCCCAGGAGCTCCTTCTTCTCCAGACTGACGTGGTGGAAGGAGGGATGCTGCAGAGCTCTCTGGAAGTACGACACCGCCGTTTCCTCGAACACTGTCGGGAGCTGGAGGACTTTACAGAGATCCTGGACCCGCCTGATCCCTGTGAGAAGACATCACCCTTAAAGATCAGCTCTAGCAGCTTCTGATACACACCTCTCCTCACTATTACAGTGCAGCCAGCAATCACCCAGCCCCAGGCAAAGGCACGAGAGCAGCCCAGCTCCTGCAGCCCTGCAGCCAGCGTGCAAAGATCTCCCAAGTCCCTTAGTGCAGGTCAGGCAGTTTGCTGAAGGCAGGCACCAGCTGGACGCAGAACTAACTGCTTTTTTCATGCTCTACTGCCAGCTCCAAAGGCTTTTACCATTTTAGAGAGCATTAGAAACATGTTAAAGAAACTAGAGTAGCAGCAAGAGAGAACGGGTCCGTGAAGGAAACCGAACGGCATGCCCTTACCTCGCTGCAGGCAGCGGCTCAGCTGTTCGTTCTGGCCAGTGCTCTGGGAATACGCCACCTCTGAAAAAGAGTCAGCGTTAGGCCAGGTAGTCTCGCAGTGACCCTGGGGGACAGCGTCCTTTAGATTTTGGGCAACCAGATGCCCATGGTAGTGGATTTTAATGCTCGGAATTGACAGGTCTTTGAGGCCACTAAACTAGAGCTGGCAGCACAGGTTAAGTAATGGTGAGGAGCGAGAGCCCTTCCAGCCACCCCTTCGCTACAAACAGAACCAGCAAACGGCCCCGGGGCTACTCCGCTACACTTAGATTAAAAGAGCAGATCAGCGCCGGTTCCAAGCCCAAAACCTGGCAGAGAAGTGCTGCCGGTCTGACCCTGTAATGGAAAAACCATTTCTCTCGCTCAGGGAGGGAGGGGGAGCGCGGCGGGTCCAATCCCGGCAGCACCCGGCCCTGCGCTCCGGGCAGAGGCCTCTCTGCCACCAAGAGCCCTGCGGAGGACAACGGCCCCCGGGCCGGCCGAGACGGCTACTCGGGGAGCGACTCAGAACGGTCAAAACAAGCTCTTCGCCGACCGTCTGGCCCCAGGCCGAAGGCAAACGCGCCCAGCCGCGCCGGTGGCCCCGCTGAGACAGGGCCCCGCCGGGCCCGGGCCCGGCCGCACCTCGCAGGTGCTCCTCGTCGGCGTAGGTGGTGGTGAGGAGCCCCTCGGCGAGGACGCAGCCGCAGGCGGCGCAGACCAGCTGCTGCTGCGCGTAGTGCGCGTCCTCCACCAGCGCGGCCGAGCCGCAGCCGGGGCAGCTGCCCCGCGCCGCCATCGCCGCCGCCGCCGCCGCGCAGGGGGAGCGCTGGGGCGGGCGCACCGCCGCCAGCCAATAGCGGCGCCGCCCGCCGTCCGTCCCGCCGCCCGCCCCTCCGAGGGACCGGCCCCGCACGCCGCGTTCCGGGGCCCCGCGGGTTCCGCCCGGGCGGACCCGCCCTCCCCGCGCAGGAGGCGGCGGCGGCTCCCGGGCACCCGCGGAGGGGAACCGAGGGGACAACGCGCTCCCTCGCTCAGCGGGGAACGGCGAAATCCCAACACCCGTCCCCTGCGGAGACTCTCGGCCGCAGCTCACCCTCCCCGCCCTCCTTAGAGCTGGCGGGGCCGAGCCGCAGCCCGCCCCGCGGTGCCGGGGGGGCCCGGGGGGGCCCCGCCGCCCTTCATCACCAGCCGCGGAGGAGGGCGATGATGGCACTCAGGGCTCCCGCAGCGCGGGCAGGTTTCAGGCTAAATGGCCCCCAGACAGCGGGAGGCTGATTTCCTCTCCTGTCACCCGCTGCCCACAATTTGAGGCCATTACCATTAGGAGCAGCGCCGGGGGAGCAGCGCCGGGGCCGGGGTGATTTCACTGCCTCCCGGCCCGGAACCTTTCACAGGGTGGGTTTTTTTGCTTTACAGAAACTCTCGATTCTCGTGAATGCGGACGAGCTCGTCCATCAGGTTTCCCCACCCCGCGAGGTGTTTACCATGACCTTCCTGCACGGATAGCTTGCAGGGATGGAACCAGCCCAAAAATACCTTGAGGATGAGGAGTTTGGGGCAGCAGAGCTGGTCACGAGGAGGGGATGAAGCCCTTTTGAACGTGCTTTTTCAGAAAGAAAGACAAAGTGACCAGATCACTGGATTTAAGGTATTTTTATTTTAGTGTTCCATGAAACCAACAGGCATTTAAAAACAAACAGGTACCCAGGCTAAAAGCAGACAGTATAAACAGGGAAAAACACATTCAGATCCTTCAATAATAAAACAATACATTTGATGCTTAAGGCCCTTAAAGTCAAGGTGAAGCACCTTGCTGGACATAAAATGCCAGTCCCCTCACGCCAAAGAAAGGCTTTAACTAGTATTGCCAATAAAAGACTGAGGTACAAGGTTTGTGCGATGCTTTCACGGCCGTGGAAGTGGAAGCGTGGCCGGTGCAGCACTGTGCTCTGGCAGGAGGCTCGGCACCTCCAACCACCGGAGAGAACAACCTCAGGGGCAAAAGCCAGACACGACCCGGGGTCCACCTCAACGGACACGGCTGTAACTGGCAAAAAAGCTGCCAGGAGAGGATATTACAAGTTTTAAGGCTTCATCCCCAAGGAGACCCCGAAGAGCGCCTATTACCGTTTTGTTTCTGTGCACGTAGCATTCCTGCCAACAGGAACACACGCTACCCAAACTTCCTGAAACCCGTGCCCCAAAAGCATCGCACACAGCACTGCAGTGCCTTCAGCAGCCAGCGACTCAGTAGTACCCATACTGTTTTAAAATGAGCAAAAAGCAAGAGTCCAGTCTTGTTTCCCATGCGTCCAGTTATCACCACCGGTAATACCATTTTTTTTTTGAACCGTTAAGCCACCGTCCAAAGGCACGACTGGTTTTTCTGACTCTCTGACCTAGAACATCAGAAAGCTGTGGAATAAAGTCTAGAAGACAAGTCTGTTAGTGAGGTATAGGCAACCGTTTCTTTCCAGAGATCTACTGAGGCACAAGGACGAAACAAATTAATCCTTCATCTTCCTCACTATTTCAAGGCACAAGAAGCAGCAGCAGTTTTCAGTAAGGACAACCAGTACCACTCAAAATTAAAACCACCAGCCAAGAGCCAAAGATGCTGCTAAGACCTTCTGCATTTCAGACCCTTCATTCACAGAAGGGGGTAAAGTAGAAAAGAAATAACCCCTTCACTGAAGAAATCTGCTCAAATAAAAATACAATTAGAAAAAAGTACCTGAAGTCTTAGAAGACTCTTAAGGCTTAAGGCTTGTTCAACTCGAGCTTCCTGGGAAGGAGAGCTCTGTCAGAAAAGCTCCAGACTTTGGTAGTTAGTCAGTTTACAGTAATAAAAAATGTAATTAACAGCATTTTTTGAATTTTCCAATAAATGTATACAACTCTAGGCAAATATATTAAACTAATCTTCACTACAAAAATACAGTATTTGAGAAGTCTCCAGTAGTTTTCAGTGTTTTATGAAAATAGTAAGCAGACTACTAACAGATTGATAGTCGATCCAGCTGGTCTAGTCCCTCTATAAAGTGCTTTGCTGTAGAAAAATTGAGTTAGAAACCCACCCCTTTCGAGCTCGGCCAGGAATGACCCGATAGACCCTTTCAACTTCCGAAGGTAGGAGTGTTTGCTTTGGTCCTCTGCTACCCACTCTTTCAGTAGTTCAACTTTCTTCTAAGCCTTTTACGGACTCTCGCAACTCTGAGAAATCCCAGAGATGCAAAGAGGCATCTGATTTTTTTGATCTTTGACAAGAGCTCGCCAAAAAAAAAGCCACATTTAGTTTTTCAGTGGAGGAAGCCTGTTGTGGCGGCTGCTCGATAGCGCTACGCTGCTATTTGCTGTCTGATGAGACGGGGAGGAGAACATGCCTGTCTCTATCGAGCTGCAAAGCAACCACACATTAAGGAAGCAGACTGAGAGGTACCGATTGTCTACCAAAACCAGCACTCTTTCTCAGCTACATAAAATTTTCATTCCATTCTGAGCAGCAAGTCACAAAGAAAACCAAATCAGATTTGAGCACTAGCACTGAGACAGGGCAGGGCGACTTGGTTCCTCTCTTGGCTATATAAGGAATGCATGAAAGACAGTGTCCTAAGACTGATCACCTTTGAAGGCTGTTCCAAGGTAAGCCCCAGCTCCAAAATCCAAGGTATTTAAATTTAATAAACTGCAATGCTGTAAAAGAAAAATCGCCAAAGAACTCCCATACAGCAAGAGACATGGCCCACGCACGTGTACTGTGAAATCCACACCTATTTAAGACTATAGAACAGAATCCAGGCGTACCTTTGCCTCCCTTGTTTGAACGACCTGCGAATCAGGAATTTGAAGTCTATAAGAGAACAGCTTCTGATTTAAAATGCACCTTCGGCCCAAATTCATTACTACCATTCCTATGGTAGATAAACGTACCATGACATCTCAGTGTTTCCTATACCAAAAAAACCCGTAAACCTTCCCCTTGGAGAATTGCTTTGAAACCATATGTTCTTTAGGAGATTAACTAAGCTTTGCTTCTTCCTTTCCAATCTAAGGTTTAACTTGCATTCAACTTTTAGGGCATTAATTACTTTTAAAATACATCCCACACAGCCCTGGTCTGAAGCACACATCTTTGGACTTCTCCAGTGTAGTTGGTTTGGTTTTTTTTTTTAAAAACAATCAAATCCTCAAGCTCTACTGTACAAGATTTTATATTGCACTACACTTAAGATATGGAAAGAAGAGTAATTGATCTATCAAAGCTGCTACGAAACAAAACCGTTACAAAAATCCTCATAAAGGATCATCAGTGCCTCGCTGGCAAGCAAAACACATCAAAAACCCTTCATCCTTCCTATCGCAACCAGCCTTTGGATTAGATGCCTGAACAAATCTTCCCAAATAATGGAAAGAAGCCAAAAAATAAATAAGTTGACTCCACTTCTGGACTCCATATACAAGACCTGATGTAACTACTAACCAAACTGAGAGTTGCTCAAGGCAGAAACAGGACAGAGGTCATTTTCTGTGGGCAGCACAACTGGTACCACCTACTTCACATCATCTCCTTATTAATCAAACTCCACTGGTGGGAATTCAGTCCTTTGTTCAACCAACGTCCCGAGAGCTTTTACATCTTTCCAGCTTTTTTGTTTCCAGACGTTGAAACACGAAGAATGTTTGGGGTTTCTTCCATGACTCTGACAAGCAAGTTATCGATGTAGTCTTCTAGCTCACGCACCTGGAGGTCTTTCTTGGTAATTGTATCCTTCTGTTTCAAGACCAGCTGGATCAGCTCATCGTGTGTTAGCTGAGCATAAGCATAGGCAGGATCTGAAGGATCGTATTTCTTTGAGAGAGAAGAAAGGCAGGGTCATTACAGACACACGGGCATTTCAAAATAGCAACAGAATGGTATCTGGTAGCTGGCTTGGGGAATTTAAAGCACCAATGAACAACTTTACACACGGCATTTGCAGAACCACAGCCGCTCTTCAAAAGTATTACTGTGCTTTGTATCTTTTAAAAAATAAGTTCCATCCAAACGACATTTCGGCACGTCAGTCATTAGCACTTTAGGATCAAGAAGAGCAGGCTGCCCAGGGCCAAGCTGCGCGATGGCCGAGGCACTAAGAAGGACAGGGAGAGGCTGGCAGGCCAGGCCAGGCCAGCTACAAAGCACCTTTCGGGCCATTAGCAAACCTAGCCTGGAAAAATTAATACAAAACACTATCTGCTCATGCACTTCCAGAATGCTGAGTAGCTTTTTGAAAGTATTTGGAGGAAAAAAAGAGCAACTGCCTCAGAGTACATGCGTGCTACTTACGGCACAGAGACACAATTTATAGAGCTTAGGCAGTCTTCTCCAGAACAGAAGGCAGGCTCAGAGCAAGACAGACGTTATGGACGGTAACCAGGCCATCGGTTTTAGCATAATACCTTTGCATAATGTCAGTTCTGTAATTCAACTCTTCTCCAATTTACGCTGAAAGAATGTCATGCTGACTCCAGGCAGCAGCCCATCCAGCTTAGCGAAGATGGATGGAAGTTACAGCCATGCACCATCAACTACCACCGATTATAGATGAGCACTGGGACAGCTACTGTTTAGAACACGCCAAAGACTAGGAAAGCCAAATTCAGGTTAAACAGCAAGAAACACCCAGCTAGGCCTTTGGCATCTCCCTCTTACTGTAGTTATCACCGTGAAAACACATCACAACACAGCCTCTCCAAAAAGTCTGCTTTTAACCCTTAAGCAAATTGACAGGTACTTAGCAGCTTCTGCCAATTCCTCCAGCTACCTTCTCAAGACGCCAAACCAGAGTGTCTGCCCAGGCATACAACAGGCTCGTGTGACTACATCAGGCATAATTTCTTACATGGAATCAGAGCACCACACCAGAATACCAGTTACAAGTTTTCAACCCATTCAAACCAGCAACATGTCAGTTTGAATCATTTAACTCGTCTTTTCTTCTTTTCCACTCACACCAGAAGGAGGCACTACAGGTACTTTGGTACTAACTTTTCATTTTCCCCAAAAAACCCTTGGCGACAATAACGGTAGCCAGGGTTTTTCCCTGCTCACCCAGAGACGCTTCTAGCCACTCTGATCAACAGGACTTTTAAGCTACGCCTCAAGCCTGGAGGTCTCTCCTGAGGCCAAGTTTGTGCAAAAAACTCCTTTAAATCTGAGTGATTATGCAAGCTGCACGGGATATTAATGCAACGCACTACAAGGCAACAGCCACCCTGAGGTTACTTTTTCCCCACTTTCTCAGCTTTAAGAGCCACATACCTATTTCAGGGTGAAAATGAGCTTTGGGGACTAATCACGTCTGAAAAGAAACAGTGACTAATTTGTCCAAACTTCTGTGCAGATCCAAGTTACGCAGCTCCCCCACGTCACCAACAGACTATCTTCCAGGGGTAGCCCCGCCCGTGAGTCACCCGTCGTTCCTGTCACAGCCACCTCGTGGCTCACACACATCTCGCTCACCTCTGGGGAGTCAGACAGCACACTGCACTCCTCTCCACTGAGAGGCACTTGCAAACAAGAGGCACTATTCAACTACAGATCAGTTTGCAAGAAACAAAAAATATTTAAAGACTGTCCCCACCTTTGGGGACTGACAAAAAGAAAGTTCATGTCCCCCACGGTCTAATAACCACTGTTTTTTTTCTGGTCAGGATATATGACATATGAGCCTAGGGAAACTATCTCAAATACACACTCTGTTCAATTTACTGCTTAAACTTCAGTTTAAAGTGCCACTTTCCTCCGTACCTTCACGTTCATCTCGAGCAGCTTTTCATTCATAGTGCTGATGACATTCAGGTTTTTACTTTGAGGCTTGTTTGCTGTGGCATTCATTGGCTTCACAGGATGGAGTCTGCAACATTAAAAAAGGTTTATGTTATTCAGACAGTACATGTAACACCGGCACTACACAGATCTTCAGACTAAAAACAAATATAGCAAGAAATTGGGAAACATTCCTACCCCTACCCTTCTCTATCTCCAGAGAGATAAGAGATTCAGCTTCGGGAAGACAAAGCACTTCTGTCTAAGCTATAGGCTTTTTAAAAGTGTACTCCAGTTCTCTTTCTACTGTCTTTATAGACTTAAGGCATTGGAGATAAAGAAGCAGTAACAGGGAAATACATCCTGAATGGTATGTCACAAAAGAAAAGCCAGGTCGGTCTACACGAGAAGGCAGTACACAGCGGCAGTTACTCTGATCTCTCACGCACCAGCATTTGAGCCAGACTTTCCCAACGAGAACGTATTTGTGGTTCTTGTGGTTCTTGCAACATATCAAATATTTCTCCTATCCCGGGACAAGCACGTATTACGCCTTTTCCAATCTGAACTTACGCCATAAGCTGCCAAAAAGTGCTATCTTCATTTGCTTGAGCAGGATTTATATTGCCAATTTTAATACAGGAAGAAAATTTTACTTGTATCTCAGCAAATGCCGGCCCAGAAGCATCCTAGACCCCAGACGGAGTTCCGCAGATAAAGTACGGAGGGCTGACAGGTCAGCGGCACTGTTCCTCGGACAACAGTAGCCCAGCAGGCAGGAGGAGCTGCAGACAGCTCCGGAAAGCAGCCATACATTCTTGGGAGAAAGAGGCTTTAGCTGCATCGCTTGCTGCGATTCACTTCAAGGCTCAGGAGCCCAGTTCGGCCAGGAAAGGAAGCAACCCAGTTTATCAGGCTTCCTGTGACCATTCTCCCATTTCTGAAAAATGGATCAATTCCAGTCCATTTCCCCAATTTGATGAAATGACCCTATTTCTTAAACTGCCACCGTTTCCCTATTATTTCTCCCAACAGGTAGCACCTGATGAATGGCAGGTCCCCTCGAGTGCTCTGGGCATCCTTAATAGCTGTACAGATTCATCTGGTGCCAGCAATGATCCTACGCTGGCGTGACAGGACCCAGGCCCTGACAAATCCATGGGCCAGAGGAAGTTAAGGCTGGCCGATGCCACATCACCGCAAAGCGCAGTAAATTCCTGCGTCTGGAGAGACAGATCTGCGCTCACAATAAGAAAAAGCAAGGCTCACATCAGCACTGAGATACTTCCTGTGCATTTCCCATGTTCTCTCACCTGTGCTTAGGAGACATAGTTTCACCACTCTGCTGAGTTTGGTTAGGATATGTTTCAGAGGGTGAAACCCATGCCTGAAGAAGCTTCTTCTTGCCAGAATTTCCTGCTTTATCTGCGAAGCCCTCGGCTGTTGGCTTTTTCGGAGACTCTGCTCTATGACTTGGGGTGTCAGAGGGGAGAGAATGAGAAAAAGAGTAGGGCTGGGAAGGATTTGAGAGGGAGGAAGAGGAAACAGAAGGCTCAAAGAAGTCACACGCTGCACGCTCCTCAACACCTGCACTTATTTTCCGTTCTTGTTTCTCAAAATGACTATTACGCTCCCTGGAATGAGACGTCATACCTAAGTCTGAGTCAGCTACCTGGTTATTGACACTGTGAACATCTACTCTGGCAGGCAGCATGGGTGGTTGGCTTGGCTCACAAGTGCCAGGAGCACTTCCTCCTCCTCGTGGAGCGGCTGGGGTTACTTGGGCTGCAGCAGAGCTATCAGACTGCTCTTTCAGTTCTTCATGGAAAGGCATTAAATCTAGGGACTGCTTTCCAGTCTCTGAAGTATTTTTATCACCTGCAGCGACACCATGGTTCTCCTGACAGTCACCCAGCAGCTCGTCATCAGAGCCTCCCTCCAGAATAACTGGAAGACCAACCAGTTTCAAACCACGGTCTGCAGCAACGGGAATGGCAGACTGCAAATTTGTAAGACAGTCAAATAAATCATCGTCACCTTCATTTTTTAAATGCCTATTACTGCTGTTGTCTCTGAGTGTCACTGGAGGAGTGAGAGCCTCTAATGAGCCACTTTGGGGGAGGCGCCCACGAGCATCTGAGGCTTTATCATTAGGTAATGGGAGCCCAGGCGCAGATCTTACACCATTGCCTGAGGAAGGCACATCACCACTTAACTCATCAGCCTGAGAAACCAGTGGGCGCTTTTTCAGTGTTAAAGACAGCCGTGGTGCTGGCTTTGGAGTGACTGACACCTCACTGCCAGCCCTCCCTACATCGGCTTCCCGAGGGGACAGCGTGCAAGCTGCCAAGGTTGGTTTGGCAGATCCTACTTGAGAAAATGAGTAATCTTTATCAAGTGGAGTTGCCTGGGGCTCTAACGTGGGTGCACATTCTTCTCGTCTCTTTTCACCAAAGATCTCCTGCTTCTCATTCAGCTCACTCTCGGGGGAAGGTGGCTGTTCAGCACCAATCTCTGTCAAGAGACTATTACTACACTTTGAGAGAGATGCAAAGTGTTTGCCATCCTTTGTGCAGGGTTCAGTATTTACACCACCTACTTCCACACCACCCTGAACCGCGGTCTCACTGTTTCGGATGGGACCTATGCTGTCCCTAGAGAGTTTTGACGATGGGTAGCACCCTGCTTCCAGTTCGCTAGCAAACCCTCCTTGCTCTCCTGTTGCATCTGAACCCATAAGTAACGTTTCACTGAAATCAGAGCGCCGCTTTTCACATTCCTGCCCACCCAAATCCTCATCACCTGACGTAACACCCTCCGATCCATCAAGGAGAAAGGACACAGATTTCCTGTTGCCGAGCTCACTACTTTTCAAAGAAGTCTCAACCTGAAGCTGGGGAGAATCGCACTGCTTCTTTGGAGCCAGACCAGGGTTGTCAGAAAGGGTGCCGAGAGGGTCTGATACAGCTTTGACATTACTAGTTAAAGCCACATCTGAAGAGGTCCCTGAAGCATCGCGACCAGAGTGTTTCAGCTCAGCAGGCTGTTCTGCTGAGGAACAGTCTTCATCACAAGGAAGGCAGAAAGGGGAAGAACTAGCAACAGCTTTGAAACCTGGCGCGTCTGCTTGCCACCCAAGCTTGGATACAAAGGGATTATTGTCATTAAAATGACAATCAGAGGGGAGAGAAGGTGCAGGTAGGCGAGAGAGACCCCCGGAAGCCCACGTAACAGAGCTTTCAGGACCGTGACCCTGTGAGCTCTGCCTCCATTCAGAAGCAAAAGGATTATTACCACTACCAGAGACCTGCCCAGGAAGAGGCGCTTTGGGAACAGAGGCTGCAAGATGATGGGACAAAGGGGAACGGGCAATGCCTTCAGAATCCAAGACTGCGGATGCCCTGTCCCGTTTGGGAGTAAAGGGGTTCTTGCCATTCAAAAGCTCTGCAGCAAAAGGAGGAGCAGAAGTAAGAGATGCAGGAGAACTAGTAATGTTTTCAGAGTCTGGGACTTTGACTTTTTGTCCTGCTTTAGAAATAAAAGGATTATTCTCACTACTGATACGGTGTACAGAAAGAAAAGCAGGAAGGGAATCAGGTGCAAGAGTAGGAAGCGTGGCTTTGGTTTCCTCCTCTGAAGACACGCCCAGTCTGCAAAAAGGGACAAAAAACTCGCATGTCACTTGTGGATGCAACACGAGGCAGGAACAGACAAGCTTTAGCACCAGACTCCATCAACTCCTAACACTGGAGATGAATTATACTTGCAAGAGACCTCAAAGCCTATCTGATAGACTTTACATACTTCAACGCGTTCTTTACAAAGCACTCCGTTTATGTCAGAACACTTCTGCTGCAGAGTTTGCACAGGTTACTGCCGTGGCTGCTTTTAAGCACCATCTCATCTTTTGCACCCCAAGCAATTTTGTTAGTAAGACACTTCATATGCAAGACGTTTAAACATGAGAAGCACTGAAAAGAAGGAGTTAGAGACAGACACAAAACATGGCCTTATTAGTAGGGCACACCTATATAAAAACACACACAATTTTTTTAATATATATGAAGGATAAAGGAGCAGAATTTCCGAAAAAGCCTTGTGTACAAATTCACACAAATGTCCTTCATGTCGCTGTGAACAATGCCAAAAGCAGAAGGGCTCCAAGATTATCTCTTTTGAAGACCACAGCCAAATACAGAAGAGAAAAGTACAGATGTTAGAACTGGTATTTCAGCCCCTGGGTACATTCAAGTCACACAGCTCAGAGGAATGTTAGTTTTTGCAAGAGATCCAGCAAGAAAAATCACCCCTACAGTACCTGCAAAGATGCTTGCACTCAGAGAACCACTATTACGGCATCACTTACAAGGAACACCCCTGTATCAATCTCTTTTTCATACCAAGAAAGAGCTCGGAATTATTATCTGTAATCAAAGGGCCCAATGGCTAGCTTAAAACCACCAGGTACCCTGCAGAGCACCACACTTCTGCCGCACACAGGATGCCAAGTTAACTAGGCTGCTTCCTGCCACGAAGCAGCACTTCTCAAAGCCTTGCCACCACCACTGCACGTCGCTATTTATGTCAACCTCTGAAGCAAATGCAACTGACCTGGGCTTGACAGCTTTGGTCTTCGCCGGCGCAGCAGCTTTTTCAGGTTTCCGTTCTTCCTCGAAAGGGTTGAGCGGCTGCTTATTTGCAAAGGCGTCTTCTGTGTGGTGACTGTCTTCTGAAGGATTCCTTCTGCTTACATCTCCTGGAAGTTCAAGACGTTTGGCCTCTTGTTCACTCTTCTCTTCTGGAACTTTGTTTTCCTCATCCCGCAGGGTCCTATCGGGAATATTCTCAGCATCGCTGGTCTTTACTGCTTCCTTCTTCCCTGTGACCAGAGAGAGCAAGGCAGACTTTTTGTGGTCTGTTTTTTTGGTCTCTTTAATAACCTCGACACTCGGAGGAACGCTGGTTTCCAGGTATTCTTCACTGCTAAGCAATTTGTACGATGGCAAAGTCATAGATTTAAAGGTCTCCAAGGATGCAGACCCAGAGAAAGCATGACTAGATGTTCTTTCCGGCTCTTCAGGTCCTTTAGTAGATCTGGAAGACAGGTTCTCTTCTGAAGCAAAGAGCTGCTTCCTCCTGAAGTTGTGAGGAGAGGGGGAAGAGGCTGGAGTGTTGTCCTTCATCGTGCCCTCTTCCATATAAACGTGACTGCCGTTGATACACAGACTAGACTTGGAAACGGGATCGCTTTTGGATTTAAGGCCACTGAATAAAGAGAGCCCTTCTTTCTTGGTGTGGCTAGTGGTTACTTGGTTTAGTTGCCTGCTGTCCAAAGTTGCTGTTTTACGAGATTTAAATACAGGAGAAGGAGAGGACTTCTCTTCCAGGGCATTTCCAAAGGCTTCTGGAAAAAATAAATGAGGACAAATTCAAGAACATCCTTTCCTCTGACACTCGCTACTGACAGCCTCAGTGTTTCACAGTCGTTAATGGATTGCAGCAACAGAAACGTCACAAGTGTGACTATACCAGCCACTTCCAAACCTTCTGGGTCCCCTACCACTGCCAGCCCTCAGCATACCGGATCGCACGTGCCGTTCAATGACCTAAAACCACCACAGATCACTTACTGTGAAGCTGCACCGCCAACACGTGCAGACATCACTCGCACAGCCCCGCGGTTTCTATGCTATCCCAAGGTAAGCTTAGCTGTGTCCTACGCGCATACCCACCACCATGGACAGATGTGACTTCCTATGGATTCGTTCAGTAAGAAGAATTTAACTAGTTCTCTAAAAAGTGTGAAAAGTGCAAGCAAAGCTTTGGAGAAAGGCTTTGTGCTTCATCAGTGCAGGGAGTGCCAATACTCACTTTCTGAGGTTGGAGAGGTCTCAGACTCCTCATCGTCCCATTGCGGCTGGAAGTCGCTGGGCCGAAGCCGAACCCTCTCAGTGACGGGCTGCTGCGTCGGCAGGACTGACATGGACTGGGAGAGGGAAGTCTTCTGCAGGCCAGGTTTGGAAAACAGGGTTTTGAACTTCGATTTCTTCTTTTCCTTCTCAACTGACTCATCTTCACTGTCAGCAGGTGAGTGAGTTGTGCTGGGAATGATCGCCGATGCCGTGTCAGAAAGGCCACTGCTCCTCTTCCCCTTGAGCTTGTCTTTGAGCTTGCCAAAGGGAGAGCGAGACTTGTCTTTCATGGACAGATCAAACATACTGGCTGTCATGTTGCTCCTCATAAACTGGATATCCACTTCGATCTCCCCTCTCTCCTTTTCTTTTTTCCCTGGTTTGGAGCGAAGCTTGTACCACCTGCAGAAACAAGGAGATTTCTTTTACAAACAAGTTCTTGAGAGGCATGGGTAATTTAGAACAACAGAGGGTGTTTATGCTTTAAAAACAAAATAAGCCTACAGTGTAGGAAAAAAAAAAAAAGAAAAGCCTTTAATCTTACAACTATGTCATAATCATACGGCCCCAGGTACCAAGGAAAACATTTCTTATCGTAAATAGAAAGTTATTAGTAAAATTTGTTTTAAAACCCAGACCAGGAAGGGTTAAAAAAAGAAGAAAAAAAAGAAACACAACATGGAATTCCTGTATTTCAGCTCAGCCACTCTCTTCTGTGCTTTTATCTGGCTTCACAAAAAAAATTCGCAGAGGCTAGGACTTTGAAGTGGGTACGAAAGCAGCAGCCTCAGAGAGCTGAAACTGGTACCAGACAGCTTGCACACATGCCCCACGCCCTCATACCTTTCATTCCAGCTTCTTTTCAGTTGCTATCTTAATGCCTCTTAAGCTGAGGAACCCCTAATCAACACAGCGAGAGCCCAGCCAAGCCTTACAGACCGTCTGGGGATTTCCACTCACCTCTACCAGCTCGTGACTGGAGCGCACCAGGAAGGACATTTGTTACAGGCAGAACCTTACCCCTTTTCCGAAACATGGCTCCAGAATATCAAGCACTGCACATTAAGCAAGTGCTCGGGATATCCTAAACTGCAAAACCACCATCTGCATGCCGCTATCACACGTGCTCAATTACTGCTCAATAACATTCAAACCACATTAGGAGCAGCAAAGATTATCAGCACTGCACACCAATGCTTTTTTGTCTATTGCTGGAGCCACATACTTCCCAACTCCACAGAACCGATAGGAAACGCCGCCTGGAAAATGCCAGCTTCTTCCTCCTCACCAGCTGATACTGTTATGGGAAAATAAGGGAAGCGAACAGAGCACGCAAACCTGCCTCTCCATCAAATTTGCACTTCATTCCTTTGAAGGTGCACTGGAAGCAATGAAAGAGAATGGGAAAAGGCAATTTGCTTCAGAGAAAATTGAAAACTAATGAGCACTAGCTGAAGGAGATGAACTCAGAAATCTGCTACAGAGAAACACATTAGAGGGAAACGAATGCGCGAGCACCACGCTACAGGTAGATGTTCAGACCTGACATTACAAGACACCAGCACCAGAGAAGGGATTTTTATAAGATGTTAGGCTTTGTCAGGTCCCTAAAGCTGCAGCCCCGCAGTGGCAGCAGCAAGGGAAGCACAAATCCCTTGCCTTTAATGCAAGTCAGCACCGGGCACTTTTGTTCTAAACCGCGTGATTTCTAGGAGCGTCCTGCATTCGTACAGTGCCACAACAATTCATGCTGCGCGCTCCCTGCCCCAGGGAAAGAGCAGGCCCCGTTCGAAACACATCCAAAACACAAACTACGTGTTCAGCAAAAGGCAGCTGGGCATGGCCTGAACACGGCCATCGCTTTGAGAAGCACGCTGCTACGTCCGCCTCACTTTGAGCGGCTGAAAGTACATAATGGACTGAGAACTTCCCCCCTCCAAACTACAAAATATAAAACCTTATTAATTTCATTTATTATGTTAGTGCACAATCAACATGCATTTATTTTCCAAATAAAACCAGCCCTTTACGGCTATACACCACCACAGCAGCTAAGCGATGACAAAAGAAATGGGCTTCAAACAGAAAATTGAGGGCTGGGGGGACGACACCAACAATTCGAAATATCAGAAGTTTTCCCAGGAGCAAATTTGTTTTTTTCCCCCCTCTGTTTTCCTTTGGCCCAGACACAAAGCAGCCAGCCCGGGAGGACCCGCGGCGCCCGCCTCGCAGGGCCGGCTCCCTGGACTCTGCTGACTAAAGGCACATTTCGCTCCGCAGTGTAAACACATTAGCGCTTGACACAACCTTAATGACAGCCACGTTGTAATTAAGGCTTCACAAGCGGCGATGGCTTTGTCAAGAAACACAACGCAGATCTCGGCTTTGGCCAAGCCGGAGTTAATACCTGGATCTGCTCAGGTGAGCAAGAGGAAGGTGACTCACCCGCCACCTCAAGACACATTACAAGGCTGCTGACTCCCAGTAAAACCACCCCTGGGATTTCAGCCCACGGTCCCAGTGTTTATGTTCAAAGGAGCGAGTATGACACAGAGCGTTAAAGGAAA
This sequence comes from Gavia stellata, assembly GCF_030936135.1. NCBI lineage: Eukaryota > Metazoa > Chordata > Aves > Gaviiformes > Gaviidae > Gavia > Gavia stellata. The sequence continues at coordinate 5,665,746 of NC_082624.1, forward strand.
CATCTCCCAGCTCGCTGTCCTGCTGACAACAGAGAGGCCAGCCCATATGACACTGAATTATCTACTCTTACACACGCTTAGGCTCTGCTAAGAAAAATGAAGAAAAATACGTAACAGCTGGCTCTGGCCGTGTTCAGTTCTCTGTCAAAAGGAGAAGGCATTTCAAATACGTTAAGTTTCTCGGGTCAGCCTGGCCCTTGCCAGTGCACACTGTTAGCGCTCGCATGTCAATGTTTAAAAATCAAAGCCAAGCACGAGGCAGGACTGGCTGAAAAAGCACCGGCCGCGTTTCCGGCAGCCACAGGCGCCAGGATCCCGGCCTCTTCCAGAGGGCAGGCACCCCAGAGCCGTGGGGGGCTGACCCACACCAGGAGGGACGCTGCCCCAAGGGGTCACCCCATGGGCCCTCACAGGGCTTGAGGGGACCCCATGGGGCACAGGGGTCCCTCACCAGATCCCCCCACCCCTATGGGGCACAGGGGTCCCCATGGGACACAGGAGTCCCCCACCAGAACCCTGGTCCGCTGTGGGGCACACAGGTCCCCATGGGGCACAGGGGTCCCTCACCAGATCCCTTGTCTCCTGTGGAGCATAGGGGTCCCCCAGAGATCCCCACGTCCCTGTGGGGCACAGAAATTCCCATGGGGAACAGGGACATCCCATGGGGAACTGGGGTCCCCCACCAGAACCCCAGGCGCCCAAGGGGCACAGAGGCCCCCCCATCCCTCTGCCCGGCCCCCGAGGAGCAGAGAAGCCCCCCCATCCCTCCGCCCGGCCCCCGAGGGGCACAGAGACCCCCCCCACCCCTCTGCCCGGCCCCCGAGGGCACACAGAGGCCCCCCCACCCCTCTGCCCGGCCCCCGAGGGCACACAAAGGCCCCCCCACCCCTCTCCCCAGCCCCCGAGGGGCACAGAGGCCGCCCCCTGCCCCGCGTCCCCCCTCACAGCCCCCGCCCCGGGCCCCCCCGGGCCTACCTGGTGTGCCGCCGGCCGCCGTCGGCCCGCAGCGCCGCCAGGTCGACTTCGGCGCGTCCCAGGAACTTGTCGAGGCCGACGAGGGCGCGGTGCAGCACGGTGAGGCGGAGGGCGGCGGCCCGCGGCGGCGGCGGCAGCTCGAAGGTGGCCTCCTCCCGCCAGAGCGGCTGCCCCTGGCACCGCTCCGCCACCGAGGTGGAGAACTTGTCGCGGCCCAGCGCCATCACGGTGTAGGCGTCGCTGCCGCCGCCGCCCGCCGCCGCCTTGGCCCGCAGCCCCCGCGCCCGCAGCACCGTCACCTGCACGTGGGTGGGCGCCCAGGCCGGGGCCGGGCCCGGGCCGGACATGGCGGCGGGAGCGGAGCGGAGCGGAGCGGAGCGGGAGGAGAGCAGCGCGGCCCGGTGCGCTCCCGCCCCGCCCGATCGCTCCGCCCCTCTCGCGAGAGCACGGGGCGGGGCCGGGGGGCGGGGCCGGGGAGGGGCGGGGCCTGGCTCGTACAGGTGTGTACAGGTGTGTGTACAGGTGCGTACAGGGGTGTACAGGGGTGTACAGGTGTGTGTACAGGGGTGTGTACAGGTGTATGTACAGGTGTGTGCGTGTACAGGGGTGTGTACAGGGGTGTGTACAGGTGTGTACAGGTGTATGTACAGGTGTATGTACAGGGGTGTGTGTGTACAGGTGTGTGTACAGGGGTATGTACAGGTGTGTGTACAGGGGTGTGTACAGGGGTGTGTGTGTACCCCTGTATGTACAGGTGTATGTACAGGGGTGTGTGTGTACAGGGGTATGTACAGGGGTATGTACAGGTGTATGTACAGGGGTGTGTACAGGGGTGTGCGTGTACAGGGGTATGTACAGGTGTGTGTACAGGGGTGTGTACAGCGGTATGTACAGGGGTGTGCGTGTACAGGTGTGTGTACAGGTGTATGTACAGGGGTGTGTACAGGGGTGTGTACAGGGGTGTGCGTGTACAGGGGTGTGTACAGGGGTGTGTACAGGGGTGTGTACAGGGGTGTGCGTGTACAGGTGTATGTACAGGGGTGTGTACAGGTGTGTGTACAGGGGTGTGGACAGGGGTGTGCATGTACAGGTGTATGTACAGGGGTGTGTACAGCGGTATGTACAGGGGTGTGCATGTACAGGTGCATGTACAGAGGTATGTACAGGGGTATGTACAGGGGTGTGTACAGGTGTATGTACAGGGGTGTGTACAGGGGGTATGCGTGTACAGGTGTATGTACAGGTGTGTACAGCAGTGTGCATGTACAGGGGTGTACAAGTGTATGTACAGGGGTGTACAGGGGTGTGTACAGGGGTGTGCGTGTACAGGTGTATGTACAGGTGTGTGTACAGGTGTATGTACAGGTGTATGTACAGCAGTGTGCATGTACAGGGGTGTACAGGTGTATGTACAGGGGTGTGTACAGGGGTGTGTGTGTACAGGGGTGTACAGGTGTATGTACAGGGGTGTACAGGGATGTGTACAGGGGTGTGCGTGTACAGGGGTGTACAGGTGTGTGTACAGGTGTATGTACAGGTGTGTACAGCGCTGTGCATGTACAGGGGTGTACAGGTGTATGTACAGGGGTGTACAGGGCTGTGTACAGGTGAGTGCATGTACAGGTGTGTACAGTGGGTGCGGGTATCCGTACGGGTGTGCAAATGGGCAGGTGTGTGCGTACAGGTGTGTGCGTGTACAGGTGTGCGTATCGGGGTGTATGTGTGTGTCCAGGGGGTTGTGAATGGGCAAGTGTGTATGTACAGCTGTATGTGTGTACAGGCGTGTGTGTGTACACGTGTGTGTGTATGTTATGGGGGCATGTAGCAGGGCATGTGTGTGTACAGGGGTGTGTGCTTTTGTGCGCGTGTAGAGCTGTGCATGCCTGCACAGGGCAGCGTGTGCGGGTGTTTCAGGGGGGTATACAGGTGCCTATGCGTACAGGTGGGTGCACGTCCAGGGGCGCCGGTGTGGGGCGGCATGCAGTCTGGGGGGCTGTAGGGCATGCATGCAAGGGGGTGTGTGCAGGGGGGGTGCATGCAGGGGGGCTGCAGGGCCACAGTCCGTGGCCAGAGGAGCAGGCTGCCCTGTCCTGGTGCTGGCTCCCTCCCCTTGCCCGCTCTGAGGCCACAGGAAAAGTACTGGCGCTTCTCCGAAAACAATTCTGCGGGAGAAATGCCATGTCCAACACCCGATGTGATGAGAGCCGTGTGATTCATTTAATGAAAAGGGCAGCTACTTACAGCCGTCACTGCAGCAAGATGCTTTTCACCCCTTCCTCGCACTCCCGCAGGCCCATTTCCTTCATTAATATAGAATAATGACACCGCGACGTCCCGAAGCGAAGCATGCAGCCCTGCCGCCCCTCCCGCGGGGCTGGGCGCCGCGTCCTCTGGGAGCTTTGCTCCCCCATCCCATCCCCTCCCCTGCTCCCCGGGAGCCTCTGCCCTGCACCCAGCGATGCTGGGGGTGCTGGCCATGCTCTGGTCCCCTCCTCACCTCCTCTGAAGCCCGGCAGCCTCGGCATGAGGCTACACCAGTCCGTCAGACCGCAGCATCTCAGGGCGACGTGCTGAGCAGCACATGCCGGGGAGCAGCCGGTGCTGGGGACAGCCCTGGGGACAGGGATGGCCCTTGGGCCATACGTGCTGCCCTGGGGGGCTGCCTGCAGCCGGGAGGGGAGGAGGCAGCCCCACATGCGTGCAGCCCGTGTCCCCCAGGGAGGTGCAGGTTCGCCTTCGGGACCCTCCCGGGAGGAACAGGTTTTTCTGGGGCTGGCGGGGCCACGGGTGCACAGCCGGCAGTGGCTTGGGGGACTTTGCAGGGAAAAGCTGCAGCAAATGCATTTTTGCTCGTGCCGTTCTGGAGGCAAAGGGAGCTCGGGGCATGCCAGGAGCAGAGCCAAGCACCCCGATGCAGGGCAGGCGTAGGGAAGGATGCTGCAGCAAGTGCTGCAAACCCCTTGGCAGGCAGGAGGACCGACCCCATTTGCCTCTGGTCGCATGGGCAGGACGGGCATCCCTGACCCCCTGGCAGCGGGGAAAGCTCTGCCACGAGCGGGACAAAGCACACAGCCATGGAGGGTCCGGGGAGCAGGACCCCAGCCTCAGAGCACGCCAACGGCAGCCCCACAGTTCTTGGCAGGGATGATCTTCCTCTTGCAGGCGAACATCTTCCGGAGCTCCCCGCGGAAACGGTCGTGCAGCCAGGCGTAGAGGAAGGGGTTGCAGCAGGAGGAGCTCATGGCAAACCAGTGGCAGAGCAGCTGGATGAGGAGGAAGTAGTGCTTGTTGATGAGGTTGATGTCGATGTCCCGGATGATGTTGAAGACGTGGATGGGGAGCCAGCAGACCCCAAAGGCTGCCACCACCAGCACGATGAGGCGGAAGATCTTCCTCTTCCTCAGGCGGTCGAATTCAGCTTGGCTCTGCGTGGGGTGGCCGGGCACCACGCGGTTCCTCAGCTTCACCGAGATGCAGATGTAGGAGAGGGAGACGGCGGAGAGGGGCAGGATGTAGGTGACAATCAGGGTGCCATAGGCGTAGGCCAGGCGCTGCGTCTCCTTCTCCATCCAGAACTCCTCACAGATGGCGAAGCCCTCCTGCCGGAACTCCACGTGGTATGTGTGGGCGATGGCCGGGGCCACCAGCCCGCAGGAGAGCAGCCAGATGCCCCCCACCACGGAGATGCAGCTGGTGACAGAGATGCGCTTCTTCAGGGGGTGCACGGTGGCGTAGTACCTGCGGGGAGAGAAACGGGGGAGCCCGAGCCTCAGAGCATCCCCCCGGCAGCCCAAGCCCCCCTGGCAGCCCAGGGCAGGGGGTGGCTGGCGGCAGGGCTGGGGCCATGGGAGGCAGAGCCCTGCCAGCGCCGGGAGCAGGGGCACGGCCCCGAGCGGCCGCTGGGAAAGGGCTGGCCTGTGACAGGGGGGACGACCGCATCCCCCACATCTGCCATGGGGCCCATGGAAGCACCAGGACACTTCTGCTGGTTTGGGAAGCAGGGCACCCGGTTGGGGCTGGGCACGGAGCATCCCTCCCACAGCCTGTCTCTGAACCGGCCTTGAGGGCTGCAGGCAGCACTGAGTGAATGGCAACAAAAGCCGGCAATTCTGCTTTTATTTCCTCCTCCCCTGAGCATCTCCCACTCCTCTCTGTGCTGCCTCACCTTATGTTCGAGGGCTGGCCCTAAGTGAGCTCCCAGCGAGGTATCACCAGTCACTGTAATTTGATTTTATGCAGCTCCTTCACATACTAAATGCTCTGCCCCCCGCCACAGCCCGCGCTGCCCGCCGCTTGGTATTGCAGTGTTTGCTATTGCAATGCTTAATATTGCAATGTCTGGTGGTGCCACGTGCAGCCCCGTTGCCCGTGCAGAGGAAAGCACCGACAGCTCTTCGTGTGCTTTGCTCACGGCTCGTGCTGAAGTCCGAGACCAGCAGAGCCCCGGCGCAGCCACGTGCTCTCCCCCATTGGAGCTGGAGGATTTGGGCTAAAATCATCCATTTGCGATAAATCCCAGTGACATTTTATGAACATGCTGAGGACGGTATAACTTACTGGCTGCCTCTTCAGCGGGAGAAACAAGCAAATCGTTTTCACCCCCCAAAAAATGGCTTTGTTAAAAAGCAAAGGAACAACGCCAGCGCTCCTGGGGACATTTCAAGCCCCCGGCGAGGGCAGCATGGTTCTGCCGGCGGCCCAGGCTTTTGCATCTATTCCGCTCAAATCTTCCCTTTTTTTTTTCCCTTCCCATTATGGTCCTGCCCCATTCTCCCCCGGGGCAGAGGCAAACCATGGCGAGAGGCACGAGAGGCAATCTCGGCACTGCCGCAGGCGCTGCCGGCCTCGCACCCGTCCCCGCAGGGTTTGGAGCATCTTTTATGAGAGGAAGTCTCTATGGAAACACGGTTTTTATAAACCACCCCTCGTCAACCCCTGCCTGGGCGCACTCAGGGAGGCACAAGTGCTCTCCACCCAGGGGCCAGAACACAGCGTGATTTGGGAGCAAATTTATCCAGCAAAGTATGAAGAACCGGGTGCGAACTCCAACAAGCTCTTGTGCGAGAACCGCGCCTGCCGGGAGCACAGACCTGGCCGCGGGCAGGCTGGATTTCCATAGAGATGGCTTCATACAGGCAGGCACGAAACTGCACAACATCATTTCCCAGTGCAAACCAGCAACCGGCTGAACACCCCCACTATGCTTCCTCCCCCGAAGGCAGAGTCCTGATGCTAAAGAGAAGGCTGCAGAGGGACTGCAAAGATCCCCGGGATTTTTCCTTTTCCAGTTTGAGCGTTCGGCACTTAACACCCCGAGCCGAGCGAGCAGCAGCTTGAGGGGACCAGGGGAGACAGACCCGGACCCCCTCGCCATCCGCCCCGCCGACGCTTACCTGTCAACCGCGATGGCCGTGAGTGTGAAGACGGAGACGTAGACCGTCATGGGCTGCATCAGGAAGACGAAGTAGCACAAAAACTTCCCGAAAACCCAGCCCTGGGGGTTGAAGGCGTAGGCCAGGGTGAAGGGCACGCACGTGGCACACATCAGCATGTCGGAGAAAGCCAGGTTCCCGATGAAGAAGTTGGTGACGTTGTGCATCTTCTTGGTCTTGCAGATGACGTAGAGGAGCAGGTAGTTGCCGAAGATGCCGATGAGGACGAGCAGGGCGTAGCAGGGGATGATGAGGGGTTTGAAGGACTGGATGAGCTGCACCCCGGTGAACTGCGCACTGGCGTTGGAGTGGTTCTGCAGGGCGAGCTCGTAGACGGTGGCGTTGGTCACGTCCCTGTCCCCGTTGGGCTCCATGGCTGCGGCCGAGCCCTGAGAAACCCCTCGTTTCGGCCAGCCTTAGCACCCCAAAATCCGTCGGTCGCAGGTTTCAGGTGTCCGGGGGGCGCACCCTGCTCCTTGTCACAGCTTTGCTGTGGCTGTCACCCCCCCGCAGCTGCACAGGACCCTGCCCCGCACCCAGGGAGGCTCCTCGGGACAGCGGCTTCGTCCTGTGGGCTCCTGGGGAGGGAAATGGAAAAATCAGGTTCAGAAAAGGGGCGATGCCAGTGAGCAGCCCTGCGTCAGGGGGGAGAGACAGCCCCGGGCTCAGCAGCACTTATGGCTTCGGGGGGGGGGGGAGAGGAGAAGGAGAAAAGCAGCAGGGCTGACCATGGGCTCAGGGGAAGCACTTACCGAAATCTGGTCTCATCAACACCCCTTTAAACAGAGCGTTTGCAGCAATCCTGCCTCTGCCCCAGCCCAGCCGGCGCGGAGGGGCAGCTGCTGGCAGAAGGAAAAGGGAAGCGGCTGCTGAGCCAGAAAATAGCTCCTAATGTTTCTGGAAATAACAAAGGACATTAATGGATAAACGAATAAAGATGCTCTGCTACTTTTGCACTGCCTCAAAGCCTCGTGCGCCTGCACCCCGCTCATCCATCCCCCTAACGAGATTAACCAGGCTCTCCTCAAACGTGAATTCTGGCAGCAGCCAAGCACGGGCTTCGTCGCTGCTGCAATTCAGGGGGCTCAGCCGAGGTGTTTTCATAGACCCCGGCATGGTCCTGCCGAAAGCAACATTTGCATGTAATCAGCTGTGAAGGGAACGGGACCGGTGGCAAGGAGGAAATTCAGGGGCAAAAATTAGCCCAGTCCCGGCAGACAGATCCCGGGCTGCCTCCCGCGGGCAGCCGGATCCTGCCGGGAGCCCCTCGCCGGCAGCCGGCCTCGGGCGAACACAGGCAGCACCCTTCCCATCGCTGGCACACAGCGCTCGCTGCCAGACCCCCAGGACCCCCCGCCCGGTGCTGCCCTGCCTCCCTCCTGCCCACTGAATCATCTCACCGCCCGCTGCAGTCCAACTTCAATTTCCTGGGCTATTTCCATATATTATCTCCCACTCTTTCCCAGCACAGGACTTGCCACCCTGATTATTTCTCTCTGTACCAGCCGTTATTTCACCCTTAAGCCCTCACGTACCAGATCTAGTAAGACCAAAACCCACCCAGCAGATTTGGGAAGTCCCCAGGGGAACCCAATGAAGAGCTGCACCCAGCCACAGTTTTCTAACACCTCTCAGCAGCCCCCCAAAAGCTCCACAGTCCGAATTTGCATTAACTGGGTTTTTAGATCAACTTCCATGCACCCTGCCTGCTTCACCCCACGCGTTTGCGAGGCACCCCACCTCAAAGGATGTACTCGGAGACAGAAGAGACGTTTCAGAATAAAGTCCGTCTTATCAAACATTTGCCGCTGAATCCGAAGCCGTGCAACCGCCTCCCCCCGCAGCCAGCCCCGCGCCGCTCTTTGTTCTGCTCAGGGAGGGATTTTGCCAGCTGAGCATCAGCAGGTAAAAATCCCCCTGTAAATAAATTACCGTGTGCAGAAGCCTCCTCCCGAGATACATCCTCAGCCCCGCACGCATCCCTAAACCAGGGGCCACTTTTCCAAATGAAGCACCTGCAGCGAAGAATTAAGTTGTGCCCCCCATCAGCGTTCAAAGGCAGCCGCCTTCCCGCAGGCTGGGCAGGCTCCGGCTCAGGGGCCGATCTGGGCAGGCAGAGGGGAGCAGACCCCCCCGGTGCCCGTCTCACCAGCTGCTGGGGCGCGGTGAGACCGCGGCGGTTTCGGTCCCTGCCCAGGCACCCCTTCTGCCGGCTGCGGCCACCCCTGCTCCCAGAGCGGGGCTGGATCTGACCCTCCTGGTGAGGACCGTGACTGGGACAAAACAACTTCAACAAACTGGGGGAAGTTTGACTTATTTTAATTTGTTGCAATTAACACAAGCTTCTCGCCCTTGGTATGGGTATTGACAGAGCAGAAAATGTGGGTAGTTAAAAGGTATTTGGGGAAATGCCTCCTCCTGCCTTTTCTGCCCAGCACCGGACTCCTGAGATAACGGGGGCTCATGCCTGAGCCAGATGGGCAACCAAGGACATTAATGGGGTGCTCACGCGTGCACTCACCGGGTGCTCAGGTTTGCACTATTTAACCCCTCATGCAATTAGTTGAGTGCTCATGAGTGAACTGATGGGGTGCTCATGCATCAAATAATTGGCCACTTATGCACAAAATAAAGGGGCATTCCTGCATTTATTAGTCAGGTGCTCATGCAAAAAGACGGGAGATGCTGCGACTTGTGCCCGGTGGAGGTACGGGGCCGGCCCCGAGCAGGGGAAGGCACAAACATTTCTGCACAGGCAAAGCCTGGGGTGAGCCCTGGCTCCCTTGGGGGGTCTCGTACAGCTCCCCTGGGCTTTAGGGTGTGAGCGTGAACATCTGGAGGATGTGCACACAGCACCGGGTACCCAGCAAAGCCCTCCCAAAAGAGCTCCCAGCACGGCCAGGCTGCGATGCTGTGAGTGCTCAGGGTTCTTGTTGCTGCACCCAGGACCATCGTGGCCACGGCCCTGCGTGAAGCCCACAAACTCCTGAGGAACAAGTTAGCCTGAAAGAAATCTCCGCAGCAGCTTTCAACCTGAGGGGAGCATCTTCTGCATTAAAATGTCATTCTCACATCCTCCTTCTCTGCCAAAACTCTTCTCAGTTTTTCCCCAAAGTCAGTCTTTAAGCCACCAGGCACTCAACTGACAGTCCCACTTTTGTGTCACAGGCTGGCATCTGCCCCGCGTACGAAGTCGTGCAGAGCCCTGTCCTGCCCGGGGGACGCTGGCTGCCACGTGCCACCCTCGCAGCAGGGCCATGATGGGACGTCTCTGCCATGGGGGGAAACGGAGCCTGTTTCGGTGCTGGCTGGGTGGACGCAGCACCAGCTGCACACAGTGTGCCCAGGGGCTGCATCCTGCACCAGGGCCCTCCACGGGCGGCTGGACAGGCGTGCAGCCCGGCACCCGGCATGGTCTGTTTGTGCCTGTTTTGTCTCCATGACATTGAGACTCGTCTATTAATTACCTGGCAGTTGCCATGGTTATGCCAAAGCCCTCCAGGAGATGCTGCTGTGCAGGATGCAGATCGGGGCGAGCGCGCTACTGCCAGGTGCTGCGGGAAGGGGGACGAGGGCATCTCCCCCAAAGCACCCACCCTTCCTGCTGCCCGGGGCCACCCCAGCTACAGCCACAGGCTGTGGCTCTCCAGGGTCCCACGCTGCGTTTGCAGCCGGGGCTGTGCTTGCTCTTCTGCAGAGCAGGCTCCAGCAAGGATCTTGTGACTCAAAGCGGGTAACAGCTTGGTCCCCGTGCACCCACCGGTGAGTTAGTCCTCGCACGCGGCGGGCAGTCAGGGGGGCCGTGCTGCCGGGCTCCCGATGCTCCCGGGAAGGCACTGGCAAGTCAGCCGGCACCACGGCGGCTGCTTGTGCACTTCGCTGCTGGGCACTCCCCTGACACACGCTGGGAGTTGAAGAGGCCACTGTGCAAATTCACTGGCACTGACCTTAATCCGCTTTGTGTTTCTTTTCTTCCTGGATTTCTTTATAGGGCTTAATCTGCACCCAGCGAGATGTCTTAATGCAGCTGCTGGATCACACCGAGCAGCCGGCATTCAGCAAGCTTTCCAATTAACAGTGTGTTTCATTCCCGCCTGAGGAATTAGGAGCAATGAATTCATCAGCCTTTATTCCTGCTCCTCCACGGCCGGCACCCCTGCCTACACCTCTGGGACGGGCAGCGGGGGGACCGCATCGCCCCCAGGCTCACACAGGACTCTCTGGCCCCCACGAGGCACCCTCAACCCGAGCAGCCCTGGCAGCAGGGTGCAAGGGAGAGCCCTCACCCCTCGGGCAACGCATTGTCACACTGACCGGCTCCGAGCAGCGACAGGTCTGGGAGCTGGTCCCGGTGGGGAACATAAGCCAGAATCGCCTGTTGCGATGAGCAATGCATTGTTCATGGCTCTGATCCTCTCTCCAGAAGTGGCAAACACAATCCTGCATGCTGGGAGCAAGGCGAGGGCAGGGAAAAGCCGGATGAGTTAATTGTTCATTACAGTTTTGCTCTTCCCCTCCTCTCCCCCCTGTCTCATCCCCAGAGCTTGGGGCTGTGCACAGCAACAGCTTTCTGCTCCCCATCCCAGGGCACATCCCAAACCCACACGCAGGGAAGGGACTTGGGGCGCACACTTGCCTTGAGGGAGGTGATGCCCGAGAAACCCCTTCCCAGGGCGAAAGCCGCATGCGATCGCCCTGCGATCCTGTCCCCTTGTGTCCCCAAGCCCAGGGCCGGGCACAGCCCACGCCGGCAGCTGACGTGCTGCCAGGTTGCAGCCCATCAGGGCTGGCAGCTGGTTTCACCCAGTCCCATCTCCGGCCTCTCCCAAGCCATTACAGCGTGACGACAGCAATCTTCCCTCCGTGCGCTGATCAGCTCATCTCTGTGGCTTTTTCTATTGTAAGTGGGGAAAATAAAAAGACAGACCTGTGTGCGCCCTTCCCAGCCCACCCTGCCTGCAGATTCCGGACTCCACTTTAAAGCCAACCTTGCTGCCAACTAATATCACGTCTATAATGGATTTGGGCAATTTTCTCAATTAGGAGTTTTAATTATATTATTTCAGTGGCTGCTTGTTCTGGGCAGCTTTTGGCTGTGTTTCCCTGGGCTGCCGTGAAGGCGGCAGCACAACTTTGTCCTGTTGATCCAAGCAGGCAATGGTCAGAGCGATTCCTACCGGAACAAAAGGACCATGAGAAGGGAGCTTGCAGGATAAGCACTGCCAGGGCTGTGTAGGGGGGCACGAGTGCCTCGGCCTCAGAGCATCGTGTCCTCCCCCAGAAGGGGTGGCTGAGCTTACATGGACATGCAAGCCCCAAGGCAGAGCATGATGCAGCCTTCCTCCTCCAGACACGCTGGGGCTGGGAGAGCCCCTGAGCCACCTGTCCTGGGAGCAGGCAGGGGAGCGAGCAGCTCCCGGGGGGCTGCTTGCTGGGACCCCCAGCCCCACGGGTTAGAGGCGTGCCCCGCAGCATCGCGGCGGGGAATGAGAGGAGGCAGGGAACCTCTGGAGGCAGCAGGCAGGCAGGGACAGGAGAGCAGGCAAGAGCAGGCTGGCACAGGAGTACCACAGGACAGTCCAGACTAACTCCAGGGTATTTGCACTTTCCCATTGTTATTGCAATAATAGGAAAAAAGAGCGTTTCCGGGAGCATAGTAAGAATGGAGGGGGCAAGGAGAGGAGACAAGGAATGATATTCAAAGCCCAAGCAGTTTCTGTTCCCCTGCAAGGATCCGTCCCATTCAAGGATCATCCCAGCACAGGGTGTCCCCACCATCACACCAGCTCCACTTCCACAGCCGCAAAGTCTTCTCCGAGCTGCAGCTGTTCTATGATGCTCTATCATTATCCTCATCGCCAACATCTTCCTCCAAGTGCTCTTCCTCGTGGGCTTCAGGCTTGGCATCATCTTCCACTGAGAAGAGGAGATGCAGGGCTGCAGCAGGAGGGGGTGGCCCTGACCCACCGAGGGGGGGTGAAACCCCCCGGCTGCACACACAGCCAGCGATCCCACCCCACGCTGGGAGCGGGAACACGGACACCATCCCACCCCACAGCAGGAAAGGCAGAGCAGAGAGCCAGCACGGACCACCACGTTGAGCCCACAAATGCAAACAAGCACTACACCGCCCCCCCCCAGACCAGTGGTCCCTCCATCCCCGGGGTGAAGCAGCTCTGTTGAGGGCACCAGCTGCCACTAAAGCCACCGTGGGACCCACGGAGCATCCCCAGTGCAGCCCCCAGCCCACACGCTCGCCCTGGCCCCGCAGCCTGGCACACTCACGGGTGACGTGCTGCCCACTGAGATAGACCGGTCCAGCTCCACACTTGAGCACAAAGGTGACGGGAGGGACCAGCTCCAGATCTTTGAGGCTGATCTGCAAAGAGTGAGAGCTCAGAGCCCCCGGAGCCCAGTCCGGGGGGGCAGCAGCACACGTTAATCCCTGCAGCACCAGCACAGGGCGAGCAACTCCTCTGCACCAGGGAGGGGTTTGCAAGCAGTCGCATGGACACAGCCAGAGCGGGAAGGAACCCCCAGCATTGCACAGAGCCTCGACCATGGCTTGGTGGAGACCAGGCTCCCGGGGTGAATTTATCCCCCCGCGGCCAGAGGCTGCACACCGGGCATCTGGCTGCCCTTACCATGGGGAGCACCGAGGTCCGCAGCGCTGCGATGGGTACCGGCTTGTGGTCTCCGTAGGTGTTTTTCGAATCAACGGCCACCACGTGCAGCTCGTCACTGGCCTCAGCTCCCAGGCAGATCTGCGGAGCCAAGCAGAGCCTGGTCATCAGCTGGCCCCACTGCTGGGGCACAGGCTTGTTCCAAGGGGCTCTTCGGCAAGCCTCGTATCTCACCGTTCTCAGCAGAACCAGGTGCTCCAAGAAGTCATCGTCTTCCTTCACCATGCAGCTCCGTGTGCCCGTGTTCAGCTGGCAGCCTGCGGGGACACAGCACCGTCCGTGCATGCATGTGCTGCTCCCCCTGTGCAAGCTGAAAGCAAAGGGGAGGCTTTCCCGGGTGCCCCCCAAAACCCTTCCTCCTGGGCCAGAGGGCTGGCAAGGCAAGTGGTGCCTTGCAGCAGAGCCAGCACATCCCACGCTGGGACCCTGGGGTGCCCCTGCGCCATGGAGGGAACCCACATTTTGGCACTCAGTGGGGCTCCTGCCCTGTCCCTCGGGGCTGCCCAGGGCTTTCTCCAGCAAGGGAAAGGGCAGCTTGCTGCAGTGCGGAGGGAAGCCTGCCCTTGAACGGAGCAGAGCAGGTGGAATCACAAGGGAGGGGGAAACACACCCCGTGCACACGCACCCTGGGTGCCCGCAGGGCACAGCCACTGTCCCCGCCACTCACTCCTGCCACCAGGTCCCACCAAAGCAGCCCGGCGCGTGTAGGTCCATACCCCACAGGGCAGCAACGGGCCTCTCCTCCGACAGCGACCTGGAGAAGGGAGAAGAGCTGCTCATCCTCCACAGCAGATCCAACACCGGCTGCAAGAACCAGCTCCTGTGGAACAAACATCAGAGAAAACAGCGTTCGGCTGCTCTGGAGCAGAAACACACAGAAAAAACACGACTTTGGAGCACTGAGAGCAAACCCTCTGGTCCCAAAAGCCCAGAGCTGGGACAGCAGCATGCAGGTCACACCAGGACAGCAGCTGGACCAGCCTCCCCTGGGCAGGATAGCATTGCTGAGTGAAGGCTAAAACCACCTAACCACTTATGCATCTCCTGGGGAAAGGGAAGGCCAGTTAAATGCCTTTACAGACAAAACCAGCTCTAAGAGGATGACCAGCCTCCCTGCAGCAGGGGAGCTCCATAGCCAGAGCAAATTCAGCTAACCAGCGCAGCTCAGGGAAGCATTTAATACAGAGAGAGCACTTGGTGCCACACTAGCACCAAGGGCTTCACCAGCATCAGTGTTTAACCCAGCAGCGTGACCCCACACAGGGACTGGGGTGTCAGAGGGAGCTGCCCCATGCACAGCAGCAGTCACCCCAAGGGACACAGCCCTCCCCACCAGCCCATACCCAGCCAGGGAGAGCAGCACCAGGAGAGCAACAAGCAGCAGCACACGCTGCCTGCTGCTAATAAAGAAAAGAGGGACCCCCAGGGAGGTGCAGTTCGGGAATGCAGCGCAGGTGCTTCGGGAGGGGAGGTGGCTCCCCCCAGCTGGCACCAATGCACCCCCCAGGAGGACCCACAGCAAACAAGGAAACCCATCTGAGCCAACTTCAGCTTGATTAGAGATGGGGACACTAGCCCTGCAGAGACCTGGGACCCCCATTCTCTAGGGCAGCCCCCCTTCACCCCCTGCCCGGGGCTTGCCTGTTGTTTGGGAAGTTACTCATTAAGATGGTGGTTCTTGGGGGGCTAACGAACCGCTCCTGGGCTGGCGTTGGACCATGTCCCTTTGCTGGCCGCAGCAGGTCACTGAGGGTACCCCGGGGAGGATGAGGCCGTGGGGGGGCCTGGGGACACACAGAACCTGCTTGTGCTCGGGGCCAGCTGCAGGGATCAGAGACCAGCCCCCCAAGAGCCATCAGAGCCACCAAACCAACGACTGAAGCTCTAGAATGGAAACAGTCGCTGAGAGCTGCACTTTTCTCTTTATTTAGCCATTTCATCCTTGCTGGGTATGAAAAGCAAAATGCGCCAAGGGAGGATCCCAGCAGGGGAGACGCCCTGCACCCCGGTCCCTGGGGCTGCAGCCAGACCCCACAGGCTCCGTGTGGGAGCTGGGACTTCCCCGGCACCAGGAGGTGGCACTGGGCACCTCTGCACGGGCTCCCGGGGAGGGACGGGGCAGCCAAGGCAGCCCGGGGCCGCGGGTGCGTGGGGTGCCCCGGTGCTCGGGGCATCATCCCGGCACAGGGCTCTGTGCCTCTCCCAAGCAAATGTTTACACCAGTAAAACACTCCCGAATTATGGTGGGATGGTGGTGCCAACTTTCTGGTGCATCGGCACTTCGGGCAGCACCACGGGAAGGGCACATGGAAGAAACATCCCTCTGCTCTGCAGAGATTTGAAGGCATCACAGATTTTCGAATGTTTATTTCACACAGAGGGTGGGGGGAGACAAAACAAACAAAAACTTTACAGTCACCGTGACATATTTACGACCAACATCATCCCCAAAAGTCACCACGTGGCAGCATGGCGTGGGCACAGCCGCAAACGCAAGCGCCCGTCTGTACACACCCCCCGAGCTCTGCTCGCACCGCGGCGTGCTCAGAGGAGCTGGACTGGCCCTGTCGCTGCTTCCCACGACGCCGGCAGCACAAATTGATTTTAAAGTTAGACTGAATCACCTCCCTGCCCTCACCCCACTGCCCCACGTACCCAGACCAGTGTGCAGGGGCCTCGGGATGAAACCCACCCTCCTACAATGCTCTCCCCGGCTAACCCTGCTGCTGCTGCTCCTCCAGCTTCATCCACTGTCCCTCCGATCCCCGAACAGCACAGAAACCTGTACATCTGCCCCAAACAGAGAGGGAGAAACAGGAGATTTGACAAGAGCATAATTCACATTTTTCACCCAGTCTTCCCTGCTCGGAGCTCCCCTCCCTCCCCTGTGCTTTTCCTTTGCTAAAGGTATCACTGCGGCTCGCAGGATCGCACCCTGGGAATGCAGCGGCTGGGGCAGGGATGGAGTGGAGATCCTGGAAAGGGCTCGTGCCCACAGGAGGCTCTTCTCCCCTTCCTGACGGGCTGTCCGAAACCCGGCTGAGCCTGGAACGGCGGGGTCCTTCGTCCTTCAAGAAAGCAGAGCCACTAGCCACTGCATCCCGCTGCTAGCCATGCCAGGAAAGACCCCCGGGGTGGGAGCTTGTCTCCCATCTGCACAGGGAGCACAGGCGAGTCCCTGAGGCTGCGCTGCCTCTTGGCGAGCGGCACTGGAGCTTTTTCCCAACCGGCTCCAGCTCTCCAGCACCAACAGCATGGAGGAACCGGCTCCTCGGGCCCTACTGTGACCACCAGCGCTCCTGAGGAAGAGCCCCTCTCCTCTCTGTGTCGGCACGTGTGTCGGAAGGTCCTTCCAGCGCCGTCGCCCCCAGCACCGCTCCTCCATCCCCTTCACAATGCCCGGCCCTGTAAGAAGAGGGTGGGAGGTGACGCAGCATCACCCTCCGGGCTCAACCCTTGCGCTTTTGGTTGCGTAGCCCGAGGGACAGGGGCCCAAAGCCACTGCCCCAGGAGAAAGGGGAGCAACGTGCCCAGTGACGTCCTGGGATCCAGGACTAGAGCTGAGCAAAAAGCACCATGCGTAAGGTATGGAGCTCCAGCAGCCCATAAGCCAACGCAGGAGAGGCAGCCGCTCCGACGGGGGTTAAAGCATCCCGGGGCAGGCGGGGAGGTGTCAGCAGACAGCCGGGCTGACGCCAGGCTCACGTGCCCGAAAGCGGGCAGCTGCCTGCGGGCTGGCCAAAGGCTGCGCTCCCCCAGGGAAGGCAGCGGCCAAAGCGGGCAGAGGAGACACTGCGAGGGATGATGGCCCCGACCCTGCCGCAGTGCCGTCCAAGGGGGAAGCACACTCACTCTCTTCCCAGCTCTCGGCTGCTCCCAGTCAGATGGAAGGACCTGCTGGCGTCTCTCTGCCGGCAAACCTTAAACAGGAGAGCACAGTGCGTGAAGAGCCCAGACCTTTCCCACGCTTTACCGTCCCGTGTTCCTAGGATGGATGAATCCTTCCTCAAAACACGCAACCTCAGGAAACACTTTCTGGCACCTCTTTCTGCACATCTCTGCCAACGGCAGCTCTGCCTGTGTGTGCTGGCAGGAATCTCTCCTGCCTTCAGGCATCAGGAGGGGTTTCGGACCAGAGAAAGCCAGTTAAAATCCACAGCAACCAGAATAATTCAAATTTTGTCATACTAATAAAAAACTCAGGGGGGGAAAAACCCCCACCCTGTAATTTGCAGAAGGAGGTGTAAATCCGCATAAGGGAGCAGTGGGCTGGTAGGGCAGAGCCACAGCACAGGCGTCCCTGCCAGCCCTCTGCCCTGGCACGGGGCTGCCGGCTCTGGGAAGCCCATCTCCGTCCGCAGGCCTGGCAGCAGCGAGGGACAGAGAGCAATTAAATTAATTTCCTTCCCAGAATTACACTCTGTCAGAGGGCAAAGTGACCCGCAGAGCCCAGGCTGGCGACAGCAGCCTCCCTGGCTGTCTCACTGCAGAGGGGGTCCCCACATTTTCCTTCTTTAACAGCAGAAAGTGGCAGCGGGGAGAGAAGGGGG
Source organism: Gavia stellata (assembly GCF_030936135.1). NCBI lineage: Eukaryota > Metazoa > Chordata > Aves > Gaviiformes > Gaviidae > Gavia > Gavia stellata. The sequence goes on from NC_082624.1 coordinate 5,683,386, forward strand.
GGATCTCAGGCTTTGGGATGCATTCTTGTTCAGCTGGTTTGCTTCCCTATTCACCACCAGCGTTTTCTTTACCCAGGAACATCCTGGTGGGCTGGGGTGTTCCCCAGGAAGGGACAAGGTGGGACTGGGCTGGGACCCCAGTTTTGCAGCCCAGTGGAAGGGCCAGGGTTTTAGGGGAAACTGAAGGCAGAGGGCAGTGGTTCCCAGCCCCGCATCCCAGTGCCTCTCCCATTCACCCCAGGCACTGTGTGCCCTCCAGCCTGGGGGTCTGCCTGCCCTCCAGCTCTGCACTGCGCCATCAGACCACGGCCCCACCATCCACAGCCCCCCCAGTCGCACCCCAAAGGGCTGGTCCCCTGGAGCCCCCCGACCGAGCGCCTGCGGGTACCTACTCGTCAAGCTGCGAGCACAGCGTGGTCTGGGTGCCCTGCGGCCGGGACTCGCCCAGGGGCCGCTGCCGGTGGCCGCTGCCCTGGGACAGGCTGGTCTCCTCCGTCCGGCTGCTGCAGCGGCTGCTGCTGCCGCTGCCCCGAGCCTCACCGTCCTCCCCGGGGCTCCCAGGGGCCGCTGCCTTGCTGTCCTCTGAAAGGCCCTCCTGGGGGCTGAAGGCACAGGGGCAGTGCTGCAGGTCCTGCGAGACGGCATGGAGCCGGCGGTCAGCGCGGCGCGGGCAGCACAGCAGCTTGCGGAAGGCACTCCTGAAGTCGGGGCTGCGGCAGTAGATGATGGGGTTGAAGGCTGAGTTGACGTAGCCCAGCCAGTTGAGGAAGAGGAAGAGCTGATCCGGCACCAGTGGCCGGCAGAAGACCTTGATGATGTTGGCCACGAAGAAGGGCAGCCAGCAGAGCGTGAAGGTGCCCATGATGATGCCCAGGGTCTTGAGCGCCTTGTGCTCCTTGATGGCCAGCAGACGGGAGGGCCGCCTCCGCCGGCCGCTCCTGGAGCTGGGACTGGGGGGCTCCTGCAGGAACCTCACCTTGTCCTTGCCGATGAGCTGGATGTGCCGTGTGGCCACAGCGAAGACGCGGACGTAGACAAAGATCATGACAAGCAGGGGCACGTAGAAGGAGATGGTGGAGGAGATGATGGCATAGGTCATGTTGGTGACAAAGTCGCAGCAGCGTGGGTCATCGTAGCAGCGCACCGCCTGCTCGTCCGCCCCGTCCCGCCACCAGTGGTTCATGATGGGCAGGAAGGAGATGAAGGCAGAGATGGCCCACACCAGGCAGACCACGGCCCGCGCCCTGCCCTTGGTCACCAGCGCCTCGTACTGCAGCGGCGACGTGATGGCGAGGTAGCGATCCACGGCGATGGCGCACAGCGTCTCGATGCTGGCCGTGACGCACAGCACATCCAGCGAGGTCCACAGCTCGCACACCATCGTCCCGTAGGGCCAGTGGCCGCTCAGCAGGATGGTGGCCCCCGGCGGCACCACCAGCAAGCCCATGATGAGGTCGGCGCAAGCCAGCGAGGTGATGAAGACGTTGGTCATGGTCTGCAGCCGCGGCGTCTTGGCGATGGCCACGATGACCAGCAAGTTGCCGGCCACGATGACCAGCACGGTGAGGCTCAGGGCGGCCCCCACCGCCCACTGCCGGCTCAGGCTGGCGGCCCCGCTGCAGTTGCTGCCGCTGCCCAGCGCGGCCGCCCCCCAGGCGCTGCCGTTGCCCGCGGGCAGGGGACTCATCCCGGCCGGGCTCGGGGCACGGGCCCCGCGCCCCCGACGGGCGCACCCCCGACGTGCGCGCCCCGGCTGCCGGCTCCCGCCCCGGCGCCCCGGCCGTGCGCCCCCGCCGCGCTCCCCGCGGCCGCCGGAGCCCGGAGCAGCCCTCGGGGCGGACCGGCGGGGTGCAGCGGGGCCGGGCTGCCCTCCGCGGCGCTCCCGGGCCGCTGTGGGAGGAGGAGCCTTTAAAGGCGCGGGGCGGCCCCGGGCTGCCCCGCTCCGGAGATCAATGAAAGAAGAGCGGGCTGCGGCACCGCCTCCCCCCGGCCGGGCACCCCCCGGCCCGCCCCGCTCCCCCGGCATCCCCGCGGTGCAGCCGGGCCCTCGCCGTGCGCCCCTCACCGTGCGCCCCTCTCCGTGCGCTCCAGCCCCTCGCCGTGCGCCCCTCTCCGTGTGCCCCTCACCGTGTGCTCCAGCCCCTCTCCGTGCGCCCCTCACCGTCTGCTCCAGCCCCTTGCCATGCGCCCCTCTCCGTGCGCCCCAGCCCCTCACCGTGTGCTCCAGCCCCTCTCCGTGCGCCCCTCACCGTCTGCTCCAGCCCCTCACCGTGTGCTCCAGCCCCTCTCCGTGCGCTCCAGGCCCTCTCCGTGCGCCCCTCTCCGTGCGCCCCAGCCCCTCACCGTGCGCTCCAGCCCCTCTCCACGCGCCCCTCTTGGTGCACTCCAGCCCCTCACCGTGTGCTCCAGCCCTCTCCATGCGCCCCTCTTCGTGCGCTCCAGCCCCTCTCTGTGCCCTCCAGCCCCTCTCCGTGTGCCCCAGCCCCTCACCATGCGCTCCAGCCCCTCTCCGTGCCCCCCTCTCTGTGCGCCCCAACCTCTTGCCCTGCACCCCTCACCGTGTGTCCCAGTCCCGCACCATCCGTCCTTGTTGTTCTCCACACACCCTGCGCCGTGCCATGCACACACCAGCCCCTCACTGTGTGCCCTGGTCCCTCTCTGTGCACCCCTCACCCTGCACCCCTCATTCCCGCTGTGCACCTCTCACCGTCTGCTCCGGTCCTTCTTCACGCGCCTCAGCACTTTGCCCTGCGCCCCTTGCTCTAAACCCCTCACTGTGCACCCCAGGACTTTGGTACGAGCCCCTCACCACCTGCCCCCTCCGTACACCCCTCACCATGCTCAGGCTGTCCCTGGGCAGGACAGGCTGTCCCTGGTGGGGACAATGACCCCCCCGTCCCCAAGGCATCACCAGAGGGATGGCAAGATGACAGCCCCACTCCCAAAGACGACATCCAGGGTGTCCCACGGTCACTATTTCACTTCCACATTTATTGCCCAAACCTCCTTCCCAGCTGATGGAGGAGAACAGGCAGACCTTTGGCGCTCCCCCTCCTGCTTTCGGGTGGGTGCTGGAGTTCTGGAGACCCCCACCCACATTTCCTTCTCCGCTCACACGTGGCAGCAGGGAGCCACCTCAGACTGGAAGGCGCGGGGCTGCTCCAGAGCTGCCCCATCGCTGCCCCCAGCTCCGCTCCTCCTGAAGGCCCCTGGGCAGACTCCAGAGCGGGTAATTTTTTTCACTATCAGCTATTTATACAAATAGTGGAACTTCTAAGACAGGCGCTCTCCAAATATGGCATTTTGAAGTTTCAGCCAAATGGGGGAATGTTGACAAAGAGGAAAAAAATATGTGTAAAAAATTATCCAGTTGGCATTTCTTCCCATTCATGAGCTAGCAAAACAGAGCCCCATTTTTACAAGCTCGATCTTTACAAGATTGTTTTGGCTTTTCAAAGCAGTCAGACAAGGGCTTGATGCAACCCTTTTTAGCTCCCAGCTCTGGCATTAATTGCTGGCTTGGACCGAGCCCTGGACTCGCTATTGACAGGGCGATTCGTCCCTCCACTGGAACGGCGCATGGCACAAGCAAGATGTGCACAGAAAAGTCGCTGTCTTTTTAACGTGGCTGCACATGCAACTCCAGCGTGTGTCGGCACATGGAGCTGCAGCTGGATTTTGTGTCTGAAAAATAAAGCAAGAGCATCAGCGGGAATGTCCACGGATAACGAGGGCGTTGGGCTTGGCTCTATGGAGCTGGCAGAGCCCTGGCATGGGGGCAGGATGCCTGGCTCTGTCTCGACCCTGCTGGGTGACCAGGGCTGGTGGCTCCCCATCCTCGCCCCGACTTCCCCGGCAGCCCAGTGTGTGCCCATGCGGCTCCTGGGCACCGAAAGGGCTGCAGGACTCAGCCCCAGGGCTTTTACAGTGTCTTCTCCTGCAGATGGTCCTTCTCTGCATGCTCAGACCCTCTCCACACCACCCTGCCCTGGAGGGGAGCGCTCCCACCCGTTCAGAGGGAGTGACAGACAGGCACACTGCCCACAGCCGGACAAACAGCCAGGCTTTCTCGCGGTGCCAAAGCAGGCATCCAAAACACCACTTCTGATGTCTTCTCTCTGGCACTTAAATGAGACTTTTCCTCCCGCTCCCAGACAGGAGAGCTCGCACCCCTCCTCCCCTCCCAGGGAGCCGATTCAACTGTGGAGAGGAAGGGAGAGTCCCAGGCATTTCATCAAGGCAGGGGAAGTAACGTGGCTCAGTATCTTTGTCCCAGTTTTACAGCTGGAAAAGCTGAAGCACAGAGATGCTGGGTCTCGCACAGCCCTGACCCCCATCCCCTCTGCTCTAGGGCCTCACCCCGAGCCCCGCGGTGCTGGAGACCCCAGCTGCACCCTCCAACCCAGGGCTGAGGCACCAGGGAAAGCACCTTCTCCCCTCGCCCGTCCCTGCCACAGGCCAGAAACGCTGGCCCGGCTCCCTACCTGCACAGCAGCTGCCGCCATGAGCAGCGGGAGGCAGAGCCGCCCCGGAGAGACCCTACGGGGAGGTGCTGGCCAGCGGGTCAAGTGGCTGTTTAGAAAACTCTGGGAAAATATGTTTATGCCATGGATCAGAGCAGCTCCTTTGGCTGTTGCTACAGAATAAACAATGGATATTTAAAAATACTTCTTTGTACATAGAGAGAGAGTCAGGATGGATTAGGGAAGATCCCTGCTTGGGGAGAACTGGGATGCAGGGAATGAGCAGCGCAGCTCTCCTTGCACATGGAGCTTCTGGTGCCCGTGGATGTGTTTGGAGAGAGGAAACAGATGCCTGAGCTGGTCCCAGACACATCCGAGGGTGCGCAGAATCCACCTGGTCATGGTGTTAGAAGGGTGAGATGGCTCAAGTAGCAGCTATGGAGCCCTTCGCAGAGGGTGTTTAGCAGCTCCTGGAGGATGCCTCATCAGTGGGGCATTTTCCCCTGCAAACGGAGCCCAGCACCAGAGCAAGATGCCTGCAGGGTCCTGGATGTCTCCGAAGGTGGTGCTGAGGGCACCGGCAGCATCAGGCTCCCCCATGCCTGCTGATACTCAGAGCTGCCCTGGCAGCGAGCAGGAGCCATCCCTTAGACCAGGGGAGGATGAAGAGGAGGCTTCCTCCGTGCCAGTGTTTCTCCTGAGAGGAGCTCAACTACCCTTTTGTAGATTCCCGGGGAAGCAACTTGGGATCATTCAGAGGCAGCTGGACACAAGCCCACCTTTCTCCAGCGGGTGCACCAGTGCAGCCCCCCACGCAGGGCCAGGGGAACCTGCTTTGGCTGGCCCCAGCACCCTGAGCCTGGGGCAGGTGTAAACCACCCTCCCCAATCTTAAACAGAGTTTTCACATGCTGGCACTCCTGCTTAAGTGGATGTAAAATCCCTGCAGTGCTTAATCCCTGTCCCACAGCCTTATCCACCCCGACCAGGCTGCATGCACACAACATCCTAATCAAGTGTTTCAAGTTCACACATACGGCTCTGGTTCTACTAATCCCCCTCACGGAGGGTGTGGGTGTGAGGCATGATCCCAGACAGGTAAAGCAGATAAATCAGCGCCTGGCATTTAGCAGATAGAGGGGAGCTGGTGACGGCTGCAGGAGCTTGGCAAACGTGAGCTCTGGCTCCAGCCCGCTTAGGCAAAGGACAATGCACCCTGAAGGGTGACAAGCTGGTGTCGGGCGCAGTGTCAGCGCTGCAGCCTGCCTTGGGGCTGCAAAGTGAGCCGAGACGTGGCGGAGCTGACCCTGTCACCTGCGAACTGGAGAGCCAGATCTTGTCCAAACCAGAGGTACCCCAGCGTGCCCAGTTGGATGTGCACCGGGATGAGGCTGGCCAAGGGAGGATGGGTCATTTCCATCCGCCCAAGAGATGAATCCAGCCTGGGCAAGTGGTGCACGAGCCTGTGCACGGGCAGCTGGCAGGGAGAAGGGTACCAGCTATCAGATCCCTGCCCAAGCTCCCATAACCTGCCACCTCAGGCATTAAGCACAGTTTTAATCCGCTATCCCTCATGTTCAATTCCTAATTGCATCTGTGAGCTCACTAAAGCCATCTGGACCCACCAAGGATGAGCTGAGGCTGAATGGGAGGAGAGGAGAGACCTGGCAGCAACAGGCAAGCACCAGCTTTGCCTCCCAGCATCATTAAACGCAGCACATTCAGACTCTGCCAAGGCTGAGCCGGGCTGATGCCACACTAGGATAAAATGAAAGCTTTTTATAGCTGGGAACTCTTGCTCTCTCTCCCCTGGCATGCTGTTTGCATACTCGCCATTACAGAACAAGTGATAAAAAACAGCACATGGCAGGAGTCGCAGCAGCATCGCTGCTCACTGCCATTGCCACTGCAGGCACACTGACAGCGGGGACACGGGCATCCCTCTCTCCCCGGGGCCTCACTGCTCTCCCCTTTGGTTCAGTCTTCCTCAGTTTCCCCATCACAGCAGAGGGTCAGAAAGCAAACCCAGTGCAGCAAGTTTCAGGCACTGAAACAGCCGACAGAGCATTTGAGGGTTTTTGCCTGTCCATCCCCAGCCCTCCCCTGGAGCATGGGTGCAGGGAATGGAGCGGGGGAGAGGCACTACTGCACCCAGAAGATGCAATTCAGCTTTGCACCAGTAAGAGATGGTGCCAGAGCCCCTCTTGAGCCAGGCTTGTGTTGCAAAGCATTGCCCGTCCATGGAATTCAGAGCCAGAGCCGTGCTGGCGCAAGTCCCCAGCCCAGAGCAAAGGGCAAGGACAACCGGAGAGGTTCACCGCCACAGCCTGGGAGAGCCGTGAGCCCTGGCACCTCTGGGGTGGGCACTGCACCCCTACAGCCTCAGCAGCACTCATTCCCCAACCATGCTGCCAAAAAGGTTTTCCAAGAAACCACACGTGCTCTATGCCCCAGCCTAGCCAGAGCAGCCTGAGCGGCCACTAAAGCCCTCAAAAGCTTTGAGATACGATTTACTTGTGTGAACTCTCTAGAGAAGCACCCGGGCAGGTACAGGGCAGCAGGCTCTGCAGGCAGGACTATCACTGCTGAGAGCTGCCAACCCACATCGTGTAAGTCCCACCAGCCCCAGACCCCACAGCTTCCCCACATCCACACAAGGGCTCTGAGCAAGCCCTGCCCAGAGACTCCACACCACCCTGCAACGCTACATGGGGCTGATGAGACATCCCCTCTGCAGCAAAGCCACCCAGGCTCAGAGCCATCCATGACACGAAGTCACACACCATGTCACCACCTGCACCAAAGCGAGCTACCAGCCCCTGCAAGGCTGCCTGCCATGGTGCCAGCTGCCACCGGGTCCCACCACCTCCCCAGCCTCTTTTATTCCTCCCTCCCTAATCCCTAAATGCCTCCCAGGTGGAGGGGGCTGCATCCCAGCTCAGCATTAACCCCCTCTCCCCGGGCAGGCTGGCATAGCCAAGGGGCAAAAGGGGTCTGTCCTGGCTGCAGGGAAGACCCTGCCCCCCCAGCCAGTGCCACGGGGGACACCCAAGGACAGTGCAGGAGGTCGGTGAGGATCGCGTGATGCTCTACCCTCTGCCTAAGCAAGAGCAGCTCAAGGAGCATCATTTTACCCCAAATCCCCTTGGCCGCCCGGCGCGGTGCGAGGAGGGAGCCCAGGGTTCGGTGGGGTGGGCACGGTGCCAGGCCAGGCACTGGGCTTTTGGCAATGGGTCCTGCTCTGCCTTTAAAGTCCGCAGCAGTAATTAGTCTGGGGCTCTCCGCACTGAGACTTTAGGAATAGTTTCCATATCGGATTCACGAATCTTGCTTTGAAGTTGTTTGGGATTATCTGTCATCATGTTTCCTTGTCAGCACATAAACACGCTGTGATGAAGCTTTAACCCGCTGGGTACTGCCTGTCCCAGGAAGGCTGGAGGAAGCAGTACATAAACTCTCGGGTCTATATAAACTCTTCTGCCCTGGTAAATGCAAGAGCAGCTTTGGGAGCTGTAGCATCACGTCAGCCAGGGCTCAGGCACAGGCAGCGGCAGGAAGGGAAGAATTCTCTGTGTCAGAACAATAAAAAATAATAAAAATGTGCTGTTTCACTGACTCTCATGCAAACCGCTGGTTTTAGAGTTTGGGTTAGTCAAGACATGCTCAGTACCCCACCATACCTGCAAAGGGAAACACACTTCCCTTTGCAAGGCAGCATATATATCCCCTTTTATGGGGGTTTAAGTAGGGTCTGTGCTTTGCATCTGGGGCAGCTTATAACCCATCACACATCTCGTAGCTCCTTCGACCTTGTTGCCGCCCTACGCAGCCTCCCCCGCAGCCCGTGGCAGAGAGCGGGGGGTAATCCCGGTCCCCCAGCCAGCACACAAGCCCCGGCACTGCCATCCCGGCTCGGGGCAAGCCCTGCTTCCCGCAGTGGCGGGACGGGAGCATCTCGGCAGGCTCCAAGCTCCCACGTATTTGGGAGGGTGAGCGACCATCTCACACGCTCACATCCTGTTTTCCAAGCGAAGCTCCTGGGAGCAAATGCATCGATAATGATGAAAGAGGCAGAGTGTACCCTGGGTATCGAGAAGGTCAAAGCCCGCTGCTGGCTGCCTGCGCAGGCAGGGCTGAGGTCACTCGATTCGATGTTTATTAGCCCGTTCCCACAGTGTTTTGCCCTACGGACACGCAGCTTCAGTGGAGGGAGCCGTGGTGCCCTGCGGAGAGAAGGATGGGGCTGGGCAGGGCTGGTGGGATCCCTTCTCCTCGCCTGGGGCACCCCAGGGTGGCTTTGGGGGGAGAAACGAGGCTGGAGGGGTGGGAAACCTGGCACAGTGAATGTGGCTTGTTAACCCCCATGGTGGCGAGCAACATTGCTTCCCACCGGAGAGGAGGCAGAGGCAGGGATCTCGCTGCTGGGACCGATCCTGCCCTGCCCAGAGCAGGCAGCCCCGAGGCTGGGCACGGCCACTCGCCATCCTGGGGCTGCGACTCTTCCCGAGGCTACGGCAGTGTGGTGAGAATTAGGGAAAGGAGCAACGAGATCCTGAAACCCAGCCAGTGTCAAAGGCTACACTAAAGCAATCTCAGGTCCTCCTCCTGCCCCCCAAATCCCTGTGCAATTATGTTTTCAGATTTAAAAAAAAAAAAAGCTCATAATAAAGCTGTTTTCTTTCCCATGTTGCTGCGGGGACAGCCTGCAGCAGCAGCAAGAGCAAAGCCTGCAGGCAGTTGTTCCCCATTTCTGACATATTTCAAACACCTTGCAGAGGGGTTTTGTTTCCGATGTTTCCCATCTCCCTCTGGCCGCAGGTACCCCGAGAAGTGAGAGTCTTCGTGCTGCCACCAGCATCTGCAAAGGCTTTACAGACGTTTTCACAAGTCCTTCTCCATTGTTTCTGGTTTTCCTGTGGCTATTGCTAAAGAAAAACGGGGTGGGGGGGAAGGAGGGAGAAGTTTGCAATAACATTGGTATGGATTTCACAAAAAGTGTGGAAACTGTCGTGAAAAAATGTCAGCAACAAAAATAACATCTGAGAGTAGCTGTGCTTTCAGGCAGAGGTTTCCAAGGAAGAGAGGAGTATCCCGGCGGTGGTTTGCCCCGGCTCTGCCCCCAGCCGCGGGGCAGCAGGGTGCGTGTCCGGCCCCGCTTTGGGGAGAAAGGGCTGTTTTAGGTGAAGCCAGGCAGGGACGGGGGCGCAGGTCCTGCTCCCGCGGCGGCAGGGAGGGAGCGAGCGTCAGCAGCCCCAAGCGGAGCCGCCTGCCAGCCCGGCCATGGCCACGGGCCACCGGCCACCGGCCAAACTGCCACGTGCCGCCTCGGTGTCAGACCCCTGGTATACCCCCGCCGCCTAACCGCATCCCCGCTTCCCAGCACTCCGGTCCCCTCCTGGGCCTGACCCGCACCCAGGGAGCCCGTGCAGGGGCTCGCCCCTGCTTGCGCAGCCCCTGGGCTGCGTTTGCTTCCAGCCTTCGATGTTTGCAGGGTGGACAAACAACAACAACAGCAACAACAACGAGGAGGAGGAGGTCAGGCGCTTCCCCTCCGGCTGGTGGCTCCCATGCCATGGCGGCTATTTTTAACCCGTGCATTCCTTCTGCCTCCCCGACGTTTCTCAGAAACCTCCTTCTTGAGGGAAGCAAATGGGGAAAAGGTTCCTCCCCTCAGACTGCATCCCGGAGCTCATGTCCGGGCGCTGGGAGAAGCGGCTGCCCCGGCACCCTGTTCCCTCGCCCAGCCCACGGGGACGGAGCCCCCCAGGGCTGCGAGGGGCTCCGGGTGCCTCTGCCCTGGCAGGTGAAACTCCCTCCCCGGGGCTGGGAGCAGAGCAAGATTTCACAGCTCCAGGCGCTCTCATCGCTGCCCAGAGACCCCTCTCCCAGCCCGGCTCACTCCCAGCCCGGCTCCAGCACCCGCAGCACCTTCAGCCCAGCGGTTTCCCTTGGCATGCCGCGCAGGCGGGTATTTCCATCGGCACATAGTTCACATCACACTCGGAGCTCAGCTTTTACGCTTATGCAATAAGCACTGCGAGCAGCTTGTTGTTCCATGACTCCCGCATGCCTGAGACAGGGAGAGACGAGAATATGAATGAGGAGGTCCTGTGGCTGCAGCGAAAGCACTGGGGGATGCGTTGGGAGCCAGGAGGAGGAGGAGGCAGAAGCTGAGGCAGTTTCCAAACCCTGAAGACAAAAGCTGCGCTGGCCTCACCTCCTGCAGCAGACCTGCCTGAGCATCCCGGTTTACACGGGATCCGGCGTGGCCGCGGGGCAGCCCCGCTGCCGAGGGCAGGTTGCTCTCAGTGCAGGCAGGGAATGAAAACCTTTCCCTGTCCAGGCATTTCTGTGGTTGCGAAGGGCAGCGGTGGCTTGCCCGGGCAGGGCAGGGTGTTGTAAGAGCAGGGCTCCTGCCAGCGGGAGCTGCCGGGCTGGCGGAGGGACCGAGCCCCTCCGAGGTCAGGAAAGTGCCGATGAGTATTTTTTTTCCTAACCGGCACATTTGGCTTCCAGAAGCGACTTGAAGTGTGAGTGAGGGCAGCGAGGGGACCCCGGCTGCTGGGACCCCACAGCCGGGGTGGCTGCGCAGGGAGCTGTGTCCTCTCCGCAGCCTGCCCAACCACGCTGCCTCTCGCCTGCTTCTGCCCCAGGGAGGAGCCTGGGATCCATACCGAAGGGCAGGCGGATTGCTCACGAATGCTTGCTGATCCAGGCCACCTTCCAGGCCCATCTACGGAGCCGGCTGGCACAGGCGAGAAGGGGCAAACGCAGCCACCGGCACATGGCAGAGGGATGTTGGGTGCCATGCAAAGGGCACGGATGTGAGCCTGCGGCCAACAGGCAAAGGCTTCCCTCCCAATCCAGAGATGCATCCCAGCTCCTGGGAGTCTGATGTGGTGCCATTTGTTCTCCCTACTCTGTTTTTCCACCCCCTGCAGCCATTTCTGGCGGTTTTTTGCCCTGCAAGCAGCCGGAGACCGCCAGCCCCTGGTGCAGGAGACCCCTGCAGCCCCTTGGTCTGGGGCAGAGCTTGCTGCGGGCGCGAGCAGAGCCGTGGCTTGTGGAAGACATTGGTGGCAAGCGTGTGCCCACGCTGTGCCAGCCTGCAGGAATTTCCTTTGCAAGAGTGTGAACCAAGTGGCACATCCCGGGGGTGTGTTTTGGGGTGCTGAGCACCGCCAGCAAGTGCCAGCCCTGACCCGCAGACAGGGACGCTGGGGGCCACGGTCCTGCGGAGCCCCGGCAAGGGGTTCCCTCCGCGAGGGCTGCGGGCAGGGCGGAGGTGCGCTTCCCACGGGCAGGATGGGCTTGTTTACCAGGGGCAACTTTTATCTGCACAAACAGCCCTTGGGCGGGCAAAGTGGATATGGGTTTGTCGTTATCTCCGCCGGCAATCGGAGGGGAATGTAAACACGGATGGGGTGGAAATGCTGCGGCACAGGGACATCCTCGCCGGAGGGTCACTGTGGTGGGCAGCAGCGCCCGGGGACCCACCATCACCCCATCCTGCGTGGGGCTGGAGCTGGGTTTCCCAGAGAGCCGGGACGCAGTGTTGGGCTGGAGAGGATCCGTGCAGACAGGGAGATGATGGATGGGTCAAGACGAAAGCCGCCAGTCCCACTGCCCACCATGCAGTTTATCCTCCCCTTGGTTTATTTTCTTCCTGTCTGCAGCAAACCCTCCTGTCATCAGCAGCCTGGTTAGTATTGGTGGAAGTGCCGCGGCGATAGCCGGGGATGGGCAGGAACTGCCCCTCGCTGCCCGTCCCCGGAGGCTGCTCTCACGCCAGGGGCTGCAGGGCAGCGGAGAAGGGGCCAGCTCCCCAGGGCAGCCCCCGGCCCTCGTGCGTGCGGTGCAAACTTCAGTATTTCATGACTCGTAAGACGTGTTTTCCAAGAGCCACGAGACAGGTTTCCCTCCCTGGGAGCCTGCTGGGGGACCAAGTGTTTTACAGAAAGCCAACCCTGCTGAGCTAAAAGTGATTTAACCCAGGTCAGTAGCAAAGACGCTGCAACTGCTGGTGAGCAGGTGAGAGGATGGACACCTGCGAGAAGCGCTTCTGCTCCCGATTTAGAAGGCAATAAGGCGATAACCTGGTATCGCATGAGGATGACGAAGGGCTTTCCAGCCCTGTTAGCTGCCCAGGGAAAGGGCAGATAAAATGCCCGTGAGATGAACGTACTGTAACCAGCGGGTGCTGGTAGCGTGGGCAGGCGAACACCAGGGCCCGATGCCTCTTCCCTGCCTGCTGGCACAGAGCAGGCAGCACCAGGGCAGCAGAGCTGGCAGCCGGGGGCACCTCACGACCTCCCTGTCCAGGAGCATCCCTGGTCCCCCGCATGCTGCCAGGAGCACGGATCTCCGGCAGGCGCTGGGACGGCGATGCCGTGGTGGGGCTGGAGTCCCCATGCCCCCCTTTAGCTCTTTTCTCGGTGGTTGTTGGTGCCCGTCCCCATGCGCAGAACTGCGGAGAAATGCCGGATGTCCCAGCGACAGGCGGCACAGGGGTCCTGCCCCCCCAGAGACATCACTGATTTATTGCCCGGGGCTGGTTGTTCCCTGGCCCTGGGTCCAGGTGGTTTCCCCTTTCTTTCTTCTTGCCTTTTTTTATCTCCAGCCTGTGTGGGAAATGGGAGACAGAGACAGATGAGGAGGAAAGGCTATTGTTAGGGCTCTGGGCTGTGCATCCCGGACCGGCTCGCTTGGTGCCAGCTGGTTTCTGGGGAGGTCTCTCCAGCGGGGGAGATTGTATCAGCAGAGTCCAGGAAGGACTTGCTGCCAGCCCGGGAGCGCAGCGTGTTCTCCATGATGGGCTGGAGCTCAGCAGAGCACAGCAAAGGCAGTGAGAGTGGAGCATCCGCATCCTCGGTCCGGGATGGGGACAAGCCGTCTCGTGCCGCCCGGTTCTGCTGCAGCCTTTCGGGGTCTCCTGGGCACCCCAAGTGCAGTGTGGGAGTCCCCCCCATGGGGATGTGGCTGCAGGTCTCACGGTGTGGGGAAGCTGTCTCTGCAGGACAGAAAGGTTCCCTGAAGGGGCATCTCCAGAAAGGGCATTTCATGGGATTTTGAGCACCCTGAAGGGTTTCCCCCCACATTTACTGTTACAGCCAGTCCTTGCCCACACCCCGAGCCGGGGTCCCCCAGGCGCTGAGGGCAGACACCCCGATGAAGCGAGGGCTCGTGGCCCCCTGCTCTGCCCCAGCCAGGATGTGCCCTTAAACCCTGACCTCCCCCTGGCTCCTTGACCCCGTAATGGTCCATTCTCTGGGAGGAGGAGGAGGAAATGGCAGTGGACCTTGTTATTCGGTGGCGGGACGCCTCGCTGGGTTGGGGGTCACTGCTGATGTCATTCGGCACGGCCGGATATGTTATTTTCCTGCCCCAGCGCCCGTTAATCGATTCAGCAGCTGGCACGGGGCGAGGGCTGCCTGCCTGGCACCGCAGCCTACCTAGGGTCCCAGGGGTTCTCGGGGGGCATTGCAGCCTGCTCGGGGTCCTGGGGGTCCTTGGGGAGCCCCGTAGCCTGCCTGGGGCTCCGGGGGTCCTTGGGGAGCAGAGCCCTTGAAGCACCCCTCTCCCAGCCTGGCAGAAGCCCCCCGCCCTGGTCACACAGATGCTGCGCTGGGGAAAGGGCTCAGAGCTCCCCGGGGACCCCCAATGCCCCAGGGCTGGACCACGGCTCCGCAGGGACGAGGTTTCATCCCGCAGGGATGGGGCAGTGCTCGGGGGGTGCAGGAGCCGGCTCAGCCCTGGCTGGCTGGGGTTGCCCGAGCCAAGCGTGGGTCGAAGCAGGCAGGGACGGAGGGAGGCCAGCGAGGTGCTGCCGGTTTGGCCGTGCTTGGCTGCAGGCCGTGGGCCAGGGTCTGGCGTGGCCTGCGGCAACCGAGCTCCATCTGTTGGAGCCAGGTGTTGGCGGGGTTTGGGCACGGCTGCGTCCCACCGCCGCCTGGGCCAGGAGAGCAGCCCAAGCCCCTTTCCAGGGGCCATCACTGCCACAGCCCGGCCACCACCGCGGTTCTCCAACGCTGCCGAAATGCTGCCAAACCGTTGCCGGCCTCCACGCTGGCTCCAGGTTTCCCGGCCATCAGCAGATGCCAGCACCGGAGTGTCATCCCTGTGCGGGTCAGCAGAGCCCTGCGGTCGCTGCTGGGGGAGCAGGGAAGAGCTGAAGGGCTTTTTCCAGCGTAGGAGAAGAAGGAGCAGAGGCAGGGTCAGGCCCTCCGCTTATAAGCGGTGCGGGGTCGGCATCGTCTGCCTCGTGTGCGAAGCACCGGGCTGGGGTGGCGGGGGCACTGGTGGGGGTCTGTCCCCCTTCCCGGCCGTGCTGCCCCTCTGACGAGCTCAGGGAGCCCTTCTCCGGCTGGCCGGCAGGCAGGGCTGAGCTGCCAGCACTCATCACACTTGTGAGCAGGGTGGTCCTGCGGGCGGGAGCGGGCTCTGCCCTGCCCCAGGATGCTCGGAGAGGCTTTGTGCCAGGGCTCCGTGCCCGGGTACCCCAGCTCTCCGCGCCGCCCAGCCTGGGGCTCCGGCACAGCGAGTCCAGCCCACCCTGCTGCCCTCCCTCTGCGCTTCAGCTTCTCTTCACATGTGTTATTTAATAAAGTTTTAAGAAAAAACCTATTTTTTTCACTGCCCCAGGCGCGGGCAGCCCCGGCGGGAGCAGTCCCGCTCAGGGTGCGTCCCGGGCCCCACGCGGGGCACGGCGTGGGGGGTGCCGGACACGTGTGCAGACGCTGTGTGGCCCCCCCGGCCCCTCCCGCGTTTGCTCCCTGCCCCCCCCGGAGGTGGCAGAGCCATTTGGGATGGGGGTCTGCCACCCCGGCGGGCTGACATCTGTCCCCGCAGCGTTCACACCGGGACCACCCGGGACCTCCCACAGCGGCCACCCCGGCTGCACGCCCCGCGTGGGGCGGGCGGGGGTCACTAAGCGGGGGGGGCACCCCCCGGGGGGGCAGGGGGCTGGGACCCCCGTCGGAAGGAGGCGGGGGGCAGCGCTGGCAGCAGCCGTCTGAGGACGCCGTGGGGACAATGGAGGGCGCTGGGTGCACGGCACGGGGCGGGGGGGGCAGGGGGCAACGCGCCCCCCCGGGAGCGGGGGGCACAGGCGCTGGGCGCCCCCGAATGGGGGGACCGGGGGGCACAGGGACCCGCCGGGCGCCCGGGCGCGCCCCGCCCCTGCCCCGCCTCCGGCTAGACCCCGCCCCTACACGGCTAAACCCCGCCCTCGTCCCCGCCCCCTGCCCCGCCCTTCACTCCAGTTCCCGTCGCGCCCCGCGGCGGAAGGGGCGTGTCCTGGGTCGGAAGCGGCGGGCAGGGCGGGCAGGGCGGCAGCCGTAGCCGCCCCGGCCCCGGTCCCGGTGCCATGTCGGGCCGCTGCTGCCAGGGGCAGACGCCGAGTCGCGACATCCCGGGCCCCGGCAAGCGCCTCGCCCTGCCCGACGGCGCCCCGCTGCCGCCCGGCGACTACAGCACCACGCCGGGGGGCACCGTCTTCGGGACCACGCCGGGCGGTGAGCGGCGGGCCCGGGCCGGGGCCTGGGCCAGGCCTCCCCCTGCGGGGGGGTGCTCTAGCGGGAGCCCCCCGGGTGCGGGGGGCGGTCCCGGTTTTGCGGTGGGAACCGGACAGGCCCTTGCTGGGGGCGGGGGGGCTCTTATCCCGGCGTGGGTTACGGGGAGAGGCCCTCGTGTTGACACGGCGGCGTGTGGGGAGCGGGGGGTCTCCTGTTCCTGGGCCGGGGGAGTTCTCGCTTCGACCGAGGGGACGCGCGGAGAAGGGGGGGGGGGCGGAGCCCTTGCTTTGCCCGGGGGCTGTGTGGGGCCTGGGGATCTCTTACTCGGATGGGGATGTGGGGGGGTGGCTCCCGCTTTGGCTGGGGGGGGGCTCTTGTTCGGCGGATGGTGTGTGGGGAGGGCCCCCCTTTGGGCGGCAGCAGCAGCTGCCTGGGCGTTCTCGCTCCAGGGCTGCCTTGGCGCTGGGGGGCTCCTGTCTTGCAGGGGTGGCCTGGGAGCCCCGCGTGCTGGCTGGGGCGGGTCCCCCCGGGTCGGGGTCTGCCTTAGCAGGGCCAGGCCTTTCCCTGGGAGCCTGGGCAGTGCTGTGCTGTGAGGTACAGGGGAGCTGGGGGGCTTCCACCTTCCCAAGAGTGCGCTGGAGCCGGTGCGGTGAAACAGCATGCACCTCGGTGCCTGCTCTGAAAAACAAGGCTGCTGTTTGTGCTCCTGGGTAGCCTTGCAGGGAGCAAACCTATCCTCCAATTTGGGTTACTTATTAATTCTAATCTCTAATATTTGCTGTTTCCTCTGGCAGTAAGTAAACCCTGGGGCCTTATGGGATTATTTTCTTCTCCCGAGTGCTCTAACTTCTTCTGAAAGTGCAGTGCTCCTCTACCACAAAAGGACAGTGGGTTGGTTCCCTCTTTCTTTGCTGCAAGTCTTGTTGTCCAGCCCCGACAGCTGTGCTGTGTGAGACTGCCAGGAGTGGTAGCCTTTAGGGATTTGATACTCGAATAATCAGAATAAACTGTGGGAGTTAGCTGTACTCACTGCCTGCTCGGAGTGGAGGCAGCCAAGGGGGGCTGCAGGTACGCAGCCTGTAAGCTTAGCATTTATCTTAGCTACACCGAAGGTGTCTTCTGTCTCTGCATACTACAGCAGGGTCGTAAGGTGCAAAGCTCCCAAAAGGGCTCGTCCATCTAAGAAGTTTTGTGTCCACACTGCTTGCCTGAGTGTCTGTTTATTTTGAGGAGTTTGGCTTTCGAGACAAGTGGCTGTTGCTCCAGATGATGACACCGGGCACCAGATCAGTTGTGTGTGTTTCCAGCTATGGCAGCTGCCTGTGCTCCCCCGATAGATAGTTTGAGATAATTTTTTCCGTACCTTTAAGAATTTTTCCCCCATACTACTACATAAAAGATCAATGTGAGCAGCAGGAATGATGAAACTGCACTTGAAGTTCAGCCAAAAGAACAAACTAAATGGGAGGTGGCAGATGATGTTTTGTTCGTCACTCAGACCTACCGGTCTCTTTACAACACAATATTCCAGGGGTTAAAATTCACAGAGAAGGGGGAAGTCAGCATTGCTGACTCACTTGTTTTTTTTGTGTTTGTGCCGAAAAGCTGTGGTGGGGAACTGAAGTTCTTGTGTTATTTTTGCCATATGTTCTCTCTTCTCTGAAAGCAGCAAATAACTGAAGTACTTAAATAGCACTTGCAGTAATTATGCCATGGAAGATAGGAGAATGAAAATGACTTCCTCAGCTATATTCACGTGCTCTGAGTAACAGAATAGAAATGAACAATTACCAGAGCTGTGCAGCGTAATGAGCCTTCCAGGATTATCATGTTTGTCTCTGTTGGAGAGTTAATGAATGTCTAGAGCATGGAGGAGAAACGCAAATGGTGTTTATTGTTAGGGTGTGCGCACCTGGCAAAATCCACAGTGCTTTTGTGACTGCGTGGTGCTTCAGTCTGTCCCCAGCCTGTTTGAGGACAGCTCGTGCTGCCGAGGCCCAGCTGCGGGCACTGGCTGTTTGCCTTCAGGTGTTGGATTCGGGTGCTAAAAGGAGGAACGCTTAAAACTCCTGAAGGACTTGGGGAGGCTGTTAGCATTGGGTTGTTGGTCTGCCTTTGTGGTCACTATTGCAAAGAATTCCTTGTCTTGTACAGTCTGGAAGAGCTCTCATGAAAACGTCATCAATACATTTCACAGCAAACTCCCCAGATTAATGCACTAAAGTGTCACTGTAAAGATTGTGGGGCCAGGCCAGCTTGGATGTGGAGAGCCTCTCTGCTTCCTGGGCTGTGCTCTCTTCATCTGTTTTCTGCTAACCTGTGTAGCCACTGATTCAGGCAGAATGCTTTGCATTACTCCTTTGCATGTAAGCCCTAACTGTTGTAAAAATAATCTTGTGGTTTCGGAAGCACTTGTCCTAGGTCCTCTTGTTGAAAATGTTCAACGTGTGGAGCCCACTGAAGAAAGTTTGAGATTCTCTGCAAAACAATAGGTTAAATCTGAAGAATCAGAAGAAAGAAGCAAATCAAGTTTGTCGTGCAAAACCTCTGACTAATTTTGGAGAAGAATTGAGGACTGTAATCTCTGAAGTCATCCCTTTGGCTGTAGGCAGTGCTGGGGATGTGAGTGATGGAAAAAGGGCTCTGTGCCAGAGCTAGAAACCCACAGCAGCAGTGCTGGGTGACTGAAGGCTTTTCAAAAGGTGGTACTCCAACAACTACGGTACGCTGAGTTACGTGCATCTAACAGCCAAGTTTATTGACTTGGAAAGAGTAGGGGAACACTTGCTTTTCCAGTCGTCGGGGACTTGTAGATCAGCTTTTTCATTAACACCTTTACTCTGGTCTGGCTTTGCCGCTTGTGGTTGAAAACACAATCTTTTCTTTGTAAGATTTTTTTTAGTGTGCACAACACTGAGATGAAGTCCTTGGTGCAGGTTGCTTTTGAGTCTCCAGAAGTGTTGAAGTGACATCCTAAAATGCAGTTAGGATAAAAGGGGCCCATCCAAGGAGGGCAGACAGTCATGTGTTGGGATGCTCTGAAGCATCCTCCTTCTAATCCCGGTAGCAGGGGAGCGGCACAGCCCACTGCAGGACTGATGTGAGCGAGCAGAGTTTCGCTGTGGTTTCTAGGCCCTGGTTTGGTGCCAGCAATTGGAGGAAAGGACTTGATTTCCTTTTTTCAGCCACCTTCACAGATCTCTCTGGGCTCTGTGATCCCCTCTGGAAGGGAAGAAATTCCCTGTCCTCTGCCAGCACAGGCAGTAGCTGTGTTTTTCTTACAGCAGTCAGCAGAGGTTGAAAAAAAACCAGCATGAAGGAGCACGGAGGAGCGTGTAAGAGGTGATACGTGACCTTTAAGTGTAGTCTGTTCTCAGTATTCCCTTTGTGCCTGTCCTGGCTCCTCTCCCGCTTGCTGAGAGCACACGCACATGTTGTCTTTAAGTAAAGGCCACGTGCAGTAGTATCTGCGGAGCCCCACCAGCTGGGTCCATCGTGAGCGGAGATGCATGGCGAGCTGCGGTGCTTGTGGCGCTTGCCGTGAGCCGTGCGGGGTGGGTGGCGATCTGGTGCTCTCAGTGCCTGTCGCAGAGGGAGCTGCCCCCAGTGCTGCCCGCTCAGCCGCAGGGGTGTTAGCTCTTTCAGCAGGGATGGGGTGGCCCTTCGAGCCGTGCAGCTCATGCTCCCTGTGCTCCATCAGGGAGCAGGAGAGGAATGAGGTGTTGTGCTGGATGCTTCTTCAGACCTAATGTTTCATCCTGATGAAAAATACTCAAAGTGAGCCAAATTCTCATCCAGACTTTCCACGTTGGACAGCGAGGCACTCGGGTGTTGAAGCCACGGTATAACCAGGGCTTTCAGGGAGCGGAGCAGCTCCCATGGGGTGTAGTCACTACTAACCTCCCTTACAACAGGAGAGCTGCTATTGACTCGGCTTTACGTGTTGGAAGAAGCCCATTTATGGCCTCGGGCTGTGCCTGTTGACAGCCGCGGCTGGGTGTCCTGCTCTGGCTGTCTGCAGGGTGTCCACTTTCGTAAGCTCTGGGCATGTGACTGTCAGAGGAACGTGAACCAGGCGTGGAAGCTCTTGTCCGCCTGAACTGTGCTCCTAATACTCGGTACATGAGCTGCAGTTCTAGGAAGCCCCGTCCTTGCCTCTGTGAACCTCCCAGGAATTTAACACTTCACTTGCAGAGTAGTTGCCTGCCTTCTCAAATCCAGCTAACTACTAGAGCACAGTTCTGAATTGGGTTAGATTTCCCCTTGGATCTAGTGAAACAACTCAAATTCAAGATCTTCTAGTGAAAAGGTTTCCAGTGTTTTGGAAACTCATTAGCAGAACTTTCTTGAAACATGATATCCAGCTACATTATTTTGTAGGCATGCTTTGAAATAAAGTGAGTTTAATGTTCCAGGACAGATGTTAATGGGAACTTGTTTCCCTGTACATGTGTACTTTTTAGTTAACGCTTTTCAGGGAGTACATGAGGAGAATTGCCTTTCCCTCTTGCTGGAACAGGAGCAGAGCAGTAAGGGCCTGATCCAGAGAAGAGGTTTGCAGGCCTCCTCTTGGGGAAAGAAAAAAAAAAACCCTGATTTTTCAGTACTTTCTGGGTTAAGGCTGTGGTCTGCCTGGAGGGATCCCTTTTCTGTGGTGTGGCTTTTGAACTTTTTCCAATGCAATTCCTTTATAAGGAACGGGCTGTTCAGTTCAGTGGTATTCCTAGAAATCCGTGCCTGGAGCTGAGCTCTGCTGCTCCCGCAGAGGCTTGCAGTAATGTGCTGGCGCAGGTTTGTTCCACGTAGGGCAGGGAGAGTAGGATGTGGTCTGGTTAATCATCAAAACAGATGGGCATTAACAACTCTGTATTCCAGCCTTTTGAAAGGTGTACGTAACCGTGCTGGACAGCCAGCTCCTGGTGCGCAGAGGCCTGTCCGGGAATTCCTGCTGGGCAGCGTTCAGAGTGACATCAGGAGGTGCTGCCGTGGCCTGTTACCTGATGTGTGCACTTGTGTCTACAGTTCTCAGCCCCGGACAACTTAGAAAAGCCTGTTATGTTTATGTGTGGAAATTAAATTCTGTTTACTCTGTTTCCTTTGGGTGTTGTTGTGACCTTGAGTTAGGTAGAAGGGGCTGGATCTATTGCATGCAGTGTCGGTCTGGGTTTTGGAGTCTTGCGTTCTCTCCATGCAGCAGACTGGTAGCATTAGCTATTGCTTGGGTACCGGATGCTTCACACCTTTTTTTTGGGGGGGGGCAAATATAGTGTTAATGGTATCTGGCTTTCTTGTAAAGTGGTGAAAATGAAAAGAGTAAGTTCTAAATAATAGGTATCACTTTAAAAATTGCTCCTGCTGTTGCTTTACACACCTAGCTGTGAAGATGGCCCAGCTGTACTCAGGCATCAAAATGCTAAAAACTGACAGTGTTCTTGTCTCCTCCCAGGTACCAGGATTATTTATGATCGTAAGTTTTTGATGGAGTGCCGCAATTCTCCGATTGCCAAAACACCACCTTCTGACCTTCCGGACATTCCAGGTGTTACAAGCCCAAATGTGGAGGAGTTGAAGATTGAGAATAACCATGTCCAAAACTGTGATGAGAAAGTGAGCGCAGGTGAGTGCACACAAAAACCAAGTGCAGTGCTGGTTCCTAGAAATACAGAAGTTTACATGTGGGCTGGAGCCAGGAGGTCCCTATAAGCTATGGTCAATACTCTGATATCTTCTTACAAAATCGGAGTGTGCTTGATGTTATGAGGGAATTGGATTCTCATGGTTATTAGGTTCTGCTGTGGTCACCAGTAATGTGACTTTTTTCAACTAGTTCAATGTGATTTGTTATAATCACTTAATTCTCAATTAATTAGTATTTGGGAAACTGCTGTTGCATTAATAGTCCTGTGGTGAGAGAAAGAGGCAGCAACAGCTGCACCTGATATCCTGAACCATTTTGCAGCTGCTTTGCATTTTTGAAAAAGATCAGATTACAATTCAGAGTAGGATTTGCTTGGGGTTTTTAATATCAGCCTGAGTTGTAAATTCCTTCTGCCTTTTTTTGACACCGAGGCTTCTGGTGTACAAATGAGCTCAGTTTATGTAGCTGGGATGTAATACCTGATTTGTCTCTATCAATTATCCAGTATCCATTGGTGTCTTTAGTGGATTCAGCAGAAGCTTGTGGGTGTGTGCAAGATACCAAGGTAGAGGTTAGTCCACAGGAGAACAGGTCACTGGCCACTTTGTGCACATCAGCACTTAACTGAAGGCACTGTAGTAGCCAAATAAGCAAGTATTGCCCTTGAACAGGTTTTCTAAAGCTATGTGAGATTACTTCTTGGAGCAACCTGAAACTACCAAGTATGATTATTTATCTTCTCTCTAAAAATAAAGATCTGAATGCTTATTAGTTGGCTTCCATGCTCACTCTAAGCAAAATCTTTCCAGAGTCAGTATTGCTTAATGTTTTTTATTGCTCACTGTTGTGACCTTTAGTGGCTCACTGGATTCTCTGGCAAACTGAAATGCAGCCTGCATGCCGGGTGCCAGCTTGGTTGTGACTCTTCCAAAGCAGCTCTGTCCTCAGGAATAGATCATTGCTGCTCACGTTGGCATCCTGTCAAATCGCGTGAGCTGTGGAAACAGCTGTACAGATAACAAGTTGTGAAATATGCATTTGTCTTTGGTAACAGAAGTTATACCAGTGATTGTCATCAACGTTATGCTTTTAAATTCCTTTTTACAAGGAAATCCAGGGGTAGAAATAAATTATTTAAAGGGCACCTCTACTTCTGCTCTTGTCTGTCTGCAGGTAAGACCCCCTCTATGGACAGAGCTTACATTTTGCTTGTACAAGATGACTTTTCATATCAAACTTGATGCCTGAATGCAGATTTTAAGTCTGAACTGCCACATTTCTGAAGAACAGCTGATGGTTGTTTCTTCAGTGAAATGCTTAGTATTTAATGTGGAACTTTGAGGACTCATTTGTGTTTTGTCCCTCTCAGCAGGTGAGGAAGAGCAGTTTGACATGGACATCTAAAGCATGTGCCCTGAGAGTGCGTATCCAGTGAAGAACCAGGACCTTGTCTTGAGGATTCCCACCAGCCAGGCTTCAAAGTAGCCCATGCCTTGAGTGCCTTCCTGCTTCCTGGGCAAGGCAGTCTATTCCCTTCCGAGAACAGAGCGTGTCCTGTTACAAGGACTGAGTCTCAGCCTCTCCGTGGGGGTGTGAACACGCAAGCGCAGCCCCTGCTGATGATGGGCCTTGGAGTGCCGGAGGAGACACTCTCAATGATTGTTTTTGTTTCCAGTTTTATGCTTTTGTTAATCATTTTAATACTGTAAAAGTTACAGAAATGCAATATAAGGGAGAAATAAAAATCATTTTGAGTCTCCTGATATGGAGATTAATGCAATAAATATGGCTTCTGTCCTTTATTCATTCCAGCAAGAAACTACCAGCTTGTTGCGGAAAAATCGATTGGGTGGTGCTGAGTATAGCCGAGATGAACACTGTGCTTTTGGGTTTCCCTGAAAAGACAAAGGCTGAGGTGCCTTAAGCCCTCTTGGCAAAACATCTGTGTATGTCCCACATGCAACACCTGCTCACTGCAGGAAGTTTCGGTGTGCTCTGAGGCTGCTTCCAGAAATAGTTAGCAAAAGCTGTCCCCTGTGTTTCCAGAAGGTTCTTTTGCAAGGTCATGGTGCAGGTGTCTGTGAGCTCCTTTTCTTACCCTCCCCATGAGGGGCAGGGCTGGCTCAGGCTACAGGTGGAAGCAGCTGAAATTAGTTCAAGAGGAGCCACCTGTAGCTGTGCACTGCAGAGGTCCTTGACTCTGAGCTGCCTTCTCCTGCCAGGGAGAGACCTGAGCCTCCAGCTTCCCAAAATAGCGGATCTCTTCCAGCATGCAAGTGAGTGCTTAACTATGTTTTCTGCTGTTTTTTTGATCCATGCTGAAACAGTCATGCTGTTTACACTTCTTTCTCCTTTTTGTAGCTTGGTGGGCAGGGATTAAGACTTCACGTTGACCTCTGGAAAGGAGAGGGTTTACCTGGGAGGTTAGAAATAAATCTGTCTGGTTTTGAGAGGGAAGTTTTCATATGAGAAAGTAATTTTACTGTGGGAGTGTTCACCTTGGGCCCCCAGAGAAAGTAGCTGCGCTTCTAGTCTCAGTGCTATTTAACAAATGTGTATTACAGAGCAGTCTCTAACACGCTGCCGTGTTACTGCTTTGGAGATGCTGCGGATGGTGGTGGTATCTTGCGGTGTTGGTGGCTGAGGCACCTCAAAGGAGAATGCATATTAGGACATGGCCTGAACCTCAGACGTCCTAAAGGACAATGAGTGTCTGTTCAAATCAGTCTTGGTAGATAGCATTTAAATATCTGCTAATTAAGCTAAACTGGGACATTATGATATGTGAGCCTTTAATAATGAGTAACAGAAGAAACAGAGACAAAGCAATTGCTCCAGATAAACTTGCATTTTTTTAAGATAAGATTTAAGTGTTTCTCTGAAACCTTAATGGGAACAGATTCAAATTTATTGCCCTCAGGTGTCACTTTATCAGTCTTGCAACTCCATACCCGTTGCTGGGTTTTGTTATGATGTGCATTTGGAGAGGAGCTGCTCTCGCTGCTGGAACATGCTGTGACCTGCAGCTGCCACTGGCTTGTCTGGCTTGCTAAACTAATATTTTCAGATAGAAATGGCACTATTACATTGTTGTGTTGCTGACAGCATTGTGCAGCAGTTCAGATCCACGTGTCCTCAGAGCCCTTCTGCTCTCTGGTCACCACGCATCGCAGCAACCTCCACCTTCATTTTCTGGGGGAGGCAGCAGAAAAGTTGGTTTTAAGAAAACTTAACGTGTTAATGTTAATTTGTCCGAAGCGGGTTACTTCAGGGTGGACTAAAAAACCCAGGACAGACTTGCTGGGTGGTGGTTGCAACGATTAAGTTTATGCAGTCAGCGCTGAAGCTTGTTCTCCTGTTCTGCCCTAACCAAAATGTTTGTAATTATTGCTGGAGCATCGCTTTGCAACTGAGAGAGTTGTATTGATGTAACCCTTGGCGAATAGGTTTCATCGGAAAAGGAGCTCTATACATGGGATGGGTTTTACCCCTCTTACTCTCCTGAAATAACTCTTCTACAGCTACAACACCTGCTTTAGCTACCTTTAAAGTACTGAAAACGGTAGGGCTTTCTGGTGGCTTCCCAGCCCTGCCGCGTGCTCGTCCTGGCAGGCGGCTGCCTGCGTGGCTTGGACGTGCCCAGCCGCTGGGCTGGCGGCGGGCAGGGGCTGAGGGCTGCTGTTTGCAAAACAGCCATGAGATCTGGCACTTGCTCTGCGCCCGCTCCTTTTACCGGGCAGCGTCCCGCTGCGTTACCCGCGGGTGGAGAATCAGTGGGGGACGTGGTGCCGGTGACCCCGGCTGACCTGGGCAGCAGTGCTGTCCTGGGTCCCCCTCGGAAGTCCCCCCGCCGTGGTGCCATCCCGAGCTAAGGGCTGCACGTCCAGATGGCTCTCTGGGGAGAAACAAGCTGATTTCAGCCTTGCTGCCTTTTTTTTGCTGTGAGTTTCTGACCTGCAGTGGCCCAGATGTGAACGGGAGCTGTGTGGTGTTGGGGTTTTATATTGGTGCAAAAGTGACTGCATGGGTTTTTTTGGAGCAATGTCACCTATTGCAAGCAATGCTTTTAAATTCTGTTCCTTCCCACCCCCTTAGTAGAGGGTAACAAGTGTTTAAGTGTTAAGTATTTTGTACATGCCTGCGACAGCTTTGCATCAGTATCTGCGTGCTTATGTAGATCTGGGGGCAGCATCAAAGCGCCAGGTGCCTCTGACAGCGATTCATAGCCGATAATTCGGAGAGAGGGAGAGCACCCTGCGAAGCACCGGCCAGGTGCGAGAGGGGGTCCGGGAGGGTCAGGGCTCCTGCTGGCTTCCCGCTGCGGGGCCCTGGGGCCACGGGCACACCAGCGCAGTCGCTGGGGGCAGAGCGAGATGCTACCAAAGCAGTGAACGCGTGATGCAGTGACGTGGCAATCGTGTGCATCTGCTCTGGTGCAACTCGTCCCAAGCCCGTGCCTTGAACTCCTCTCTCCCTGGTGTGGGACCGCACGATCTCGGCATCCCCTGCTCCGGTCCTTCGCAGTCCACCTCCCTCCCTTACACCCCCAGCCAGTGCTGCACCCTTCAGCTGGGTGTTTCTGGACCCGTCTCCCGCGTGCATTCGTGTTTCTAGTGCTCCAAGCTTGCCTAAGCCATGTAAGGAGCAGCTCAGCGTTTCCAGGGCAGATCCCTGCTTGTCCAGGGTTTGTTCCTCGCCCGGCACTCGCACTAACGGGCTGAGGAGCTGCTTTTGCGAGCTCCGTCTGCTGTGTGGCTGCCCTTGCACGCACGGCGGGAGGGGAGGCAGCTGTGGGTGGCTGCCTCGCACAGCTGGGATGCTCCGGGGAGGTCCGAGGGACAAGTGTTGGCTTTGTCATTGCATTTTCTGTCCCTGCCCCTTTTTGTCTCGAGCAGAGCAGTGTGCCCAGCGTGCCTGCGTCCTGCTCCGTGTCCCGGTCACGGGACAAACAATACTTGCCCGACCCAGCTAGTGCCTTAATCCACCGTTTGTACAAATATTACCCTGGGCCTTTGATAAGCCCTTTGGTCTGTTTGCTCTCACTCTTTCCTCATGCGTCCAAAGTAAACCGTGCCTATCTTCCCTCCCTGACCGCGTGCTGCTCCTCCCGAGGCGCGGGCACCAGCTCGCACACAGGCGGGAGGTGGCTGCGACTCGCTGACATCGCCGGCAGCCCCTGCGTGTACAGCGCAGTGCAGCGGATGCTGCTCTTGTGTTCGGGAGGGAGTGTGCGAGCTGCAGGGTCTGGCCCCACACACGGCGGAGGGAAGCTGGGAGGCAGGCGAGGCCGCAGGTCCCCATCCTGATCCCAGCTGGGCTGCGGCTGCCCGAGCAGTCGCTGCTTGCATCCAGGTCTTGCAGCATTGGTAGGCAGCACTCCCACTACAGCCAGGGCACTTTTCCTGCCAGAAAACCTTCCCTGTATCGGGAAGGCTCCGTCCTTCCTGTGCCAATGTGTAAGGATGCTAAAGCCAAGCCAGTCCTTCCAAAAGCAGGGACTCTGCCAGCTCCCCAACACATTTGGGAGGACGACGAGATGCTCCGCTGCCTCAGCACTCGCTGTAGGCTTTCTGCTCTGCAGCAAAGCTCCCACTGAGAACCTGGTGCAAAAACGAGTCCCTTCTGTCCGCGCAAGGCTCGCAAGAGCATCTCTGAGTGGGAAGACAAGAGCAGGGTCTGGCCGCGTGTGCCAGCCGGACCACTCCCTGCCCATGCAGCAGGAGTTGGGCAAAAGCCTCCGTGTCCCTTTCCCGCTGTCCCACTCACTGGTACAGCATCCCTGCCCCAGCAGCATCTGGCCCGGGGATGCCGAAGGGTCCCGCCGGTCCCTGGAAAGGTGCTGAGCACCGGGCAGGACCCCTGTGGCAAGCAGGGGCTGGGGGCTGGAGCTGTCCCCCCGCTTTATTGTCCTGTGTGTCTGGGCAGCTGATGTGTATTGGGGCAGGAGAAGGGCCGGGCAGCGGAGCGCTCCCTGCTCAGAGATCAGGTCTCCGCTCACGGCCCAAGCCTTGCAAAGCCGGGCTCGCCAGCAGATACCTTTCTAAGCACGGCGGTGCAGCTTTATTGTCGCCGTCCGCACTTTGATGTTTTCCTTACAGCCCTGGAATCTCAGCCTTTATTTTTCCACCCTGCTCATCCCAGGAAGGGCTGCCTGCCTCCCCCTGCCCCAGGACAACTTTTGAACCCGCTGCTCGATTTCAGACAGGCTTGATGGAGGGGCAGAGATCGCAAAGATACAGCTTCCAGCAAGGCGGGTGGACACAGGGGGCTGGGGAGGGCGAGGGGGGTCCCTGGGGGGGCGAGGAGCTGGTGAGCGTGGGAGAGTGAAACCTCCTGGCTTCACTGCTGGCCTGACAACAGGTTTTGAGGGGGAGTAGCAAACCTGGGGAGGAAGAGGCAAAAAAAAAAGTCATTTTATTTCATCAAGAGCCCAGATGGCCGGACTCCTGCGCAGGTCTGCCTCCTGCCAGGGGTTAGCCCCACGCCTCCCTGCCATCCCTTGACAGCTCCTGCAAATGACCCTCTAATGACGGGATGGTCCCAGTGTGAAACGCTGTCGGAATATGTAAGCGGCCCAGGGGAGGGTCTGCTGGGGGGAACCAGACACGTTTTGTTTATCCGCCGGCTGGGATGTGGATTGGGGATAATCAGGCTGGGCTGGGATGTGGAGTCGGGGCTGCTGGTCCCAGGAGGGGAGGGATGGGGATGGTCCCAGGAGGGGAGGGATGGGGATGGCCCCTGTCCCGCATAGCCACCCGGGCCACCCACCGCCAGCGCCTGCGGGCCCACCCGTCCCCTCCGCCGCATGTAGCCGGGGGCCAGCGGTGGGTCCCCACGTGTGAGCTGTGTCCGTGGCCGTGGGAGGGGGCAGCTGTGAGCCTGGGGGAGCCCAGACCCACGGCCAAAGCCGGGGCCTGACCCTCGCTGCCCCAGGAGCGTCCCCTCAGGGCTGGCACCTAGCGGGGCATGGTCATCCCCGGGGGCACTCGAGACCCTGGGCATCGCCTGGGGCTGGAGCTCTCCTGCTCCGGCTCCCAGCCCCATCACCCCTTTGGGTGGGTGATCAAAAGGAGAGCTGCCTGCACCAGCTGCTGTGCAGGGCTTAAAATCACCACTGTTAGAGAACGTGGCCCTTCCCCTTATCTCCAAGGGGTAAATAAAGGTGGAAAATCCCCTTAGCCCTTCTCCTGAAAGGCTGCAGGTGCTTCCCTGCTTGCTCTCGAGCAACCTTCCATCAGGGTGGGAACACCTTCTTCATTATGTCACCCCAATGCCCCTGTTCACGGAGCCATCGAGCATCTTTCGCGCCGTTTGAGGGGACCCCCTTGCTCTAGCAAGTTACGGCAGCAGCCCGCCTGCTCTGGGTGTTACTGCCCAGCGTTGCCGGTTTTGCCGGCAAGCCATATGGCAAAACCGGCAACACCAGGCGGTAATGGAGCTCGGAGCAGGCTGCAGCCCAGTCCCGGGGCAGGGAGAGCCTCTGGGTGCAGCAGATGCACAGAGAGATGGGGGGACTCGCACCCTGAGGGACCATTCAACAGCAAAAATGGGCTATGGAAATCAGCAGAATCTACCAGGCATTTTTAAAATATATAATTTATTGATTAATTATATAACCACGAGCCTTTCACTACCGCTCCATCCAGCGAGTGGTGGAAAAGCTTTGAGCAAAGCCATGGTTTCACAGAGGAAAGCAGCATGTGAGCCAAGATGTTCAGGGCAGGTAGGAGGGCTGGGGGGGCTCAGACCCACCGAGGCCGACCACGGGGCTGCCGTGTTGCCGGGCGCACCTCTCTTGCCTGTGCAAACCCTCTGGCTGCTGGGGAACGGATGATGCTTTGGAAAGGGATGCAGGAGCCCCAGGCCCATCTTTTGCATCTCTCCCTGCGTGGTCCTGGGTGAGGAGTGTATATGATGGAGGTCACTGCCTCCCTGCCTGCTGCCAGCCGGCTCCTCCTGGGTCCGTCCCTCCCGGGGCGCTGCTCAGCCCCGCGGCTCAGGGCAGGAGCAGGCTGAGGTGCCCCCCTGCCTGCTGCTGCCCACGTGGTGCTGCCGGCGGGGGCTCTGGCCACTGGCCTAACACAGTAACTCGGCTTAATTGTAATAGAAATCTGATAGAGTTTTAATAGAAATATAATAGAAGTCTTAAGAGAACCCCGGGGGAGATTGAAAATCCTGATGGTGCAGATGCTCAGCGTGGGCAGACGCCGGGGCCGCAGTGTCCCGCCGAGAGCCCGTAGCTACCAGTGATACCTGTCACGGGCAAACGGAACATCGCCGTAGGTGGTGTGTCATGGCAGGGAGTGATGCTGCCACGGCTCCAGCCCTGCGCCCCGGCTCCTGCCTCTGCGGAGCAGCACCAGCCCTCGGCTGCCCCGGCGCACGTTGGCCTGGCTAAACACAGCCGTCGGGCACCCACCACCCCGGTGCTGCCACCAGCGCCGCAGGGAGGTGTCCGATAGCCTTTCCCGCACGGAGCCTGGGTACGTCCATGCACCGTGGCCATGCAGTGCTGCAGAACTGCTAACGCCCAGGCGTCCCACTCCTCCCTTGGCACAGCCAGAGCTTCGCCAACCCACGGGCATGCAGGATTTAGAGGTGGCAGGGGCTCAGTGATGCCCCGGTCTGCGCATTGGTCATAGGTTGGGCGGCAAGTCCTCGGGGACGCTTTCTGGGCAGAGATGTGCCCCTTCCCAGCAGGGGACGAGCTGGCCTCAGTTGCAGCCGCACTCCTCGATGATCATGTCCTCGTGGTGGCGGACGACGATTTCGCCCTTCTCGTAGTAGAGCATGGAGAGGGGACTCATCCTGACCGGGGAGCAGGAGAGGCAGGGCACCTGGGTGGGCTTGTAGAGCTGCAGCAAACTCTGTGGGGAGACACGGGAAGGGCAAAGCATCACCCCCTGCCACGGGCCGGCAGGGCAGGGGTGCGTGGGGGGAGCGGAAGCAGCAACTCCCTCTTACCTGTATGTAGGCATGGTTGGTGGGCTTGAAGGTCTCATCCACGGGTGACGGACAGTGCCCTTCGCACCGGTAGGCGTTGTACTTTTTGGGGTAGACGATCCAGCTGCCCCAGCCAGTCTGCTCGAAATCCACCATCATGTCCACCCTCCTGCACAAGGACCTGCTTTCCTCCCCCGGGACGGCAGCGGCAGCGTCGCTCACTTTGATCCTTTGCTTCTCCTTCCTGTTCCTGCGGTGCCGGCGGGTCCCCACGCCCTGGGAGCCACTGTCACGCATGACATGCTTGGAGGTCTCCGCCGTCCTGATGAGGCTGTGGTCTCCCGGAGACTTGTCCCTGGAGAAGATGAGCAGCAGGACTCTGTCCGTCGCGTCCTGGGGCAGGGCTGGCTCCCCGTGGCCAGCATCGCTCGAGGTGGGCAAGTGCGTCGTGGCAGTGGCTGGGACGGCCGACCCACTCGCTTCCCACTGCTCACTTCCCGTGGGACTGCGGTGCCCGTGGGCCACGGCTTGGTGGAGCCAGGACCGGAGCAGGCTGGTGACCTCAAAGACTTTCCAGGAGGCCTGGGTGGAAGAGGGGCTGCCAGCCACGGTGCCCAGGAAGAGCTGGTGGGTGCAGGTCCCGCCGCCCTGGCACCTCCGCCGCCGGCTGTGGTAGATGTCCAGGGAGACGTTGCGGGATGGGGAGAGGCCGGGCAGGCGGACGCGGAGCTCGGCCAAACTCACCTCCTGGCTGCTGGAGAGGGAGGACATGTCGAAGGAGAGCGCCCAGCGGGAGCCGTTCTGCAGGGAGCCTGAAACCCAAGGGGCACGGTGAGGGGACCGCCGGCTTTGCCAGGGAGTGCCAGAGCCGGAGGGGACGGCGTGCTGGGGGGCACGGGCCCTGCCGCGGGACCTCGAGGGTCGGGGGAAAGCAGCTGCACCCACCCCGAGCCCCGAGAGGCAGCGAGAGCACCGGACAGTGCCGGTCCCGGGGAGAGGGATGCTCGGGGACCGTGTGAGTCCCAGGACAGGGATGCTCGGGAATGGTGCGGGTCCCGGGGACAGTGCCGGTCCCAGGACGGGGATGCTCGGGAATGGTGCGGGTCCGGGGGACAGTGCCGGTCCCAGGACGGGGATGCTCGGGAATGGTGCGGGTCCGGGGGACAGTGCCGGTCCCAGGACAGGGATGTTCGGGAATGGTGCGGGTCCGGGGGACAGTGCCGGTCCCAGGACAGGGATGTTCGGGAATGGTGCGGGTCCCGGGGACAGTGCCGGTCCCAGGACGGGGATGTTCGGGAATGGTGCGGGTCCGGGGGACAGTGCCGGTCCCAGGACGGGGATGTTCGGGAATGGTGCGGGTCCGGGGGACAGTGCCGGTCCCGGGGACAGTGCCTGTCCCAGGACGGGGATGTTCGGGAATGCTGCGGGTCCCGGGAACAGTACCAGTCCCAGGACGGGGATGCTCGGGAATGCTGCGGGTTCCGGGGACAGTGCCGGTCCCAGGACGGGGATGCTCGGGAATGGTGCGGGTCCCGGGGACAGTGCCGGTCCCAGGACGGGGATGCTCGGGAATGGTGCGGGTCCCGGGGACAGTGCCGGTCCCAGGACGGGGATGCTCGGGAATGCTGCGGGTCCCGGGGACAGTGCCGGTCCCAGGACGGGGATGCTCGGGAATGGTGCGGGTCCGGGGGACAGTGCCGGTCCCAGGACGGGGATGCTCGGGAATGGTGCGGGTCCCGGGGACAGTGCCGGTCCCAGGACGGGGATGCTCGGGAATGGTGCGGGTCCCGGGGACAGTGCCGGTCCCAGGACGGGGATGCTCGGGAATGGTGCGGGTCCGGGGGACAGTGCCGGTCCCAGGACGGGGATGCTCGGGAATGGTGCGGGTCCCGGGGACAGTGCCGGGCCCAGGACAGGGGTGCCCGGGGCCGCGGCCCCACTCACCGTGCGGGGAGAGGCTGAGGGCAGCGGCGGCGGAGGCGCGGAGCGGGGCGGGCGGGGCGCGGAGCAGCTGCAGCATCAGCGGGGGGCAGCGCGGCGGGGCGCGGGGCGCGGCGCGGGTGGGTGCGTGAGTCGGTGCCCGGGCGGGTGCGTGGGTCAGTGCGCGGGTGGGTGCGCAGCCCAGGCGGAGCAGGGCGAGGGCGCAGAGCGCCAGCGCGGAGCGCAGCGGGGCCCGCATGGCTGCAGGGGCCGCCCGCAGCCGCCCTATTTGTACGGCGGCCCCGAGCGCCGCCCCGGGCGGCCCCGGCAGCCCCCTCCCCGCGGCCCCGGCCCCCTCCCGCCCGCCCTCCCCTCTTCTCCCCGTCCCTCTTCCCATCCCTCCGTCCCCGGCTCCCTCCCTCCCTCCGTCCCTATCTCCATCGTCCCTCCCCTCCACCCCCCATCTGCCCCCCATCCCTCCCCATTTCCACCTCCCCCGTTCCTCCCCCCTCCCTCCCTCTCCCCATCTTTCTCTCCCTGCCTCCAGCCCTCCCCATCCCTGCCTCATCTCTCCATCTCCCCATCCCTTCTCCTCCCCGTCCCTCTCTCCACCCGTCCCTCCCGGGCCATTCCCCACCACCAGCTCGCTCCGGCCCTGCCCTGCCGGGGGGGACAGCCACCCCCTCGCTCTGCGGGGACACCGCTGGCCCCAGCACCCTGCACTGCCCGGCACCTGGGACCCCTGCGGACGGGTGCCCCCCGCACCCCCCCCCGCAATCCGGTCCTGCTCCTTGGAGGCGGCACCGCGGCCCGGGGCACCCGTGGGCATCGTCCCCGTCACGCCCCCGGCCCCGTCCAGGCAGGGGCTCTGCCCCCCCCGTGGTTTCCCCTTCTCCCAGCGCCATCCGGAGCAGGACCAGGGGAGAGGGTGCTGAGCACCCGCCGCCCCTCCCCGGGGGGGGCACAGGACAGGACCACGGGGCTGGGACCGCTGCGGGCGCGGGGGAGGGCCCGAGGACCAGCCCCGGGGGGACGGGTGCGGCTGGGCCGGGGGTGCTGCCGGGCCGGGCAGAGGGATGCGGCGGGTGACCCCCCCTGCCAGGAGCCTTTGCCGCTGCAGCGCGGGCGGCCGTGGGGACAGACGGCCGCGCGTTAGCCCCCGGCACAGCCGCGCCCGGCCCCCGGCGGCGTGAGGAGCCGAGCGGGGGGTCCCCCGCCTCCGCCGGCCCCGCAGCGGGAGGGTTCCGCAGGGCGGCGGCTGGCGGGGCCCCGCTCCTCCTCCCGGGGGCAGCCGCGCCCACCCTTCACGGCCCCCCCCGCCGTGTCCTTCCCGGCGGCCGCCGGCAGGTGGCGCCGCTCCGCCGCCCGCCGTCCCGCGGTGGGGCCCGCCAGCGCCATTGCCCTTTAAAGCGGGGAGTCTCGCGAGAGCGGCGCGCGGCGCCTTCTCGCGAGCGTGGGGCGGTGGGTGAAAATGGCGGCGGCGGCGGCGGCGCCGGCGGCCTCAGCCGCGGCCGGGATCGTTGCTCCTGCGCCCGAGGGTGCGGAGCCCGCCCCGGACCCTCCCGCCGCGGAGCCTCCGGCTCCGCCCGAGCCGGGCGCTACCGACGCCGAGACCGGGTATGCCCCTCCCTGCCCGCGGGTCCGGCCCGCCGGCCCAGGCCCCCCGCGCCCCCCGGGCCTGGAAACCGTGAGGGTCATGGGGGCCCTTTCCCCCGTTACCCTGGAAACCGTGAGGGTCCCGCGGGGGGTCCCCTCCCCCGGGAAGCCGTGGGGTTATGGGCGGCCCGTCTACCCCAGGGTCCCCGGCCCGTGCTGCCCGGGAGGGCCCGGTCCGTGCCAGGCCGCCCCGGTCGACGCCGAGCCCCGGGCCCCGCCGCGGTTACACCGGGACCGAGATGGGGGCCCCTCTCAGGACCGCATTTCTGCTCTCGCAGGGGGGATGCCGCCCTGGTCGATGTCACCACAGCTCTGGAGACAGAGTCCGCCAACGGAAAGGACCCCCTGGTAGGTGGCTGCGGGCAGCTGGGGCTCGCGGGGAGAGGGGCCCGGTCCGCGGGGCTGAGCTCTGCCGAGCTGGGACAGGTAGCGAATGTGAGACTGCCCAAAGCGGAACGTGCGGCCTCTTGGTGAGGACGCTGCCTGGCCGCCCTTGCCGTCTGATGCCACAGTTTGTCCCTGCGGCAGAGCTCTCGCGGTGGAGTCCGTGCAGGTCTGCGAGAGCTGCGGATCCTGGACTTGGAAATTGTCCTTCCCTCTTGTGGGTCATTGCAGGCTGAGGTTGAGGCTTATCCTTGGGATATCTGTTCACCAGACCGCTAGCACTCTCCCTTCTCCCACTCAGATGGCTTTTTTCCCTCACCACCAGCACGTTTTCCCAAAGGATTCTTATTGGGTAGCGATCTAGTGTCTTTGCGCAGATGACAGAGGAGATGCAAAAGTGTAAGATAGCCACAGGTTGTATGTGGCGTAGGAAAAGGGGAAGTGTAGGAATTTTTTCAGAAAACGTTTTTATTTAATAAATAGATATCTGGTAATGCCTGACGTGTTAGGACTCATAAGCATTCTCAGTTTTCCGGGATTACTAGGTCAGGGGTAAGACAAAGACGTAGAAGGTGGGAAGGTTAGTTATTCAAAAAATAAAGTCTGGCCATGTTCCTGTGGTTCAGACAAGCAGCACTTGCCATCCTGCTAGCTCCAGTTTTAGCTCTTTAAAGAATTATTTTGGAAATTAAATCCTCACCTATCTGATTAGTTCTAACTAACTGAATCTACGAAATAGTTCCAGCTCACTCAGTGCATGGCTGTGTATTAGGGGGAAAAAGCTGATTCCCTCTAAATTCTCCTGTCTTGACAGGTTACTACACAAAACTTCTTTCCTGTCTGATTCAGTCAATCTTTAAGCCGGTCCAAGTTTGCTGATCTGCTCTGGTTGTAGGAAGCTGCCGGGGACAATTCTGAGGTCTTGGATGCTCAGGCAGGCTCCGTGGATGAAGAGAACGGGCGGCAGCTTGGAGAGATAGAGCTGCAGTGTGGAATTTGCACAAAGTGGTTCACAGCAGACACATTTGGCATTGATACCACGTATGTACGCTCTGCTTAATGCTGGGCACGAAACTTTGGTTGGCGAAAATAGAGGTATTTAGAGGGTAAATTCCCAAGGACCAGGACCCTGCCCGGGTTCCTGAGGCTTGGAAAACAATGTGTTATGTAAATAAGAAAAGTTTTACCCAACAGAGCAGGAAGTGTTTATGTTTGTACATTTCAGCTTTAAAAAAATCATTGTCCAGACCTCA
Source organism: Gavia stellata (assembly GCF_030936135.1). Classification (NCBI taxonomy): domain Eukaryota; kingdom Metazoa; phylum Chordata; class Aves; order Gaviiformes; family Gaviidae; genus Gavia; species Gavia stellata. Next base: position 5,719,155 of record NC_082624.1, read on the forward strand.
GGACAGTCAGAGCCAAGTCACTTGGACTTAGTGCCTTAGAGGCCTGTAAGCGTTATTTGAAAAGCCGAGGGGGCTTCAACAGACATTTCCAATTGGCGTGAACAAAAATTAAAATCTTCCTGTAAGGGAAAAGTAAATTCAGCTTTCTTTCTAGAATCTATGTGGGACTGACCTTAGACTTATTACAAACTTAACTTTTTCTGGTTGTATTTTGTCCCTAAAAATTACTCTAGACTTCCAGTTAAAATTAATTAACTTGGAGCTCCTTGTCCAGAGCTTCTGGGTTGTTGTCTCTTATTTTGCTGAATGAATTTGAGGACTTCTCTAAAACAAGAAGATGACACTTAGCTTGCTTACGTTTTTCTCAAGAGTTTTGTGGCTTTTCTTGATGCCCATGATAAACCTAACTTGATGAAAATATCATTGAACCTGTAAGATGTTTCTGGTTTTGGAGGGAGAGAGAATAATTAATTTGTTAACCTGGAATAATAAATTTCTTTACCCGATGTTGTAAAGAATAATTAATTTCTTAACCTGATACACTAAGTAAGGCGCACACCAGAACTTACAAGTCAGCGTGCTCTTTTCCAGATCATGTCTGCCTTTCATGACCAACTACAGTTTCCATTGCAACGTTTGTCATCACAGTGGGAACACGTATTTCTTAAGAAAACAAGCAAGTAAGTGTAAAAGCACGTTCGTTGAAATTCTGTGCAAGATAATCCCAGAGGCTTCATTTTATCTAAAGTCAGTGGGAAGGTTGTGGTGAAACTCTTCAAAAATGACCAAAAAATCCCATATTAGCAACAAGCATGTGTGGCTTTTTCTAAAAATGTTTTGCTGCTAACTTACTAAGATGGTGAAAATCTTCTCTTTAGTGAGGGGTGCTGAGTTAGGCCAGCACTTGTGAGGGTTGTACTGTTATTCAGGATAGCACGGATGCTGTGTGGTTAGTAATCGCTGTGTGCATGGGTGTGTGTTTGATCTTCCCCATGAAGTGTAATTCTACTTCTGGTATGTTTTTGTTTTTAAGATCTCAAGGAAATGTGCCTTAGTGCTCTGGCCAACTTAACGTGGCAGTCAAGGACACAAGATGAGCACCCAAAAACTATGTTCTCAAAAGATAAGGTAAGGCTGTTATAAAAATCATGACGGATTTACGTAAGCTATGATTTCAGTGAAGAGCAAGTTCAAACCAATATTGGCAGCGAGACCTTCAGACCCACGCTGTTAAGACTCAATTTTATTTTATATTTTTACAGGATATTATCCCATTTATTGATAAATACTGGGAGTGTATGACAACACGACAGAGACCTGGGAAAATGACTTGGCCTAATAATATTGTCAAAACTATGGTAAGTATTTGGAGTTAAATTTGTGGAGGATTTTCTGCGAATGGTACAGTTGTCTGACATTCGTGTTTGCTGAGGTCTGGACTTAGAGCTGAACAGTGAAGATTCTAATGCTGCTTATGGAGTTGATATGCATACTCCATATTAATAGTAAATACTATGATTTAAACACTTGTTAATGAACTTGACATGATCTTACCCTGTGTAACTTAAACTCTTCCTCTATTTTAGTGTAAAGAAAGAGATGTATTCTTGGTGAAAGAGCATCCGGACCCAGGGAGTAAAGACCCAGAAGAAGATTACCCCAAGTTTGGACTTCTAGACCAAGTACGTAATTAGAGATGGAAGGAAACTGTGCCGCTGGGAGGAAGGAGAGGGAGTTCTTTTTGCTGGTGCCTTATGCTCAGTCAAATGAGCAAAACTTCTTAGCCAAGTCATGCTGTGAGCCTGCGTTGTGCCAAGCGATGCGCTGGAGTCCTCCAGCACCTGGAAGTGCCGTGTTCAGGCTTTGAGTGGTAAGTTTGACCGAGTCTGTACATTAATTTTTTTATCTGTTTCAGGATCTTGCCAATATTGGTCCTGCATATGATAACCAGAAGCAGAACAGCGCTGTATCCACAAGCGGAAGCTTAAATGGCAAGTTCTTTAATCAGGCAGTTTTTGAGTATTTGGGACTAAGCTGTATTTTCCCAGTCCTATAGCTGGGCGTCTGTGCAGTTATGTCAGTTGAGATGCTGCAGATAAACCTGTCGTGTGAACTGAGGTTATGCTTATTATGTTCAAAACACGTTCAGCTAGTTTTACCATGCCTTTCTATAGAGAGAGATTAACTTTATCTTCTTGTGAAGGTTCAACTTTTTTCTTCATGGCAGCCAAGTAAATCAAGATGCTTGCCAGAAAGCTGAGCTTGTCAGTTTTCTTCTGTAGTGATTTTAATTTACTTATTTGCATTATTCAGATTTCCTGTTTCCCTCACTCTGAGATTTGAAAGTAGTTGGGGAAAGTATGTATTACCCTTTATAATCATGGGTTGCATTTTATTGTTGTTCTTTTTTTGCGGAATGACAGCCGTGCTAACAACTTTGCCTGGCTTGCTGAGATTACTTATGGTAATCTTCCTGTAGTAATACTACCTGCCAATGAGATTTCTTTGTGTGCAAGGCTACACCGTTCTATATTAAGCACATTCAAATAGTACCTAACGGGAGGTGTTTTGGGCTTTTTGAAACAGGGTCATAGATATGTAAGGCTGCGTTGTCTCCATTTCATGCACTGGTTGTTTTTTCTTTAATTTCTGGAAGACTGACAAATACGTGGTGCCACTTCTGTTCTTACAGGTGGAGCCTCTTTGGGAGGTGAATATTTACCTTTCAGCTTCTAAAACTTAAGTATTATTGTTTGCAAAGCTCTTTTGCTCAATTATCTTAGAAGCTAAAGTCAATTAAAAATCAAAAGCGTGCTCTGATGTGATTGCAGTAATACTTGAATACAAAACAACAATTTCACTTTTTAATCTTTAGCGGTTAGAAGCTTTTGATTATCATATTCTGCCCCACTTGACTGGTTTAAAGTTTTTTGCTTGGGTTTATTTTTAGTTTGTGTGATTTGACCTGATATTGTTGTAGTTTTAAACCTCAATGCCTAAATAAGTGGTCTGAATCCATGAGCTGGTATGATACTGTGATTGCTTAGGTAAATACGTGATGACAAACTGGAGAGCCTAAATGTTTATCTGCACTAAAACTAGCAAGTGCAGTTGAGATCACGTCATGTTTGTGCAGAATATGGTATTCCTTCAATGGTTTGAATCCCTTACACTGTAAGGGGAATGCTGATAATTTAAAAGCTGACTATATTTTTAGTTACAACACAGTATGCAGTTCACAAAGGTGTTTATCTACAGTATGTAAAAATTCTGTAGTTTTCCTTGTAAATCAACAGTGATCTTTTTCGAAATAGTGTGATACAATTTAATGTATTAAAGTGTTATACTGGTATTAGTTTGATTACATTTGACATACGGCTTTTCCTATACTATAGTTTTATTTATGAGTAAAAATTGGGTGCTGTAATACGAAATGATAGGCTGTTCAATCATAGTACTGATTTTGGTAATACTGAAGAGAAACACCTCAACTGCTTTTCATTTTTCCTCAACTTAGGTGTATTTTATTTTGTAGATGGAAGTTGAATGTTAAGTGCTTATTGCTGTCACAGTGTTTCTCCAGCATAGTGTGTCACTGGGATGATGACTTTGCTTAAGATCAGACAGCGTGTGCTGTAGGCTGTTTTCTGCTACTTTTGCAGAAGTAAATTTGAACTGTGACTGGAATCTCCATGAAAGCCAGTAATAATGCTTTTGAACCAGATCCCAATGCTGCTGTCTGTAGATCTTTTGATGACAGAAAAGGTTCTTAATTCTCACCTTAAAAGCTTGAGTTGAGCTCATTTTGTTGATAAATCTCACTTAGCTTCCACTCTTAATTAAGACATTTCAAAAGTTGACTAGAAGCTACATAAGTTCTGAATTTTGTTATGCTCATTTTCAATAAAGTCAGTTTTCAAATAGAACTGTGGAAGAAGGTACTTGAGCTCATGAACTGATTTTAATTTGGCTGCTCCTAACCCTTTCTGTTTATGGAGATTCCATCCTCATGGGCTTTCTCTAATCATCAGCTGCTTAACATCCTGTGGTTTCTATGTCAAGGGGGAATTGCTGCAGGAGGCAGTGGGAAGGGACGGGGAGCGAAGCGCAAGCAGCAAGACGGAGGGACCACGGGAACAGCCAAGAAAACCAGAAGGTAAGTGGAAAGATGATGTGCTGGCAACAATGATAAGCATCTCTAGCGAGGTGTTTACGTAGTCGGAGAGATAGCTTTACTTTTGATGCCTTAAGCTACCTCCCACCTGTCTTTGCCCTTGGTAGGTTTATGAGCAATCGTGCTATAACCCTGTGATATTATTGATAGGTTGCTTGCTAGAAATTATTTGAAATAGATGAGTATACACTCATTTTGTAGATGAGTAATGCTCATTTCGCACAGACTCTTGGAAGCAAAGCAGCGTGCAGGCCGCAAGCGCTGCAGGTACAGCTCTGGAAGAGATTGTCATGGGTTGACTTGTGACTGAACAATAGCCACCATGAGATGCCAACCTGTAGTTTTTGTGTTTCACAGTGACCCATTGTTTTCTGCTCAGCGCTTACCACCCCACGGTTACCCTTTGGAACACCCCTTTAATAAAGATGGATATCGTTACATCTTGGCTGAGCCTGACCCCCACGCACCTGACCCAGAAAAATTGGAGCTAGACTGTTGGGCAGGAAAGCCTATTCCTGGGGACCTCTACAGAGCCTGCCTGTATGAACGAGTCCTCCTAGCACTGCACGACCGAGGTACAAAGCTTGCTAACCGTATGCAAGTTGTATAGCCAGCTCTTCTCATGAGGGGCCATCTTCTGTAATCTCATGTTACTGGTTATTAAAGTTTCAGACATAATTGCTTTAAGAGGTGCAAATGTTAAATCCACTTCTGCATGTTCGCTTGCCTTTTGACATTTCCGCGCATTAGAAATCACAAATGAACTGCTCGTATCATCTTCTCTTATCTACTGCAGCTCCTCAGTTAAAGATTTCTGATGACAGACTGACTGTTATCGGAGAGAAGGGCTATTCAATGGTACGAGCCTCACATGGAGTGCGGAAAGGAGCGTGGTACTTTGAAATATCCATGGATGAGATGCCTCCAGACACAGCTGCCAGATTAGGCTGGTCACAGCCCCTAGGTAAATAATTTTACCAAATATTTCTTAGCAGTGGATTCCAGCTGGTTCCTATATTTCTTTCCCCAGTAATTTAGACCTAAGGAGGGTAAGTCATGGTCAGCTTGCCTGCTTCTTCACTGCTTTTCTTAAGGGAAAACTCTTTCTGCAGGTGATCTGAACTGTGCAGAACTGCAGTAGGGGTGGATCCTTTATGCTGTTACATGCTTGGCCTTGCTTAACACTAGACAAGGCATTTGTACTAATGGCAGTCATATTTGTTAACTGAATGTAATTACTGTTCCAAAGCTTGGAGTGGGACACAGAGAGGTGCTCCTGCTGCACTGCAGATGTTCACGAAGAAATGTTCGTTTCCGCAGGGAACCTCCAGGCGCCTCTGGGATACGACAAGTTCAGTTACTCGTGGCGCAGCAAAAAGGGAACAAAGTTTCACCAGTCGATAGGGAAACACTATTCGTCTGGCTATGGACAGGGTGATATACTGGGATTCTACATCAGTCTTCCCGAAGATACTGAGACTGCCAAATCGCTGCCTGACACTTACAAAGATAAGGTAAGGTGTGGAGTTTGCTATCAGATTAAGTGTTGGCTAGGTGGGTGAGTGTAAAACAGGTTGCTCTATTTTGCCCCCTTTGAGTGCATCCTTTCCATCCTACCTCTGGGTAACCACTGTGGCTCATAGCAGAGGTCCAAAGCATTCATCTCGAAAACAAAATACCCAGAACCACCCAGAGGTTCTGCAAGGGAAGAGTCTGCATGGATTACTGAATGAGATTGCCCACATCTCGTTTCATCTTCTCTTCCCCTCCTGGTTCCCAAATATTTGAGATGTGTGAATCACTCTTCACGGGTACTCTGACACAACAGGCACACCTATCCCAGAGGAGGGCTCCTGCAGGTTGGTTGTTCTTTAATGTGTCACTAAAGGTAACAGTTTGCCTGGCTTACCTCTGAAGTGGTTGTTTTCTAATATTTCAGGCTTTGATCAAATTCAAAAGCTACTTGTACTTTGAAGAGAAGGACTTTGTGGACAAAGCAGAGAAGAGCCTAAAGCAAGCACCCGGAAGCCAGGTAAGTTAAGTGTTGGTCAGTGGAGGATGCAGAGGTTCAGGAAGAATGGAGAGCCTGCTGAGACTGGCTTATTGTATGTGTTAATCGCTTCCATTTGATGAGCACAAAGGGAGGTTGATCATTAGTTCTTCATCAAAAACCAGAATGCTTTAATAAAAGCAACAATAAATGTGAACTTAGCAAACCAGCTGTGCCCTTTGCTTGTGATGTTATTGCTGTCACTTAAGTAATTGTCTGGCATCAAGTAAAGGGGAGTGTAGGTTAAGCTGCCTCTTGAGGATTGCTTTGTAGTTCACAACTAAGGTCATGAAAGTTAGCATCAATGGAAAAAAAAACTCTTCATTTTTCTTTTCAGATCATATTCTTCAAGAATGGTGCCAGCCAAGGAATTGCCTTTAAAGATATCTTTGAAGGAGTTTATTTTCCTGCTATTTCTTTGTACAAAGGCTGCACGGTAAGTAACATATCTTTGAGATGTAATTCCTAAGTCCATCCTAGTTTTAGTAATGCATAGATTGTGGGCACTCTGGGAGTAAGTGTCAAGCAAGTGAAGAGGAAGGATGCAATTATTTTAGTGAAGTGGCTCTGGAACAATGCTGATGTTCACTTGCGTGATGTAACTTTATCAAACAGCTGAAGGAACGCTCTCCTTTCACACCAAGGATTTTTGTTCCTGTGGTCTTGCACAGGGTGCAGGTAGCCTCAGGAGTAGGAGGAGATGAGGACGGAAGACTAAAGAAATTTGCCTGTGTTTTTGGATCTAATGACAAATGTGTCTTCCACAGGTTTCTATAAACTTTGGGCCGTATTTCAAATATCCACCTAGAGATATCACTTACCGTCCGGTAAGTAAGAACTGAAGCTTTTTACCCCCCCACTTTGTGATAGCCTCACAGTATTTAAACAAAAAGTGGTTGAGATTTTGTTGTGGTGGTGGGAGTTGACTTATACCAAGCCTGTATCTGTCCTTCCATCTTTGTACATGGATAGTGTAGCCAAAAAGATAGTATTTAAAAATCTTTAAGGACAGATAGTAGATGCTAAGTTATTTGTTAGCTAAATTTTAACTAAAGAGCCTGTCTTGTCCCTCTTAACAGATTATCAAGTCCCTGTTCTTGCCTGTGTTAGCCTATTTTATCAATAAGAGGGCTGAATTCTTGTTTAAGGAAACACTTGGAAATTCCCCCCCCCTCCCCCCCCGCTAATGTTTTCAGAGGGAAACAGTCCTGGAATGCTGCTGTACAACAGGGCTAGTAGTCACCCTTTGTCCTGAGCCTGTACTTCATGACTTGAGCTATCTGACTTCCACTTCCTTTGCAGATGAGTGACATGGGCTGGGGTGCTGTTGTAGAGCACACGCTGGCAGATGTTCTATATCACGTAGAGACAGAAGTTGATGGAAGACGAAGTCCACCCTGGGAGCCATAACAAAGCAGGTGACGCAGTGTTAACAAAAATGACGCAGTTGGGTATCCAGTCAAGTGGTTTTTATTCTAGAGGAACATGCATCACTTGGAGTGATCAGCCAACAAGCAGACAAGCTGAAGCCAGCACAGCTCTCACTGGCAGGCGTTATGTATATTTGCTACCTGCTGAAGATTCACGCTCTACCACTATGCTGGAGTCTAAGTGAATGCAGTTCTAGTATGTATTGTGCTATTTGTGGGCATCTCTTGGAGTCTTCAGTGACTTTGAAAGTGTAGCTAGCTGAAGAAGCAAGTACTGTGTTGAGGTAACTTCTCATGTGATGTACCTGGGTTGTAACAGTCATTTGTTCAGTGAGAGCAGGCTCTAGGCGGACCTGCCTGCTGTATGTCCACTTGCAGAAGCAACACTGATGCTTCTGCACCTCAACTGTGTTTGGCTAATTGTAAACAACAGCTTCCAGCCAGAAGAATTGTGTTGTAAAGACTACTGCATGTAAGACTGAGATTTGGGCTTCTGTCCAAACTGTATTTTTTTCCCCACAAACTGGAAACCAGTTTAAAAATAAAGGCTTTAACTCTTACTTTTGTGGGGTTTTTTTTGTCTTGTGACTTGTTTACAGGTTATGAATGAGATTTAAACTCAAAGTATCTACTTTAGAGATCTCTCAAGCTGAAGATCTCCTGCTCGCTGCATTGACAAGTTATGCAGGGCCTCCTGCCAAGGATCATCAGTGCAGAGCTTTGCATGAATAAATAATTTGACACTGTCTGTACAGGAAAAATAAATTAGAGCTGCTTCCTGGGGGAAGAAGGGAATAAAATTTTTAGGTGAGTGCTGTGTTTGTGTTCTGGGGGAAGGAGGTGAGTAAAACTTGAGGTTTAGTCAGTCCATGTGCTGGTCCTCCTGCCTTCCCAGTCAGGTGTCCCTAATAACTAATTAGCCAAGGCCTTTAATAGTGATGTATGCTAATTAAAGCTTTATTTAGTTATTTAAACTAATTAGTTAGGGAGGTCACAGGGGCCTGACTGGGCCAGCACATGCTCAGTGGAGCAAACACAGGACTTCTTTTACCTCAAATTTTTGGTCCTGCATTTGCACAATGAGCTTGTGCTGGCCCAGGCGAACCCCTGTGACCTCCCCAATTAGTTTCAATAAATAAAGCTTTATTTATTTATTGAAACTACATAGTAATTAGTGGTGATACTATTAAAGGCCTTGGCTCATGAGCACAGGCTGTAATTAAATGGTGTCTGACTTACCCCGTTACAAGATTCCCTATTTTACCCCCGAACAGAGCGTTACTACACTGCCACGGTCAGCAGTTCATGGCCACCGTCCGGGCCAGGCGCTCCCGGAGGTGGTTGGCAAAGTCAACCTGCGTCTGGGACAGAACCTGGTTGATGATGGTCTTTGGCAGCCAGCCCTGGAGAGGAGCAGACACAGCCCGTGAGTGCAACTTGCCTCGAATGCCAACTCCTGCTTCTACTGTGAAATGTTCACTGCAAAACTTACCTTCAGGTCAATGCTGAGAAGCCATATTAGCTTGGTTTGGGAAGGACTGCCGGGCAGCGGGCGCAGGATCATACACGTGGGACCGTTTTCAGCTCTGTGAGAGGACAGGGGTGCACGCGTTAGAAAGCAACATGTGACTTCTAGACTCAAAAACTATAGCCGTGCTGAAGCGCTTTGTGAATTAGGGTTTCCCTAGCAGTTCCTGCTATCAATCAAACCTGATAACTCTGAGCCCCTACTAAAAGCTAGTGTGTCAATCTGCCTGTCATTACACACCCTGTAAGTGAATGCAAAGGGTGATTACCTTATAAATCCTTCCTGTTCTGGCATAGCTCTGTATTTTGTGGACATGCCGGCCAGGACGCAGGTGGAGCCACGTCTCTTAGAGCACCGGACGCTCACAAAGTCGCGTGGCCCAACAATGTTACCAGGGGTAGCAGCCGCCTTCTCGTGGGTGATCACTGTGTCCTTTCCAATCTTCTGGAGAATCTGGACAGTTTAGAATTAAAACATTAATTTGAAGTATTTACTGCAAACACAGCTAAAAGTTAGCTTTGATTACTGCGTGTTCAAATACATGCTCTTAAAAAAACTTGGTGTTTATAGTGAGAAAAATGGCAAATATCTGCTTCATCCCAGAATGCAGAACATCATTAGTTTTCAATACCTGAAAAGGGAAGGTATTTCGCTTAATGCTTCTCTTCTTCTAGACAAGCTGTGGAATAGCAAAACCCTCTTCCCTGCACATTGGGGTACTGTGCTGTTTCTCCTCCATTAACAGTACAAATTTAACAACAGAACTGGCCTGCTACCTTGCAGTAAAGCGCATCTCCTACAGAATAAGTAGCAGACAAGCTGCTACAGACTCACTTCTGCTGCAGTAGCAATGTGATTCCTGCAGAACAAGCTCTGTCTGCAGTAGGAAGCGGACAAAGTAAAGTCCGGCTTCTCCATTCCCAAAGAACGGGTGGAGAAAGCCCTGTGCCCCTGCTGTGATGGGCAAAGAGATTCTTTGTCCCTTCCAATGCCGCTCAGAGCAGCGCGTGTGTGTGAACCCCTGGGACATGTGCTTCCTACCTTGACTTCTTTGACATTGGGATTCCAGTCTCCCATCTGCTCCATGTTGTCCACCAGCTCACTGTACACCGCGTCCAGGGGCTGGTCCACCACCACCTCGAGTCGGAACACCTTGCCCACATCTGGGAGCACTTTGCTCAGCACTTTGTCTCCATTATCCTGCAGAGAGGAAGGCAGAATTATTATCACAAATATTTACAGGAGAACCGAGTCAGTCTGCTGCAAAGCAGAGCACCTACCACCACTGTCTCTGTCTTCCAGCCGTCCTGGTCCCCGAGGATGCTGAGTGATTTCTGGAGGGCTTCCTCTCCTTGTTTGATGTAAGACATTTCCATCTCACTGAAGGGCTTCTCCTCCAACCTTGAGCCTGCACGGGATCGGACAAAAGCAGGAGTGAGTGTAAGAACACTGCACAGCTGACTAACACATCCTAACGCCAGATGATAAGCTTTACCTACATCAAATACACTTCTCCGTGCCCAGGGGCTGGGGAAGTAAACTCAATTCCCACCGCTTGCCTGCCTTCACCATTTGTTTAGCAAAAGCACAGGCTACCCACGAGCAGGTTTTCCTCCAACCACTCTCCCGAGCCCTGACCCGTGACAGTCACCGCCTGGCAGAAAGGGGCAGACCCCCCCGTCTGCTGGTCACTTACTGAGCAAGGAGCTTCTTCTGCGAACCTGGTTAATCCACGTGCTGGGTCCTGTGCTGTGGCAGGCGAACTTGCTCAGCTCCTGGCTGATGGTGACAGCGGCTTGTCTTCTCAGCCCTGAGAGCAGAGAGCGCATCACTCACCAGCACCAGGCACCATGCTGCAGAGGGTTTGCTATTTCTTTTTTTTTTTTTTTTTTGCAATTTAAACATAGGACATTGAAAAAGTCTCTTTTTGCCACCTTCACTGAAGTCCCTACAGGCACAGAGAGCAGCTGACTGCCATTGCTCTGGGACAGAAGCTGTCCTACACAACCCGGCCTTTGCTCCAGGTCCGACTCGCGCAGCAGGCGGGGAGCAGACAACAGTCGTAAAAATACTGAGGAGCAATCACGCGGGTGCCCAGGAAAGGCCATAGGAAATGGAGTACAAGAATACAAAATCCTCGCCGTGTCACCTATAGCTACGCGCCACGTTCAGCAATGGCACACAGCCATCCCCCTCGGACCCCAGAAATAGGTCTGGGGGCAAAATGGGTTGTGGAGACAGTAAAACGTGAAACCCAGAAAGCAACAGGGCATGGGGTGGGGAGAGCATCCCCAGAGCCCCCAGCCTCCTCCCGCCCTGCGAGCCCTGCCAGCGCTGCCCACCGCAGGCAGCCCGTGGAGAGGGGCTCCCCCAGCCGCACGTCCCGTCCCCCCGACCCCTCACCGGTCATGTTGCGCAGGTGCCGGTAGGAGATGGCGGCGCAGAGCTTGAACGTCGCGGGCAGCATCTCCCTGGTCCAGATGGAGCCGTGGGCTGTGGGCGGGTGTCTCTGTGGTGAGTGCTCCTCTGCTCTGGCCCTCCGGGTGCTCAGCCTTAAATACGCCCGCTGAAGGATGCTGGCTTGTCAGCAGGGAGATAAGAGCCATCACTTACGGCAGGGCCCTGGGGGCCAAGGCCAGACCCGGCTCCTCACGCATCTGCCGGGGGCCGTGGGTCACCGCCGGCGCGTCTGGCGAGCAGATGCACGCACATGGGTGGACGCGTGCTCACACACCACGCTAGCATGATGGACCCCGGCCAGCCCCCATCCGCGGTCCAGCCATGGGGGGCACAGGCAGCTCCCGCAGCGAGACAAGGGCAGGAGACCGAGGCACAGCCTCCCTGCCCAGCTTGTACGGTGCTTTGGGAGCAATCCCTGTGCCAGGGACAAACCCCGCTGCACGTGGACATGGGGTCCACGGCACGGCTGCCCCGGCATGGATCATCAGCCATGGATAACAACGGATAACAATCAATTCTGACAAGTAACAATGCATAATGGTGGATAACAACGGATAATAACAGATAACAACGGATAATGATGGAAAACACCACCTCACATCATAACCATCCCGGAATACCTGCAGCCAGGCTCAGCCCATGCTGGATACAAGAACCAGGCAGCCTGTCGCCCCACCCGGGGGGCAGACCCCCCCGCAGAGCCCTCGCTGCAGCGGCACGTTAAAGCCCCAGTGCTCGAGACCAAACCCCGCAGGCAGAGCAGGACATCCTGACATCGCTAGCACCCGCAAACGTGCGTGGGATCGGTGGGCACCCGGGATGGCTGTGCAGGGCAGGGCAGCACCCGGGATGCTTTATGCACATCGCACGGACAAGAGTGTTTTGGACAGCACACAGCCCTCCCTTTTGCCCCCCCGAGTCCCGCGTTAACAGAGTCTGTCTTTCAACCTATATAAAGCTGAATATTAAGCATATCAAGCCGCTGAGCCCAGGACTGGGAGCGAGGTGCAGCTCCCATACCTCCCCCAGAGGCCGGTTTATCTGCCACGGAGCCAGGAGCGGTGGGCAACGGCAGAGCAGCGATAACACTCAAGGATGAAATGACATTTCTGGGATGATTTACAGCCCCAGAGCCCAGCGCTCCCAAGAACCCGTGAATCACCAGCTGCTTCCTTTGACGTCAGCCCCTGCACCCTCCTGCGGGGAACCTGACCTTCCTCCCCGCTGTTGCAACAACTTGGCCAAGGGGGAGGTCAGCCGCTTGCTGCGCCGGTGGCCCAGCCCCAGGGAGCCCCTCGCCTCCGCCAGCCCGCCCACCGAGCCCCCCGAGAGACTGTTTGGGTCCTACCTGTCATCCGGGAACGGTCTCGCTGCTTGGGCCCCGCTGCTCCCCAGGACAGCTCCTCTCCATGGCCGGGGCTGCTGTTCTCCACCACATGCAAGAAAAGACACGTCAGCGATGCGCAATTAGATGGAGGGGCTGATGCGATCAGGATGAAGCCAGAAGCTGCACCATCCCCTTTCCGAATGTTTACTAGGAAATCCCCACTGCAGCCACGCTCCCGCTCGCCGACCGGTGCCGCAGACCTGCGCAGGCGAGATTCCCGGGTCCCTGCCACAGCTCTCCCCCCAGCTGGGCTTTGTCCACCCGGTCCCCACATGCCTGCACATGGGGGGACGAAAAATCAGGAGGGTTTGAAATCCCTGAGCTCCCAACCCCACAGCCTGGAGCTTGTGCCAAACACACGCTGAGCACCGACGGGTCTGCGGTGCCCGGGGAGAGTGTGTGAGACCCCCCGGCCCCCCGCAGCCCCCCCGCCCTGCCCTGCCGGCGAGGCAGCTGGAGCACCCTGGCTGGGGGACGCAGCACTGGGGACCAGGGGGGCAGGGAGACCCCCCAGCTGCGAACCGGCCGGGACTGCTGTTATCCCAGACGGAGCAGTCGCTCCTGGGCACAAGGCCTCGGCACAAGGACGCGCTGTTGTTTGTGAGAAGAACCAAAACAGAGCCCGGGCAGAGCCACCCCTCCAGCTCCGGGCTGGGGGGGAACGAGCCCCTCTGTGCCCCTCGGGAGGGGACACACACGCTGTGCCATGGCACACAAGGCAAACGCTCTGGGCGGCCAGTCCCCGGAGCGGCACACAGAGACCCACAGCCTCCTGGGAAGTTGTGCCGAAAAGGCATCCGGGACCCTCAGGAAGGTCTGGTTAACTGGAACCCCTCCACCCAACCCTCACCACCTCCCAGTACCACCTCAGCATCTCCTCGGGGGTCCCACGCTGTCGCCGTGCTGCTGGGCTGCACACTGCATCCGCTGAGCCTGCGAGGAGAAGGGACGGCAGCCCTCCCGTGGCACCGGGGAGCAGCAGCGCTGCGCAGTGCCGCAGGCATCGGGGACGGGATTCAGGTCCCAGCACCTACCTTGGGCACCAGGAAGGTGTCTCTCTGCCGGGGCAGGAGGGAGAACGGCTGGTCTGGCTGGCTGAGTCCACGCGTGCTCTGGCACCGCTCGCCTGCTCGGGGCAGGATGAGGCCCTGGCCACAGCTCGGACCTGCCTGGACCCACCCGGACCCCCGGCTGGTGATGCTGAGCTGGGCCCTGCTGAGCTGAGAGTGCTGGGGGCAAGAGGGGAGCACGGCCGCATCCTGCACGCCAGCGAGGAGACTCCCATGAAGGCAGCACAGCCCCACTCCAGGATAGGCACCCAGCACTCTCCCACCCACCTCCCATGGGGGCAGGAGGAGGGAGAAAACACTGGGGGAGGCAGAACAGCCACAAAATCCCCCACAGCACCCGCTGAGCCCCCATCGCCCACAAAACGCCCCCCACAAAACACACCCCACATGCCCACGCAGTCACCACGCGGCTCCGTTTGCAGCTTTTAGCTTAAAAATATACATCCAGGCGCTCAACGTACAAATATTTACAACTGTTTACAAATGTACAAAACCGGATCGAATGTAAACCAAAGGCGCTGGAGGCAGAGATTCACCGGGGCACAACACGGGCAGGGCGCGGGGGCCTGGGCACCCGCGGCACGCTCACCCGCAGCACGGACCCCAGCCCGCGTGTGCTGCCCCTCGCACACCCATGCACGCTGCCTGCCCTTTGCACGTCCACATGCGCTATCCCGTGCACACCCAACCCCACGTACGCTGCCTGCCCCTCGCACACCCAGCCCCACGGGCACTGTGCCCTTGTGCCCCCCACCAGCCCCGGGGCAAGGCTAGGGCACCCCGAGGCTGCCCTGAGCTGTCCCGTGAGGACGGAGGGAGCCCCCCACCCCACGCCCACCCCCAGCCCAGCCACGTTCAACAAAATTCCCTTCTCTGAGCCCGTTTCACATCGCGGTGGCCAGAGCAGGAGGGGGGAGGCTGTGTTTCCCCCGAGGCGGGGGCTCTGTCAGCGTGACCCCGTCCCTCCTGCTGCAGCACAGCCGGGGGGAGCCAGGGGTGTACCCCCACTCCAAGGCTGCCTTTGTTTCTATTTGGAGAGCGCAGATAAACCCACAGCCCCCCCATGCCTGCAGAGGTCATGCACCGAGCCGGCGATAAGATAACGGGCTCAAATACAGCAAAAATAAGTCCCTGCCCTGGCCCCTTCCCCTGGCAGCGGCTGGGGGGGGCTGTGGTCCCGCAGTGGGAGCCCCCAGAACAGGCTGGATGCACTGTGGGGCTGGGGGAAAGGGGGCCGGGGAGCTGCCAGGGTTGGGGTCGGGCAGACTCTGCCCCATTGCCCCTCCATCACCCCCTGCCCACGCACGTCAGCCCGTGCCGGCAGCATCCCTCCTCGCCTCCACGAGCATCCCCGGAGACCCCGGCCCCAGCGCGGGGCCGAGATAACCCTGAGAGGGCACAGGGCGGGCTGGGGGCTGCCCCGGGACGGTGAGAGGGGTCAGGATGGTGCTGGTGCCGTGGCCGGGGCTCGGCAGGCGGAGTTGGCCGCGGGAGGGTGCGAGTTCACGGCGGCCGGGTTGGGGGGGTGGATGGTGGTGCTGATGGTGTAGTCAGCGGGCTGTGAGGGACAGACAGACAGCAGGCAGTGAGCCAGGGGGTCTTGGGGAGACCCCAGGGCAACCCCCACCAAAAAATACCCCCCCGTCTCTTACGTGGCGTCGGAAGATCCTCTGCAGAAGGCTCCGCTTGGGGGGCTCGGGCAGCTGCCTCCAGTCCAGGTCGGGGGAGCGGGTCCCGCTGGGTCCGAACACGTTGAGGTCCTTGAAGCACTCGGTCTCGATCATCTGGGGGGGTCAGGTCACCGGGGGGACAGGCATGGGCAGCCCCGGTGGCGCTGCAGCAGGGCAGGACCCCCCCGGTGCCCCGCGCCCCAGTACCTCGTTCTGCCAGGGGATGGAGACGCTGCCGGTGGCAAACTTGGCGTAGAAATCATTGTCGGTTTGGTCCAAGTTGACGCCCTTCACCGTCGAGAACTGCTCAATGTCCAGCACATCCTTGCAATAAACCGCCCGGGGCTGCGGGAGCCAGAGAGCCGTCAGCGGGGGGGGAGCGGGGCTTATCCCCCCCCGCGGGTGCCCACCCCTGCCCTGCCCCTTACGTCTGGCACGAAGGAGGGCGTCATGATGCCGGCCTCCAGGCGCTTGAAGTTGATGGTCCTGAAGAAGGGATGGCGCTTCACCTCGGCCGCCCCGTCGGCCCCGCAGCCCAGCCGCTGCTTGGGGTCCTTGGCCAGGAGCTGGGGAGGGGGACGGGCAGTCACGGCGGGGGGGTGGAACCAGTCCCGGCCCCCACGGGGACCAGCCGCGCCCCAGCTCACCATCTTGCAGATGGCCCGAGCGTCCTCGCTGAACTTGTCCGAGTACAGCTCCTGGTCCTCCTGCACCCGCTTCTCCACCTCCTCCCGCTTCACCCGCTCCTTGCGGGCGCGGAAGGGCGACTGCCCCTCGATCATCTCGTACACCAGGCAGCCCAGGCCCCACCAGTCGGGGCTGAAGGCGTAGCGCTCGTTGTTGATCACCTCCGGGGCTGCGAGGCACGGCCCCAGACCCGTCAGCGGCCAGGCATGCCGCGGCACGGGGACCCCTGGGCCAGCGCAGCCCCCACGCTCACCCATGTAGCCGACAGTGCCTACGCGGCCACGGATGGTCTCGCCCTCGGGGATCTTGATAGCCAGCCCCAGGTCGGAGATCCTGATGTGGCCTGGGGCAGGGAGGGGGTTGAGGGCATGATCCCAGAGAAGGTGCCCCTGGCATGGAGAGCATCATCCCAGGGAAGGACCGCCCCACATCCCTGCACACCCTCCCCAAAACACAGCCAGAGACCCATCCCCAAAGCCAAGAGCATGGGCAGACCAGACCCAGCAGCTTCCTCCTCACCATCATCATCCAGCAGGATGTTCTCCGGCTTCAGGTCCCTGCAGGGACAGACAGACGGCTCAGCACGGAGCAGCCCCACCCAGCTGCCCCACCGGCACCATGCCCACGCCCCGCTCACCGGTAGACGATGCCCTCCTGGTGCAGGTGCTGGAGCCCGCAGCAGATTTCCGCCGCGTAGAAGACCACGCGCTCGTCCTCGAAGCCAGGGTTGCCCATGTTGTAGATGTGGAACTTGAGGTCGCCGCCGTTCATGATGGTCAGCACCAGGCAGAGCGCGTCCTTCGTCTCGTAGGCGTACGCCAGGCTCACCTGCGGGCCAGCCCCGGCCGTCAGCACTGGCCCCGGCCCCCCCCTGCTCCCCGGCCCCCCAGCACCGCACGCACCACGAACCGGCTGTTGACCTTCTCCAGGATCTGCTTCTCGTTCAGGGCCATTGCCTCCCCTTTCCGCTTCTTGATCCGCTTCTTCTCCAGCTTCTTGCAGGCGTACATCTTCCCCGTGGCCCGCACCTGGCAGGCGCACACCTGGGGGGGCGGCGGGGGGGACGGCAGCGAGATGAGCCCCCACCAGCCCACCATCGCCCCCCCTTCCTCCCCCTGTGGCTGTACCTCTCCAAAACCGCCCTTGCCCAGGATCCGATACTGCCGAAACGTGTCCTTGGTGACCGACTGCCTGAAACACACGGCCCCCGGTATCTCAGCCCCACCGCCCCCCACACCCCCCCAAGACCCCTCGGAACCCCCAGACCTCCCGCTAACCTCTCCAGGTACTTCCACTGCAGGAACCGGTCGAAATACATGCTGTCCCGGTAGTCAGCGAAGGGGTTCCCGCTCAGGTACTCGTGCAGGGGGCTGCGGGGGGAGAGGGGATGGTCGGCGTCGCCCGCAGCCCCCCCGGGACGCCCGTCCCCGGGCAGGGCACTCACCGCAGGCAGCTGCTGAAAAGGTCCTTGCAGGGGCTCTTCTGCAGGTCCTGCAGGCACCGGCTGGCGTGGGGCTGGCCGACCTCGGGCAGGAAATCGGGGGACTGCCGGGGGGAGCAGACGGATGCACACCCACGCCCCGGCTGCATCGCTCCCGCATCCCACCCATGATCCTGGCTGGGCGATGGGTGCCACCAGGATGCCCTGAGAGCGAAGATGTGGCTCCGTGGCCAGCAAGGGACCCCCCTCCACTGGCCCTGCTCCCAGCCCACCCTCACCCCGTCCTGCTCCGGCTGTCTGGGGGGGCAAAAGCCCCCCGGGACTCACCTCCTGCTTGAGGAACCTGCGGATGATCTCCTCCCCCATCTCCTTCCGCTTCTCATCCGGGGAGAGCTCGTAGTCCGCCTGGGATGTCGGGGGAAAGGAGGGTGCTGCAGACAGCGGCCCTGGGCACAGCTCTGCCCTGTGCCCCCCACCGAGCCCCCGGCCTCCCCAAACGAGGCACGGCTGCCCCGGCCGTGGGGCGAGGGAGCCGTCTGCACCCGCGCCGGGGGCTCACGGTGGTGCCGGCAGCCCCGGGGGGTCTCCCACACTGCTCCCCACAGCAGGCAGGGGAGGAGGGCAGGGGAGCGGGCTGCAGCCCGGGCAGCTCTAGTTATTCAAAAGGGGGGAGAAAATGTCCTGCAAGAGCTCCGAGAGCCGGCACGAGCAGGGGCCGTTCTACAGGCACGTGTTTCCCATTAGCAGCCCCCACAGCTGTCGGGTCTCTGCAGGCCCGAGAGGCTCCGGCTGCTCCCCCGAGGCCCCCGGCCCCGCCGGAAAGCTGGCCCCGCTGCGCAGGGCACGCACCCGCTGCTGACACAAACGGTGCAGTCATGGGAAACACGGGTCATTTTATGAGGTTTCCTATTTGCCAGCATCTGAAATCTCCTGGCACCGGGGTAAACCTCGCAGCAGGCGTGGACGGACTCTCCAGCAGCATTTTGAGCTTGCTGGGATGGAGAGCCCCCTTCCTCCGGCACGACCCAGAGAGAAACCCACAGCGCACCGGGATGGGGTGGTCTCTGCCTCCCCTGCAGCCCCCCGGGTACCGCTCCGCAGCCACTGCCCTGGGGCTCACGCTGCAAACCTGCCGTGGGACTCGGCAAAACCCCGACCAGCCCCATCCCGGGAAAATGCTGCTGCACATCACCGTCCCCAAGCAGAGCCGGCACGGTGGCATCCCGTGGGGTCCCTCACCACGGCGTCCAGGAAGCGGATGCAGCGCAGGAGCTCCGGCCGCGTCTCACAGAACTGGCGGAAGAGCAGCCGGCCGATGGGCTGCTTCTGGCACAGGCTGCCGTAGTCCTGCTCTGCAAGGGAAGGCGGGACGTGCCACGCACCGTGCCGAGCACATGCTGCGGGGCCCCGCGCCCACTGTGCCCCCAGCACGGCCACGACCCGGCGCTGTGCCGGGACCCGTGAGCTGGTTCTGCCAGTTCCCGGCACCCTCCCTGGCTCACCTAAGCCCTTCCGCAGCTCATCGCACTGGCTGACGTGCGGGAACCGGAGGATCTCCCTCCACTTCTTGCTCCTGCCCTTCCGCTTGCTGCCACCTCCTGCAGCCGGGGGGAGAGGGAGAAGAGGTCACGCTGCCAGGACGGGCATCGCTGCCCCAGCCCGGCTGGCAACCGGGCAACGGAGCCCCTGCCCCATCCTCCAGAGCCGTGCAGTTTGGGGTTTCCCCCCATCTCACCACTGCTGCTCCCCAAAACCCATTGCTCACACACGTACCTGCACACCGCCAGTGCTGGGGCTTTGGGCAACTCTAAAGCCATGTGGGAAAACCCACCCTCAGCCCTGGAGAGGGCTCTGACCCCCGAGGGGACACTCCTCCCAAACAGCCGAGGAGATCCCCACCCCGACACGGTTTCCAGCCCTGCTCCAGGGCAGGAATGGGATCCCCCTCGGCATCGCCCGGCGCCGAGGCGGCCGAGCCCAGTGGGTGCAGGCTTCCTCCCCAAACAATGCCGTGGCCCCTCGTCACTCGCTCCCATAAACATCTGGTTTCCTTAGATCCCCACCAAGCCACTCGTCCTGCACATGGGGCTGCAGCAGCCCGGCCTCTGCCCCCTCGGGCACGGGGACTCTCCAGGGACGAGGAGGGGGCAGAGGGATGACCCCACAGCAGCAGCCGCTCCTCCCGGGGAAGATGCTTGGCGCGTGAAGTCATCCCTGCAGGGACCTGACATCAGCGCAGCTCCGAGCTGGTGGCCGGCCAGCACCGCCCGCCGCCGGCCCCGGTGACGCCAAGGCGAGCCCGCGGGACGCCGCGGTGCTGGGCTCCGGCCGGGCCAGCATTTCGGACGGGCAGAGCTTCCTGCCGTCATCGGCTCGCTTCCTCCGGCAGGAATAGCCCCGCGCCAGCCAGCGGAGCAGCCTCGGCGGCGAGAGGGCGCGGGTCCCTGGGCACCCTGCTCACCCTGACACCGGCAGCACAGGGTCCTGAGCGCTCGGCGCCCAGGGAAGAGGAGCAGCCGCTCCCCTCGCCCCGCGGTGCCCAGGCTGGAGCCCCCCGGGTGGCTGGCAAAGGGGTGATGCCCAGGCAAGGACCCTCTGCCCACCCCAGGAGCCATCCGACATGGGCTGCCCCGACCTCGCAGGGATGCTCAGAGGCTGCAGCTTCGTGGCTGGGCTCAGCGGCGTGCTACCCACACAATCCCCTCCCTGCCTCTTCCACAGGCTCTGCAGGTATCAGCCCCCAGCACCACCTGACGCTTCATGGCACTCCTTCCAAATTTCAACTTGTTTGCTGTAACAATAAAAATAAATTAACGCTCATCACCCGTGCCCCAACACATCTCCCCGGCTGAGCCCCGGGGACACGCTCTCGGCTGGGCTCGGCCGGAGGTCGCTGCGGGCTGGGATGGTGCCGCTGGGGAAAGGCTGAGGGCTGGGTGGGAAGGAGGGGAGCTGAGCGCATGGGGAGGTTCAAGTCAGAAGTGTTTTGCCTCCACACAGGCTCCTGCTGCAGCATCCTCCTTCCCCGGTCTGGTCCCCCCTGCAGCGTGCCAGGCACGGCACAGCCAGGGCGAGCGGGGAATAGCACCGTGTCCCCAACGCATGTCCCGTCCCCAGCACAAACTGCACCAAAAGCGACCTGCGGCAGAGCCACCCCAGCTCCCGCCGAGGCCCCAGGGCAAAGGGGGAGAGGGGCTCAAAGTGGGACCCACTCCTTCACCCGTAGTGTGCTCGGGCAAAACAAAAGCGGTCCCATTCCCTGCCCAGTGCCCCCAGCTACCACCGCCTCTCCCACCCCAGCCGGTTGCCGCAGCAAGGAAAGCCCAGACCTGGGTCCCACCAGGACGCGGAGCTAGAGCCTGTGCGAGACCCAAAGACCTCAAAGTAAAGGGGGAAAAAAAATATTTACAATCCTTGTGCCAAGCCGGCACAAACCCCCTGGGCAGGCGGGAGCCCCAGCGAGTGCTCAGCCTGGTCCTGCCACACACGGCTGCTCCTGGGGGTTTCGGCTCCCCCTTCTCACCCCAGAGCATCAGGCTGCACCCCACGGCCCTGGTCCTGTGAAGTGGGGCCCCCCCGTGCCACGGCAGCCCAGGCGGCTTTCCACGCCAGCCAGAAAAGGAGACATTGCTGCCATCTCCACTGCAGGCAGTGCCCACACCCGTGCAGGCAGCGCATGTCTCCCCGCGGGCAGGCGCAGGCACTGAGCCCCAACCCCAGCCCGCCGTGGGGCAGGACCACCCCAGCCCACGTCCCCCACTGCCACCCGCAGCCCCCCCTGCGGAAGCGACCCTGCCCTCGCCTCGGCTTCCCAGGGTGGAGCCGGATCCCGGCAGCCGGCGGAGCCGCACGAAGGGCTGGCAGCCCTTCCTGGCCCAGCGTGGGGCTGCAGGCAGGGCAGGGGGCCCAGGCACAGCCACCCCCCCGCCAGCATGGACCCCTGGGTGCTGGGCAGCAGGGCACCCATGGGGACGTCCCGGAGGCATCCAGCCCCTCTCCGGCAGCATCCTCTGCAGGTCAGGGCAGCCGGGAAAGAGGACATGCGGGGAGCAGCCAGCAGCCGTGCTTGGGGCAGCCCACCGCTGCCTGCTCCCTGCCCGTACAAACCGGAGCCAGTCGCCTGCCAGGCAGCGGGACGCAGCAGGAAAGATAAAATGAGAAATCGGCGCTGGCCTCGGCCCTGCTGCCCCCAGGTGAACCGCGCCGGGAAACCCGGCGAGGATGCTGCCGCTGCGGAGCCAACCGCAGCAACCAGAAAAGCTGCTGAAAGCAAAATAAAACCGTTCCTCCGTGGAAAGGAGCCCACGTACCAAACGGCACGGCACGGCACACGTGGGGACGTGTGTTACACCAACACAGCGACCGGCAGCGAAAGCCCCGCGGCAGGCAGGAGCGTGTCCCCCCGGTCCCCCATCACCAGCCGGTGTGCGGTGAGACGGCACCGATGCCCGGCGAGGTGCGGACCCAGCTGCTCCCGCCCTGGCGAGCCATAAAGCCTTATTCACCGCCTGTTATCTCCTCCGCGCCCGCACGCTCCCGGGTTTTTATCCTGGGCACTTCCGCGGGCGGATGAGCCCTTTTGGCTCCCTGAGCTTTAGGAGCGCATGGGGACATCAGCTCTCCCTCGCCAGCTCCAGCGGCCCCAGCAGAGAGCTGGGCACGGCGCCCAGGGAGCCCGGCCAGCCAGAGACCCCTGCAGCCCCCGGGCGGGGGGAGCAGCCCCTCCAGACCACCTTTCAGGGGGTGAAGCCCCCGGGTGCGCAGCAGGAAGGGCCACGAGGCCAAAGCGAGGGGCCCTGCAGCAGAGCAAGGCCCTTTCGAGGGGCGCAGTGCGCGGCAGCAGCTCGGGGAGCCCCTCAAACCATGGAGACCCCGAACCCGCAGCCCAGCCCGGTGCTGGCACCCACCCACGCTGCATCCGAATGCTGGGTCTGACACTGCCTGCGGTACGGGACCGCTGCTGCCAGCACCCCCAAAAGCACCAGGGGTGCGGGGTGGCCCACCCAGGCCAAGCCCCCCCATCACGCCCCGAGGATGGAGGAATTTGGCCAAATGCAATTACAGGCGGTGGCGACGGCTGCTCCCAAGTGCCGGGGCTGGACCTTGCCAAGCCCCCACGCCTTCCAGCACGAGGCCAGCCTGCAACCCCCCGGGCGCGGGGACCCCCGACCATGGCCGGCAGGGTCTCAGCTTTCCGCTGAGGCGGCTCTGGTCCTCCCCGCTCTGCCGGGGAGGGAAGCGGCCACCCAGCTGGGACCCAGCCCTCGTCCCGCTCCGCTTCCCGGCTTCCGGCGCCTCTCGCAGGCGTTGCACACCGACATTAACCCGTTTGGCGCCCGCGGCGGCAGACCCCCCCTCGCCCTCATTCCCGAGGCCAAAACCCCCTTCTCCAGCTCACGCGGGTGGCTGTCACACATCCCATGGGACAGGAGCAGGGTCCAGCCCCGGAGCAGGGAGCATCGGTGTGAACGCCTGACCGGCCACTCCAAGCTCCCGACGCCAAACCTCTCCCTCCCTGGCGAGGGCACCGGCACCTCTCCGGCCCCTACACACGAGCCGTCCCCGTGGTGTCTCCAGCGCTGCTGGAAGTGACCGCAGTGGGGGTAAGGAAACCTTGAGAAGACAGGGATTTCAAAAAAAAAAATGGGATCACCTCCGAGCTGCCCCGTCCCCCGCCTCGCCCACAGGGCTGCGCCAGCGGCTCTTGGGGCCGTTTGCTTTTCGGTCACAAAGGTTTAGCGACGAGGGCGACGGTATTCCAAAGGAAACCAAAAGCAAACAAAGGCGCCTGCGCTCCCCAGGGAGCCCGTGCCAAGCCCCGCTTTTGGAGGGGCGCGGGCGCCCGCACCCTTTGGCCCCCCAGGCCTCGGCCCAGCTGCCGGCTGGGCTCAAACCGGGGCGGTGGCACCAGCACCACCGGCACCACCCCGGCTCCGCCAGCGCACCGGCAAGGCCATGTTTTTCCTGGCAGCGCCCGTTCTGCTCAGGCCTGCACCGGGCCGTCCTGGCACCAGCGAAGTTTTGCTCGCACGAGCTCCGTCCACGCCAGACACGTCCCGCTGGCACGGACGGACGGACAGACGGACAGAGCGGCTCTCGGCCAGCCCACGTCCTGAGCCGGGGCGCCTCGGCACGCGCACCGCTTGGGCAAACGGCACCTACATCGGTTTTTGCATGCTCTGCCCCGCGTCCCCCGCTCTGCAGGGCGGGTGGGACAGACGGACGGACACGTCCCGCAGCGCGGGGTACAGCGGCGGGGCAGCCGTCCCCTCCCGGGGGCCCGGCGATGCCAACCGGGACGAGGCCAGCCGGCCGCGCACCGCCCCGGACGGAGGGGTCCCGGGGTGCCCTCGGGGGGTGCGCGGGGGGTCCCGGGCCGAGGGGCGCCGCGGGGAGCGGGATGCGGGGGGGTGCGTGGGGAGGGGAGCTGGCCCGCAGCGTGGGAGCGGGGCGCGGGGCGCAGCCCGGGCCGGGGGACGCGGTACCTTCGCGGGCCTTCAGCAGGACGGTGTTGGCCACGATGTTCTCCAGCTCCATGGCGCGGCGGGGGCGGGCAGCGGAGCAGCCCCACCGCCCGCACACCATGCCCGGCGCGGCGCTGCCCCGGCCCGGCGGCGCGGGGCGGTCCGGGCGCCTCCCGCCGCAACCGGCCGCCTCCGGGGGTGCGTCACCGCCGTGACGTCACGGGCCGCCCCCTGCCGTCACGGGCTTATGTAAGGGGCAGCGCCGCGCCCCGCCGCACGGGAGCGCCCGCCCCGCTTTGGGGCTCCCCCCCCCCCCCCCCCCCGGGTATGGGGGTCGGGCGGCACCAGCTGCCTGCGGCCCCCCACGGGGTGGGGGCACCGACCCCCGCACCCCCAGCAGCAGAGCAGCCTTCCTCCTCCTCCTCCTCAGCACCCCACAGCCCCCCAGAAGCGAGACCCCAGACCGACAGGGAGGGGAGCCCCGTCCCACCCGCACCGCGGGGCTGAGCCCGGGGACGGGACCCCGCTGCCGGGGCAGCCCTCGCCTTCATCCGGCCACCGCGGGCATCGCCGCCTCACCCCCCCCAAACCCCGCGCTGTCCCCCCAAAGCAACCAGGGCGGCAGAACAAGGAAACCAGAAAAGCCGTTTCCTCCCGGCAGAGATTTTCCAGCTGCAGGAGCCACCACCGCCTCCGTAAAGCCTTTTTTTTTTTTGCATTAAAGCAAGAAATTGCATTTCCTTGTTTACACCTTTTCTACCGCCAAACTCACAACACCCCACTCGAGCAAACGCAACAGGGAAGACGCGTCTTCTCCCCAGAAGCGAGCAGCCCGCACCGCGCGGCGCGGGGAAAGGCGTTTCTGGGCCGCCCGGCCGGCGCAGGGGGGTCAGCCCTGTCTATGTCAGCTCTTTGCTTTCCAGGAGGGCTGCAGCCAGACCTGTCTGTACGCGGTGCGTGCACTGGCGAGCGGAGCAGGGCTCGTCCTGCAAAGAAATGAGCCACTTCGGAAGAGAAACCCACCCGCTGGGACCCCCGCTCCCCCCAGCACAGGCACTTCCCCGAGAGCGCGTTTCACTTGGCGGGGAAATGAACTGAAGGAGGTTTTGCAGGGAGAGCCCGCTCCGCTCGCCGCCGAGGTTCGCTCTTTCCTGCCTGCACGCAGGAGGCTCCCCCAGCCTGGCAGCCGCCCAAAGCCAACCCAAAACCAAACGCTGCCTCTGCCGCTTACCGCTACAGCGCAGGAAGGCTCCCGCCCGACGCCGTCACCGAACGCCCCGAACAGCATCGGAACGAGCTCAACACGAAGGACTCTCCTACCTGCCGCAGCCGTGCCAGCTCCTCCAAAGCACTGAGACGAGGAGACGCTGCCGGAGGCAGAGGGGCTGCCGGTGCCCCAGGTGCGGCCGGTGCCCCAGGGACAGCCCAGCTGCGGCAGCTCTTCGTCAGTGGGTAATTAGTGGGCTCAGCTGCAGGGGAGCAGCCGCAGCCTGGCTGGGGGAGCTGGGCTGGGGGGAGCCCGCAATCTTGTCGGGGTGTGGGGGGACACAGGTCCTGCTCCCCCGTCCCGGAGGGAGGGATCTCACCACATCCTTAAGCTTTTCCTCGGAGCGAGCCCACACCATGGCAGGACCAAGGATCCTGTTTTCCCCCTGCGCGGCACCCGGCGGGGACAAGAGTCAGCACGAGGGTGGTCGTCCTGAGAGAGGGGAAAGCGTCAGGTCCCAAACACAGGCAAAACCATCGTTGTGGAGATCAAGGATTTATTTACATGTCAAGGAAAACTCTCACCCAGAGTCACGTGAGGAGGAAAAAGCAAACAAACCCAAAGGACCAAGTGATTTGCCTCCTGAACACAAACACTCGCGCTCCCCAGCACGCCTGGCCACCTCGAAGGGCAGCCGAACACCTTCTCTCCTCCTTCTCCGCAAGGAGAAACTAAAGGCATGATTTTTTTTTTTGTTATCTGCACCACAGAAAACACAATCTGAAAATAAAAACCGCCTTTCCAAAGAGATCTGCCCCCGTGCGGGCAGATCACGGAGCACCCCTCGCTCTGCCGTGGAGGAAAGGTCCAAGGGGCAGCACATCTAGTACTCGTCCAGGGTGTCCGCCCGTGGGACAGAGAGGCCCCGCTCCTTCAGCGCCTGCACTTTCAGCTTCTCCGACTCCTGCTTGGCCTGCTGCTCCACCCGCTGCTCCTCCAGGATCTCCTCGATGGAGACCTGCTGCAGAGGCGTGTCGCTCTCCTTCTCCAGGTCCTGCAAGAGAAACAGCCCGTTCAGCACCGCAAGGCAGCCGCTGCGGCCGAGACATGCAGCTCTGCTCATGGGATGCTCCGGGCACCGCTCCGCCGCGGGGCTGGGCCGACATCACCTCCGCGGAGGGCGTTCTCACTGCCCAGGGCAGCGCCGCTCCGGAGAGGCCAAAGCCAGCAGGGATGGAAAATGTCTGGGACAGATCTGCGCTCGCGTCACCACTGGGACACTGCCACACACCCCTCTCGCGTGCTTGGGCTTCGGTGATGTCCGAGCACTTCCTACAAGTGCCAGACCAGGCTCTGTGCTCCCGGGGAGAGTTGGCATCGCTGTGCCATGGACAACGCGCTCCATCGCTCTTGCGAAAGTTGTCGGAGCAGGATGGTTCCTGAGATGAGCAGCCGAGCCGTGGCAGCGTCTGCCTCCCAAGCTCTGGGCTTACCAGCTCGAAGGCAGCCCGGGGCTTTGGTCCTGTAAACGCTTGGGTTCTCCCTGGGTCACGGTCACAGATTTGGACCTGCAGGACGGTCTCCTCCAGGCGAGCCCCGGAGGCCCCGGGACCGCGGTGAGCCCGTGCTCACGCATCTTCTGCGAGTCCCGTCAAAAGGTGGGTGCAATGCAAAACAGAGGTGCTGGAGGCACCCGGATGGGTGAGGATGTGGGCAGGGACCCCCAGGACAGCTAAGGACACCCGGGACAGCTGTCCATGGGAGGGGGCTCCCAGGGATCAGCCAGGCTGAGCTCAGCCCAAAGGGCTGAAGCAAACAGCGAGCGAGACAGCGCTCGACTCCTCCCGAGCCCATCCCAGACGGTGTCCCCTGGTGCCGAGCCAGCAGGGAGGTGACAGCCCCACCGGCAGCCACTAACAACACCCTCCAGCAATGCCACACACAAGCCAGGGCTTCCCCACATCTCCCTCCGCTCGCCAGCCCAGACATGTTGCTCTTTACCCCTCACGTCGTCCCAGAAGAGCTGCAGCTGTGGGACGGCACCTCTGCCCCTGTCTGCGGATACCCAGGGGTGTTTTCATGGGGGTTCAGCCTGAACTGGCCCCAGGAGGGGGCTCAAATTTCAGCTCCCCCAATGGGGCAGCAACCGTATTCCACGGCAGACAGACAGATGGACAGACACCCAGCTCTGGCATCTGCCTCAGCACCGCAGCAGAGCCGCTGCCCCGGGCGGAGGAGCCGCTTACTTACTATTTCCCCCAGCAGAACAACGTTCTCGCCTCTCACAACAAAGATGCCTCGAGGGATGTCCCCATACTTCTTGCCCACGTGGATGCGCTCCACAGTCTGGTGCAACACCAAGTTTGCTGCAGCAATCAAGAGAGAAAATAATCCGTATTTCTCTGTGTTCTCTAGCCATAAAGAGTGTCTCAACCCAGCCAGGCAGAAAACCCAGAGCAGCGTCGGCATGGGCGCTTTCACGCCTCTCGGTGGGTCCTCTGAGCTGGATCGCCAAAGGCACCGACCGTCTCCCCAGCTGAGACGCAGCGGCGGATGCGGCACAGCTCCTGAGCCATGAGGCAGCCTCCGCTCTCCAGCTCCGGCAGCCTGCGCCGGCAGGACAGCGAGCCCAGACCAGCGGGGCCCGAGCCCACCCGAGCACCACGTGCCGACGACAGCGGAGAAGACGACGCGGCATTGCTGGTGCTGCAGGTTCTGGGCAAGGACCGAGGCGCTCGGTCCTGAGCACAAACATCACCTGCGCGCGTCTCGGGCTATTTCTGCCCAAAAAGGGATGCCAGAGCATCGGTGCTGGATGTGCTGAGGAGGGGGGAAGCACCTGGTCTGGGAGAGGTCTCCGTGACGCACCAAGTCCGGGGGGACGCGCAGGCGGGTGTTTAATCCACAACACAAACACACTCTAAAAGCGTGACCTGCAATCACGTCACTCTACTCACACCTAAACTGATTTCTTTTAAAGCTCACGTTGTTTTTAGCCGGGGGAACGCGCACTCCTGCTCGGGACCGGCACGCAGAGGGGTCGTTACCGCGGGCGGCGCAGCCGCTGCGCGGGGACCAGGAACCGGGGAGCGCTCACCAAACCCCAGCTCCCTCTTCACCCTTAAGCCACCGTTCGGGAAGGGAGCTGCTCCGGTAAGCGCGGGAGCATCGCCCGGCTCATGCGAACGGGCACCGTGGGGCCCTCCTCCTCCTCCTCCTCCTCCTCCTCGCACACCGCCGGCACCGGAGCGTCCGCAGCCCGGCCTAAGCCTTCCGCAGCCCCCCGGCAGCCCCCGGCCCAGACCTACCGAACTGGTCGATGCTGCGCAGGTACCCGATGAGGGTCCGGCCGTCCCGCAGCAGGACCAGGTGCTTCTCTGCGGGAGAGGGAGAGCGGGAGGGTCAGCCACGGCCACGCGTGGGCAGTAACGGCCCCCCCGCCCCCCAGCACACGGCGCGGGGGGAACAGCGACGGGCGGTTAACCGCCCCCGCGGCGCGAAGGGCAGCGAGGACGCCTTCTGCAGCAGCCCCACGCGGGACCGGTGCCCACGAGGGGCAGCGCCCACGGGGAAAGAGGTGGGTCCAACCGCCCCACGGGGGGCAGCGCCCACGGAGAGCGGCAGCTCCAACCGCCCCACGGGGGGCAGGTCCCCGGGAGAGCAGGGAGTCCAACCCCACGCGGGTGGCAGCAGCCACGGGGAACAGCGGGGAGCGGCCGCCCCACGGGGGACGGTGCCCTCGGGGAAGGGGGGCCCGGCCCGGCGGCGCACTCACTGTCGATGTCCTGGATGAGGCTGGCCGTGCCCGGCATGTAGTTCATGGTGCCGCCGCGCCGCCCCCAGCGGAAGCGCCGCCATGCGCCGGTGCCGCCGCCACCGCCCCGGAACCGCCCCGCCGCCGGGCGGGGCCCGCTATGGCGCTGCCCTTTTAAGCCGCGCCGGCCGTGCGCGCGGGGCGGCCGCTGATTGGTCAGCGCCGGCGGGGCCTGGCCGCCGATTGGCGGCGGCGGGGCGGGCGGCGGTCATTGGTGGCGGGACGGGGCGGGGCGGCGGCCATGGAACCCCGCGGCCGCGCCGCTGAGCCGGGCCCGCCGTGGCCCCCCGGGTCCCCCCGCCCGCCGGCGGCAGCGACGCAGGTAACGGCGGGGCGGGGGCCGGGGCGGTCCCGGCCGTTCAGCCGAGCCACCGGGGCTGGAGCCCGCCCGGCGCCCGTCCCCGCGGCGGCCGGGCCGGGGGCAGCCGCCGTCTCCGTCCCCTCGGCCCGCAGCGGGGCCGGCGCGGAGCCCCGCGGGGCGCGGGCCCTTACCGGGCGGGCGCCGCCTCGTTGCGGGCTGCCGGCCGCGGCCGCCCCGCGGAGGAGGGCTGGGCAGGGCGGGCAGCGCTGCCGCCCTCGTCCCTGCTCGCCCGCTACCGGGCGGCAGTTCCCCACCGGGAGGACGGGGCGCGGCTGCGCGGGGCGGCTCTGCGCGGCGCCCGCCCGTTCCCCCCGGCACAGCCGACCCGGGCGGCGGGGGAGCGGCACCCGGCGCTGTCCGGGCCCGTGGGCTCGCCTCCCGGTCGATCCGCTTTCCTGGGCGGCCCGAGGGGTCCGTTCGCACGGAACACCCGCTCTCCCGTCCCGCGGGGCGCGGGCAGGCGTCTGAGTGGCGAAAACCGCGTAAAGCGAGGAAGGCGGCGAGGTTTTACCGTCACGTCCCGCTCAAGGTGACGTTTCTAGGGCACGGAGTGTAACGGAGAGGGCACCGGGGACACGCCGCCATCCTCGGTCGTTCGCTGCCGAGATGGCTGGTGAGAGCCGGGCATCGCCGGCCAGGACGGGTCCCGGTCCCACTCCCGGTCCCGCTCCCGGTCCCGGTCCAGCCAACCGGCCCTTCACCGGCGGACAGGACTGCCTCTCCCCGCCGTGAGCGTGGGGCCCGAGGGCCCGCTCCCTGCCCCGTCCCCCTCTCCCCAGGCACGGCAGACCGGCGATGCCAGCCACGTCGCCGGCGGCACCTGTACGACAGACCCCGCCAGCGGAAAGCAGCCGGCAGCACCGGGGCGGCAGAGGGGGAAAAAGCGTCGCCGGTCCCGCTGCGCCCTGGTCCCGTGATTTGCTCTTCCCGGGATCTATTATTTGTTGTTCCCGTTGCAGCAATAGCTTTTTTTAGGGGCCGTTGCGCAAATACTGTGTGAAGGGAAAGGCTTTACTCTTTCCAAAGAGGTTGCCTGCTGTCCAGACATAACTGTGGTTTGCTTTAATCCTATGGGATGTGTAGGTTTGATCCAGCTCTTTCATAAACCCTGGCACGCAGGTGATACCATCTCTTCTCTGTGAAACAGCTCGCGGGCAAAAAACTGCTTTGCCCAAAGCTACAGGGAGTCACCCGTGAGCTCCCGAAATCCTAATGCTTAATTATCGCCTCCGTGGTTAGGTGGAAGCTTGCGTTTGATATACATTGATTACGTGAATGTATTCAGATACGTTTTCACAAGTGTTCTGAACATACAGAGCTTTCATACAACAAGTTCTCAAACCCGACTGCTCCCACGGCTGCAGCACGACCTGCGGCGCGGTGATCTGAACACCCTGCTCCTCGGGCCCCAGAACTGGTAGATCTCGTCTGCTTGCGTCATTTCTGTTTGCAGACTGAAAGAGGAAATTAACTTTCCTGGAGTGTTTTTCATCCACCAGTTAGTGACTACGTTGACGTGGTTGAACCTCCTAAGAGCTTCTTGCTGGGAGGAATTGTACACGTATTTCTGAGCAAAGCTTAGCTGAGTGAAGCATGGTTAAGCTTAGTTTATCCCCTCTCTTCCTGCCCTCCAGACAAATCTGTCCCCCTGTAATGCCCCCGGCACTGCCTGTCTCCCCGAGCGTGCTGCGAGGGCGGTGGGACCAAAGCGTGAGGCAGACAGGCGTTAGTTGCCAGTGGCCAACAGAAAGCCACGCTAGAGCAGGAAAACCTATAACCGGGGCAAATCACCTTAGGGACGAAGGAACCCCTTAGATAAACGCTGCAGGAAGGGTCAGTGCTCTTTCTCTGGGCTGCTGCTGGGCCGGACCGGAGGCCCTTTGCCCCGTGTCCATGGCCCATCACCTCTCATAGAATCACAGAATGGTTTGGGTTGGAAGGGACCCTCAAGATCATCTAGTTCCAACCCCGCTGCCATGGGCAGGGACACCTTCCACTAGACCAGGTTGCTCAGGTTTCCTCTGCTCTTCCCTTCTCCCCAGGCAATGGATTCTCCCTACGCAAACGGAGCCTACAGCCCCCCGTACCCTACGGCTCCCGGCGCTGCCCCGCACTACGCCAGCCTGCCACAGACACGGGGGTACTACTGCTCCGGGCCCCCGCAGACCCCCTACCCCGCGGAGTCCACGAGCATGTACCGGCCCCCGTCGCCCGCTCCCCCCTGGAGCTATGCCCCCCTGGACTGCCCCGCTGAAGGGTCCTCTCTCAGGAGGCAGCAGGTTCCTGGCTACTCCCCACCGCAGGTAAGAGGCTGGGCAATGGCCAGGGCGACTTCCAGCGCTGGTGTCGGTGCAGCTGCTGGGCTTGCGCTTCCCGGGGCACAAGAGGTTGTTTTATGGGGCCCCAGCGGAGAGAAAGCCCGCAGTGCCTCCTCCGATGGGTCCGTGGGTCCTAATGGCTGTTGTGCCTTGGGCAGCTTGCCCTGCCTGGTTTGATTCTTACAAGAACTGGTGGTCACCCCGTTCTCCAGACATTCCAAGCTTGTGGGCTAGGAAAGCAGGAATCGGCCAGCAAGCCTGATGCTGTGGCGGTTCCCAGGGCTGTCTAGAGGGAGCGGTGCTCGGAGTGACTCCGGGGGTAACGTCTGTTCCTTCCCTCTTCTTGCAGACCCCGGGAATGCCCATCCCACAGTATCCGTACGGAGACAGCAATCCAGGGGTCACGCCGCAGGGGCCTCCACCACAGCCCAGAGCCCCGGAGGACACGTGGGCTCCCCCCACCATCTATGGGGTGCAGCCGCGTTACACATGGCCCTCCCCTTCGGCACATGGGAACCCGTTCGTCTCCAAATCACATCCGCCCTGGACTGGCAGCGGAGCTCCTTCCCACCCTCCTGCATGGGACTCAAAGGTACAGCTGATGCTTCTACAGCATGTGCCCACGCTGCGTCCTGGCTGCGGTCAGACCTCCTAGATTACACGGCTTTCCTCAAAACCTGCCTCTGTCTCCTGGGAATGCCCCTTTCTCCGAGCGCAGTTAGTTTAGGTAGAAACAAAGCAGCAGGTATCCAGACTACCGCCAGCAAAATGTCCTATTTGCATACTGAAGACCAAAATCCACGACTGTAATTCCAGGAAGGTACTGGAGATACCAGATGTCCCAGGGCAGGTCTTGAAATGGGTCAGACCTCGTCTTGCTTGTCCAGTTCTCTCTCAGGCAGCAAACACTGTCAGAAATCCTCCAGCACAGCGTGTGGGACTAACCTGCGGGTCAGTTTGCAGACTCTGGTATAGCAGACTCTAGTATTCCTCTGCAAGTGCTTGTTTTGGGCACAGTCATCCTCTACTGAGGAATGTTTTAAGCAAAAAATCTAAGGAAATGATGCATTTGGTGGGGTCTGCTCATCTCGGCTTCCCCTGGGTTTGATCAGGAGTCAAACGACTCTCTGGAGGTTTGGTCCCCAGGCAGCAGCGCTGGCATGTGTGGCGGCAGCCCTGATGGGGGGATGTGTGGATTTGGGGGTGGACGCTGCTGTTATCTGGGAACGGTTCGCAAGTGTGCTACCTGCAGAGAAGCGTCTTCTCCAGAATATCCAAATGGGGCCGTGTTGAAATCTGTTTAGCATCTCCCCTGTTCACGGGTAACGAGTGTTCAGTGGCTCACGCTGTTTCTTCTAGACACGTGCCTCTTGCCGGGGAACTGCTCCTTAACAGCCAGGGACTGGAGCGTGGGTCCCGTGTCCCTCGTTGGGACTTCTCACAGAAACCAGCCCTCTTGGCAGGACACAGGGTGCCAGCCCGCAGGGACGTGATGTGTTATGACATCACGGTGTGTGACAGTCTCGAAAATGCTGCCCAGATCCCTGGTAACGTCATGCCTAAGCCGGTCTGCCCTGTCCTCCCAGGCATGCACACCTCAAGGCAGTCACGGTGTCACCTGCTGCCCAATTCCCTCAGCCCTGCTAGCCTGCCTTTTTAGTGCAAGATTAAAAACCTGGCTTTAAGGGAAATGCACTTAAAGATTTTTTTTTTTCCTTCTGACTGTAGGACACTGCTTACGACAAACCTGAGCAAAGCGCAAACCAACACAACTACTATTCCGATGTCAATCACCAGCACTCTGGGACAATGAATGACCACAAGCCAGCCGCCCCGCTCAACGCCAAGCCATCCCCCTCAAACCCCAAGGTGCAGTACAGTGCACAGCCCCAAATGTATGACGGTGCATCGCGGAAGCTTTTGGCTGGGAACCGGGAGGCTGGCTTTAAACCTGGTGACCAGCCTTCAACAAATTCTGCAGCCATCCAGCCAGAGATTCAGAGAATCCTCCGCATTACGGGGGAGGCTGAACAGCTGGAGCAAGAGGTGGAAGAATTTGTAGGAAAAAAGACAGATAAATCCTACCGGCTGCTGGAGGAGATGTTGACCAAGCTGCTGTTGGAACTGGATTCCATCGAGACTGGTGGCCAGGACAGTGTTCGGCAGGCCAGGAAAGAGTCCGTCCACAGAATTCAGGCCATACTGGAAAAACTGGAAAGAAGGGGATTGTGAGAGCACATCAGCCACAGCACACAGCCTGTGGTTGAGGTTCCAAAGAGTTTTAGTTCTGTTAAATCTCAGCTCTTTCTGCTACGCACTATTAACAATGGAATAGCAATAAGCCCTGAGTTAAAAAAAACAAAACGAAACAAAACCACCAAACCCACCCCCCCGAAGCCCAGCCCTAACAAATAACTGAGCAGTGGACAAATTAAGAGAGGTTTGAAGCAGCCAACTGAATTGTCTGTTTGTTCCAGGCTTTGGAAAAGCGGAACCACCCGAGGTACTTACCGCTGCAGAGGTCTCCATGGGGGTCCACATCCTCTTCATCAGCAGGAAGAAAATCACTGTACAAAGTTCCCCAAACCAGGCCGAGTCTCTAGGTGCCTCCTGCAGCCACAGCCGTTCTTTAAACAGTTGGAACACTTGCCAGATGTGGCCACAACAGCACCGCAACGTGCAGCCACAAACCAGGACTCTGGGCTTGTCAGCCACTGCGTGTATTTTCAGCTTCAGCTTCCTCACCATAAAAACTTTGTCATCCTGGGGTTTTGTTTGGTTTTAGTGCACTCAAGTAGCTACACTGAAGTGCTGCAGAACGGGACCGCACTGGCAGCCCAGTCAGTGCAAGCGGATGTCACATCGTGCTGTTCCTCCTCTCGTGAAGAGCCAGTCCGTGGCATCCCCCGTGGACATGGGAACACAGCCTGGAAATCCCAGTTCTGCCACTGAAAAGGACGGGTACAAGCAGAGGAACGATGTCAGAGCAGAGCAACCTTAAATGGCAGGATGCTTGAAAATGCTTTCCAGGTCACTTGGGTAAAAATCCACTTTTTAATTCTAACGTCTTTCCACATACTGCAACGCCATACTCGTGGCACTGTACAATACGGAGGGGAAGGGAACAGCTCAGCCTACTGTTAGCCTTCTGGTTACAACATGTTAAGTGAATCATTACTGTGTGTGACGAGATAATAAACCCTGACAACTTTTAAATGTCATTTTGTAATTAAGACGTCTCAAAGTCTCTTTTCTTTAAAAAGAAGTTGTGGGCAAGGTTGTGTAACTTAGACCTGCCTGTAACCAAAACACCAGCCAGGCTGTCTCAGCGGCCGATGGTTAGAGATAAATGCAGCAAGTTAACTCTGAGAATGCTTGTCTGGGGACGCTGGGCTGGGGTACAGTGGCCCCCATCACCTCCCGAGTGGTGCAGATGTTCCAGGAGCCTTCAGCCGTGGCTCTAGGGCTGGTGGCCATGTTTTGGAAGGGGTCGTGGCATGCCTGAGGCTGGGAGTGCCCTGACTGTGCACTCTGCGGGCTGACAGCCAGCCGATGTCCTTAAGGCACCCGGCGGATCCCACATCATTCCCAGACGGGGCTGCGTGCACGGGACTGACCTTTGCAGCTCGTTGGATGCGTCTGTGATCACATGTGGCAGTCGGCCTGCAAAAACAGCCCCGTCCGAGGTGTGCCAGGAAAGAGCTGAATGTCCTGGGACGGGTAAATGCTGGATTGCTATTTTATCTTGTCCTCTTGTCAGGCAGGGAGCAGCCGGGCCAAGCTATCCGTCCTTCAGATACAGCATGAAATCTGACTTCTGAGGATCGGTGGCTATACTGGGAGATAAAGCAGATGACAATAAAGAGACTGATGCTCTGTTACTATACCACATGCAGAAAGCAAGGGCCCAGACCCAGTGAATGCCACCTTTCTCTCTCTGATAAAGGCAGCAGTGTCAGCAGCATCTCCAGGAATTAATCCGTGCTTTGGGTTTGTTTGTTTTTGTGAAAATACTCGTGATAGGGATAGTTTCCACACAACCAGCCTTGCTACTGGTGGCTCTTTAAACCCAGAGGAATGAAGAGCAGCACTGTGGTGTCTCTACCCTTTTCATTTTATCTTATGGTTGAAAATCTTGTTAAATGCTGCCTCTAATGTCCTGAAATCTTTCCCAAGAGACTGCTGCAGGTTCATTGAATTAGCTTGATACAGTAATAACTTTATTTAGGTTTTTTTGAAAGGGAATACAGGCAACAAAAACCATCAATCACTCTGAAGAAATGCTTGGTGCGGGGGCAGAAAGCTGAATCCTTGTGCTACAGCATTGCTAGCAGACTCAGTTCCTGATTTACTGAGTCCTGTTCTTCTGATCCTTTAGCATTTCCTGCAAGGTTTGTCTATAAAAGGCTATGAAGGAGATGAAAAAGTGAAGAAGGAATGTAAGTACTCAAAGAGACCTAAGTCCTCACTTTCTAGAAAAGCCAAGAACTGAAAAATCCAGCCCATGGAGTGGGACGAGCCGCTGGGCTCGCAGTACACGGGTGGCAGCCTGAACCACGCTTTGCAATAGGCAAAGGCTGCAGCGGTGCCTGTGCTCTCATGAGGCGAAGGGAAGCTTGGAGGGGAGAGTACTGGTGATGCAGAAGGGGAGAACAGCCTCTGCTGCGTTTCTCCTTGGTGCTCAGGGCATGACTGAGCTCTGAAACCACCGCACCTGGCTTGAAGGCGCTCCTTTCTGCTGGAGGCAGATGCACGTTTGATCCCTGGAACTCATATTCAGGAGTGGAGCCAGCCCTGACGAAAAGTGTGACCACCCTACCCCGCTGCTTCACCCTCTGGCCATTTCAGCTTCGGCACCAAGTCCAGGCCACAGTCTCACCGCATTTGTGCTCTCCAGGGAATTACCAAAGAGCTCATTTCTTTCTCTGTTACCACATTTGTTTTTTTATTTGGTTGGCACGGCTGTTGAAATAAAGGTTTGGATTCCCTTCGTGCAGGATCTCGCCAAAGTCTGAAATCTGTTGTTGCAAGAGATGGTGTAAGTCATACTTTAGCAGAGAAATCATTCAGCTCGTCGATCAGTGCGTATTGACTCCTACAGCACGGAGAGCTGCTGCAGCTGTAAAGGACAGCTCGCGGGGTAGGCAGTCCTCCCTCACACCCTCCCAAGAGCAGGGTCTCCCCCACTTTGCCAAATCAACCCCTTTACAAAGCCACACCAAGAACGGGCAGAACTGCAGCCCAGCTTTAACCCTGCACGCACTCCGAGAGCTGCCACGCAACAGCCACCAGCCCTGGGGCAGGTCTCCCTCCCCGCACCAACGGGCTTTCGCAGCAATTTCTGCTGCTGTCACTCGGGTCAGGCAGCAACAGACAAACAGGGCACTGATGC
This sequence comes from Gavia stellata, assembly GCF_030936135.1. Classification (NCBI taxonomy): domain Eukaryota; kingdom Metazoa; phylum Chordata; class Aves; order Gaviiformes; family Gaviidae; genus Gavia; species Gavia stellata. The sequence goes on from NC_082624.1 coordinate 5,756,608, forward strand.
GTCAGCCCTGCTGCTCTTTTGAGGACGTGGTGTTATCAGCAGCAGCGCTGCAGCAAGTCACTGCTTACAGGTAGAGGGAAAGAAGCAGCCAGCAGCCCGCTTCAGTTAGTCTGGAATCCCTGGAGCTGGCTGAAACTTTATTGTCTGTATTTGTTTCAGTAGCAAGAATTGCATCAGGAACAAAACTGCATTGTTTATCACGTCCTGTTTGCTCTTAATACTCATTTCCCTCCCTGCCCGTTGCCAGGGAGAAGAGGTAAGTAGGTTCTAGCTGTGCACGGAGGAGTGTGGAGCAGTCCTGATACCTTGCAAACTCAGTAGCACTGCAATGCAGTCAGCTAGGAGAGAAGAAAAAACCGTACGCTCAGCTGCTGTATCACCAGTGCTGTGTGGACCGGGACAAAGGTTTCCCGCTGTGGAGACGTGGTAAGAACGAACCCTTTATCTGTTCGTAAGAAAAACTGAAAGTATGTGCGTGGCATATGAGCCAGACAACGCGTGGGAGGAAGGAGGGAGGTGGGTTTCTTCTGTGGTGTTTTGGTGCTGAACCTATCAAGGTAACGTATTCCTTTACAATATTTCCTCTTCCGGAGTTTAAGTCCCCCATGTGGGAAGGACTTGGCAGAGGGTTATGTAAACCTCTGGATAAAAGCACATGAAAGAACATTAAGAAGCGGGTTGAAACGGCAGGTTATCATTTCAGCAGGGCTGGTTATTTGAACACCTCTGTGAGGAGACGTGGCTGTGGCTGACATTTCTAGCCCAACAGCAGCGTTTCTGCATCCCCTGGGCAGATGGTGGGTTTTATGTGTTTCCCCCAAAGCCATGCTGAACTGAGAGCAGGGATCAGGGCGTACCTTCCGCACCGCAGCCTGCCGAAAACTCCCGCTGACGCAACCGCATCCATCCCCGCTGTGTCCCTGCTGCCTTCCGTCTCCTTCAAAGCAGGACCAAAGTGGGTCACGGCTCGGACAGCAATCTGAAAGGAGAAAGACGCTGCAGCAGAGGCGCAGGCAGGAGCCATGTCAGCACCGAGCTGGCGCGGGCCCTGCGCAGGGAAGGCTGCACGGACAAGGTTTGCAGCCATTTGCTCTACAGATGCAAAACTGAGGATTTTAGCACTTCTGGCCATTCGCTCTTCCTAGCCAGTAACTGCCATGGCGGGGGCGAGCACTGGGATGACGATCCCTGGCAACTGGTTTATCTTACAGCACCCACCCACATCACAAAAACCCAAATTAGAAAGCATGTCTCTGTATTTATCACGAGGCTCGTCTCTGCAGAAACCAAACTCTTATTCCGGGGTTGCCTGTCGCTTCTGCAAGCGGCACCCGCCATCAGAAGAGGGTTTCTCAATCGCCACTAAAGCGAAAGAGGCACGGAAGGATTGAAAAACAAACAGTAAATCAGAATCTCGTGGTTTCTGCTGCAAAGCGCCCTATGCCCAAGTGTTTGTCCACGCCACACGTGCGAGGTAACTGGCACACAGGCACGTGCTTCCCAGCGATGCTGCGCCGACACGGCGCACCCCTGCCCACCCACATCCGGCTTAGGGGTGTAATGACCAGCCTGAAGTCAAGACTTAGGCCAGAGAGTCCTAATTAGCGCTGGCATTGCCTGCCTGCAACGGTGTTTGGGCATGGATCCACCTGCACCGCTGCCAGCTGCGATGGCTGCGCAACCCTCCCTGGAGGTGTGGCTGCAGGCAGGGGTTGCAGGCAAGAGCTGTAGGCAGGGGCAGTGGTTGCAGGCAGGGCCTGCAGGCAGGGGCAGCGGTTGCAGGCAGGGGGTGTGGGCAGGGGTTGCGGGCAGGGGCAGCGGTTGCAGGCAGGGGCTGCAGGCAGGGGCAGCAATTGCAGGCAGGGGCAGCAGTTGCAGGCAGGGGCAGCAGGCAAGGGCAGCGGTTGCAGGCAGGGGCAGCAGGCAGGGGCTGCAGGCAGAGGCAGGGGTTGCGGGCAGGGGTGCAGGCAAGGGCAGCAGCTGCAGGCAGGGGTTGCGGGCAGGGGCTGCAGGCAGGGGCAGCAATTGCAGGCAGGGGCTGCAGGCAGGGGCAGCAGTTGCGGGCAGGGGCAGCAGTTGCAGGCAGGGCTGCAGGCAAGGGCAGCGATTGCGGGCAGGGGCTGCAGGCAGAGGCAGGGGTTGCGGGCAGGGGTGCAGGCAGGGGTGTAGGCAAGGGCAGCAGCTGCAGGCAGGGGTTGCGGGCAGGGGTTGCGGGCAGGGGTTGCGGGCAGGGGCTGCGGGCAGGGGCAGCAATTGCAGGCAGGGGCAGCAGTTGCAGGCAGGGCTGCAGGCAGGAGCAGCAGTTGCGGGCAGGAGCAGCAGTTGCAGGCAGGGCTGCAGGCAAGGGCAGCGATTGCAGGCAGGGCTGCAGGCAAGGGCAGTGGTTGCAGGCAGGGGTTGCGGGCAGCGGTTGCAGGCAGGGGCAGTGGTTGCGGGCAGGGGTTGCGGGCAGGGGCTGTGTGCAGCGGGGCCGCGGGCAGGGACTGCGGGCAGGCCCCGCTCCTTCCCCCGCCGCCCCCACTCGTGACGGCAGCCGCGGCGGGGCCGGGCCGGGCGGGGAGCACCGCCCCGCTGGGCGGTCGCCGGGGCGGGGAGCGGGGCCTGCGCTGCCGGCCGGGCCGCGCCGCCGGAGGAGCCGCCTCGGTAGCGGGGGCCGCGGCGGCAGCCAGCCCGGCTGGGGGGGTGCGCACCCACGGACACGCGTGTGCGCGAGGGGCAGCGGGGGGGGGGAGGGGGGGCGCCCGCCGGGTGCGTCCCCCCGCGACCCCCGGCCCGGGCGGGCGCACCCGCCGCGGCAGACGGGGCTTTGGGGGGGGGAGCGTTTTCCGTTTGAGCCGGAATAAGCGTTTCTGAGGCTCTTCAAATTCACCCACTCGCGTCTCCCGTCGTCTGTGCAGGAGCATCATGTCTGCTCAGGAGCAGCAACAGGCGCAGACCCCCCGGCCCGCGGAGGCTCCGGAGCTGGACGCCGCGAACAGATACGAAGCGGTTGTTCCCCACTGGTTCTTCTGCAAGGTCACGGACTCCAGGGAGCGATGGATCCCCTTCAGCACGCAGGACTCGGAGAGGCTGGAAGAGGCTCACGGCTCGGGTAGGGTGAAAACACGCTTGGGCAGGGGGCTGCGCCCTCAGGAACCGCAGATAAAACCCCATCCGCCTCCGCGGGTCGGGGGATTTCACAGCACTGCTTGCCTTCAGCTCCCATCATCTCTATTTTTAAATTGCCCTTTGATTTTAAATACCTAGCCCCTGCGCTTAAAATCGCTACAAGGAGCTGCCCTGGTAAGGTCCATGGGGGAGCATCAGGTGTGTGCTCAAGGGAAAGACTCTCCGGGTTCCAGAGGGAAATTCCCTGAACGCATCCATGGCTTCCATCTGGGATGCAAGATTTTAAACTGGGACTTTTTTTGGCCATGTGCCTACTCCTAGAGCTGTAAACGCATGAATAACTAAGCTGTTTGGGTGCATCGAATGGTCTGACCTCATTCATTTGATATATGCTCTAAATTATATATAATCATACTGCAAAGCACCCTTCTGGTGTGGATGGGAGAGTGCTAGCAGGATGGCAGAAATTCCGCTGGGGAGACTTCTCCTGTGCGAACGCATGCCTGCTCCCGGAGGGTGCTGCCCAGGCACCCTGGGGGGTCTGCTCTGAGCGGCACCGCTTGCGATGGGGCCCTTGTGCTGCTGAATATCGCCCGTCTGTGCAACCCGCTGCCAGGACTGTGCTTAAAGCACCGCTGCTGCCGATGGCCGTGGGCAGAGCACCCATTGCCCAAGGGTTGCTCCCATTCTCCCTCTCCCAGGAAGCTTTGGATTAGAGGCTGTGCCGCCGGCCCTCAGTGCCGCAGCCGAGCCGAGCACCGCCTGGCACGGGGCACTCTGCCGGCAGCCTGGCCAGTGGGCAGACCCAAAAGGCAGTAGAATTAACAGAATTTGAAGTCCGTATTGGGATCTGTGCGGGGTTCTCCATTTTAGAGGGGAATGGCTTAGAGACCTGGAGACCTGCACCTCCACCATTAAGCAATGCACTTCCCAGGGCCACGTATACACGTTTTACCATCTAAGTGAGGTAGGAAGAGTCCACGTAAGCCTGTGCCTGAACTAGAAAGGAAGACAGTTGTAGCTTAATGCCTTCATCTTACCTTCTACCTCTGGGGGAAGTTTGACTTGGGGCATCTCTCCTAGGATGCCCGCCAACGCTGTTCTCTGTGCTTGGGTACGGAGAACATCGGCGTCTACTGCTGTTGCTCGTACACGCTCGTGTGTGCCGCCCGCAGAAGACGCTCCAGTCCCATCCCGCTGTTCTGGCGTGGTATACAGCTTTCTGGTAGCGTGCCTTGCTGGTCCTCTCGTGATTAATTTCAGGCCTTGGTTCCTGCAGGGAGAGACAAAGAAGATCTGGTTGTCCCAACATCGGGGGGTAGGTATGACGTGGATCTGAAGAAGAGGCAGCGTGTCGCAGTGTACTGGGAGGAGGAGGTATCTGAAGTGCGTCGCTGCACCTGGTTTTACAAGGGAGACAAGGACAACAAGTACATTCCCTACTCGGAGGCCTTCAGCGAAGAACTGGAGGTAAACACACCTTTCCTGGTAGCATCCCTCTTGCCGAGAAGCATCTTGGCTTCTCGTTGCCAAATACTGGCCCTGATGTCCCAAACTCCATGTGGGGCAACTGGGACCACAGTCACGCCTGAGGACATGAACTCGAAGAGGCTTTGGCACGGCGTTTTCGCAGCTGATTAACATAACTGCAAGCACCGCCGCTGTCTCCCTCCCAGCCTGCTGTAGCTGGGCGGCCTCCCCTTCCCCCTGCCCTCGTCCAGCCGCGTCGGCATCCTTCTGCTACACATTTAAGTGCCCGGGTGCTCTCGGCATGCCGTGCAGCTCTCACCTCGCTTGCAGCCTCGCTCTGTTTCTTCTTGACCCTGTCCGCTCATAGTTTCACCAAAGCCAAACGAGCTGTGAATGCAAGAAAGAAAAATCATTGTTACGGGGACCCACTGAACACTATGTAGTGTTAGAGACTTCAGTGGTCTGTACTGTTAGTGGCTGGAGACTTTTCTTTGGAAAAATATTTATGTAGAGATATATAGATATTGTATGTAGAGATATATAGATACATGTATAAAAATATACATCTTTACAATAATCTGTATTCTGATGTATCAAAAAATACAATTCTGAATTGATGGGGAAGTCTGCTGCTGCTATTAAAGTGGGGGATTCTTGGAAACTCTCTCGCAGGTGACACTCAGATGACCCTGTTGCTCCTCCAGCTTGACTTGGCTGATTGCTCTGCCTCTTTCGCAAAGTCTGTTGATAAGAGATACCGTAAAATGTGTGGGGAATGTCCCAAGTGGTTGAATGTTCATGGGAATATCTTCAGCTGACTCACAGAGGGTGTTCTTTTCCTCAGGAAGCTTACATGATTGCTGTGACCCTGGATGAGTGGAAGAAGAAACTGGAGTCCCCTAGCAGGGAAATCATTATCTTGCACAACCCAAAGGTGAGGAGGGAGGGCCTGGTGATCCTTGTGCTGACCAGCAAGGACATCCCTTCAGTTCTCTTGAAGGCCTGTCTTTATGCTCTGGCTTTATGCTGTTTCTTTTAACTATGTCTGCTGAGAAATCAGTTCTGTCGAAACGGCATTCCCCTCGCCTACCTGTGCCAAAGCAGAGGGCAATGCAGGCAGAGAGTCTGCTTCACACCTTAACGTTTCTTTTCAACACACCTATCACGCTCCTTGTGCAAAGGGCTCGTACCAGCACTGTTACACAGCACGGTCTGGTACCCCCCCGTATCACCTACCAGCTGTTGCAGCAAAATTTCTCCTCTGCTTAACCACGGTATGCGGCGCAGCTTAATGACAGGCTCTTCTTGTTTACAAGCTGATGGTGCACTACCATCCGGTTGCCACCTCCGATGACTGGGGCTCAACTCCTACGGAACAAGGTCGACCTCGGACTGTGAAGAGAGGAGTAGAAAACATCCCTGTCGAGATCCCCAATGGTGAGCTCACTTCTCCGTCCCTTCCACCCATCCAAAGTTAGAGTCTGTTTTCCAACCTGTTGACTCAAAAAGACTGGCAGAAGCTTCCATGATCCTTTAAATGAAGGGCACATCTAAAAATTTTGTGCCAAACGGAACCGAATGGTTTTCAGAAACCTCCCTAGCAGCAGAGAGCCCGCAGCATAAACAAAGGCGCAGAGGCAGACACATGGGGAGAAGGCAGTGTGCTTCTAGCTCCTGCACTGAGACCAGAGCTGTTGAAAGCACTGCAGTGCCTGAAATTACCCCTGAGGTCTTGGAGTGTATGTTTGTATAGGAGGAGTTTCTTTCCATGGTAGGCACACAGGGGTTTATCACTTACCTACATGCAGATGACCTTCTGGGGCACGTGCTCTCCCCATCTCTGAAGCTGTGCGTCAGCTCTGCCCCCTCCCAGCTGTCCCTGAGCTCCCAGTCAGGCCTCAGGACTTGCCCCATGGTGAGGACAGGCAGTTACTCCCATCTAACCCCTTCATTTTCCATGCGTGCATGCCTTCAGGAAAGTAGGTACGCAAACTAAAGTGTGTGGGAAGAAGAGAACAAGTCGTAACTCCACCTGGTGCCTACCTGAGAGATGCAGCTATGCGGGGGCCGGGTGGCTCAGCAGAGCGGGCTGGGCACAGGGCAGCTGGACCGAGTCCTGCCGGTCATGTCCTCTCCCCGTGCTGAACGTGCCCCACGGCCGGTGGGTGTGAACTGCGAGGACCATCCACTCCCGCTGAAGTGAGGATGGTGAAAGAAGGGGGGACGAGCCGCCTCGCCTTCCTCTATCGTCCTGTTAATCTGGATCCATCCCAGGGCGGGCAGCTGAATTTAGCAGGACAAACGGTTCAGAAACCTGAGAAATCCCACTACCCTTTAGGCGTAAATTCCAGGCACTAACTCAAGGTTTTTTACCTGGCTGCGGTGAGGATGGAAGGCTCCACTCTCCTGCAGAGTATGTGGTTTCAGTGGGTCAGTTCCCTGTTAAGATGTCTCCCGCAGGGTCTGTGCTCTGAACTCTTCTTTCCTCCTTAGGAGAGCCACTGCAAATCGATCACCTGGTTTTCGTGGTGCACGGGATCGGCCCTGCATGTGACATTCGGTTCAGGAGCATCGTCCAGTGTGGTAGGTGTGGAGCCCGGCTGGGGTCCTCTTTCCATACGCTGCTTTTAGCGGAGCCAGTAAACCCTCATCTGCATGGACAACGTGAAACACTGTCAGAGTGCATTCAAACCATCCTGACACTCATGTTGGCAAGCTGCACGGTCGAATTTGCTGACTGCAGTGGGGAGTGTGAATGCAACACTCACTAACCCATTAAATCCTACCATCTGGAAAGGTCTGGGTAACCACTTTCATCCCTGTGTTCTGCTGCTGCTCAAAATAGTGAGTTTCCCAAATCGGATACAGATTTTCTAAGTAACTGTCTAAACCTGCTAAACGAATTAGTAACCTTCTCAGTCTACTGCTACGGGTTAATCTCACTGGGTGAAGTCTAACAGGCAGCACCCCATCCAGCAGCCTCTGGAGTGATTTTGGACCAAAACCAGGGACGCTGCTTCTGGCTCAGGTAATCCCCACACTGCAAATGCCTGGAGGTTAGGAGAGCGTGCGAGGAAGTATCGCTGGTCTTACGCACTCTTGTAAGCATCCACTGTTGATCAGTGTTGGTTGGTGACAGGCTACTAAACCAAGTAACTCTGGTCTGACCTGTTCTTTATCACTTCCTTCAGTTCTGTAGCAGAGGTGATCACTGAAACTGCCTGGAAGCCCGACATGATTTAAGCTGTAGAAACCAAGGGAGCTGAGATTTTTCACAGCAGACTGTCTTTAGTTCCTATAAAAATATACCTCTGCTTTAATGCAGTCTATTCTTCTATATGTTCATCTGATGAAACTATTTTCAAAGCTGCTGACCATCTCAAATGAAGGAAATCAGCCTTTCTCCCTCAGAACTGAGTAATTTCAAGTTCATCTCCTCCCTTACGATTCCCTTTCTAACACGTGCATCTTCGCAACAGATTTATTTTTTTAAAATTCCTAAAAGTACCTTTCTTACCCTGACTGCTGTGTTAAAGCCCTGCCCATGTGCAAAGGAGGCTTGTTATAGATGGGATGGCGAAATCCAGTGAACACACATGCAAGGACATGGAGCCTTCCCCTGATCTTGTAGTTAAAGATTCAAGGTCTTAGGGTAGCAGCAGCAGATTAAAGACCCTGGTGGGATTTCCCCTCGTAATGATCTTTTCTTTTATCTTATTAAGTGTTGTTGATGCAGCAGGCTTGCCCTGTAGCCCGGTGGATCTCGGTAAGAGTTCATGCTCTTTTCCAGTGAATGACTTCAGGAATGTTTCTCTGAGCATGCTGCAAGCGCACTTCAAGAAAGCCCAGGAGCAGCAGCAGATCGGCCGGGTGGAGTTCCTACCTGTGAACTGGCACAGCTCCCTCCACTCCACCGGGGTGGACGTGTAAGTGTCCCAGGCAGCCTTCTCCTCCGGTGCTGGTGTCCGTGGGAATGGCAAAGCGCACAGCCAGCCTCCTCCCGCGTAAATGCTGCTTTTCCTGGCGGCCGCTACAGGCAAAGGGAAAGCTGTGAGTGTTCAGGGCTGAGCACACAGGGGTAAGCAGGACAGACGGGGTCCCACAGAGCACCTCCATGCCAGACCCCCTCCCAGTCCTCTTTCAGCAGCCCTGTTTTGCGGAGTGCAGCAGGTGCCTGCTCCGACCAGCATCCAGCCGGAGAGGAGAGGCTTCTGCCTTTCCCTGGCTCCTATCAGGAGGGACCGTGGACATCCACACCTGGCTAAAGGCCTCTGGAAACTGAGTACCCAGTTTCTGCGCTCCCGCACTGCTCTGCAGTGCCCCAGGAGGGGAGAGAGCAGGGTAGGCTCCTGGGGAAGAAAGGCCAGGCTCCTTACTCCTGCCTGGAGTGTAAGAGCACAGGCCGTGCTCCACCTTCAGTCTCGGCATGAGCTGAGGGTCTGGATTACAACATTATGTCCTTTGAGACGGCGGCAATCCTTCTCCGAACTTACATTTTGCTTTAGAAACGTGGTGGGGTTCACTGGCACCCCTAACTGCAATTCCCTCTCTCCTCTTCTTCCCCCGCAGCGACCTGGAGCGAATCACTTTGCCGAGCATCAATCGCCTGCGTCACTTCATCAACGACACCATCCTGGACGTTTTCTTTTACAACAGCTCCACCTATTGCCAGACCATCGTGGACACGGTGGCGTCCGAAATGAACCGCCTCTACCAACTCTTCCTGCAGAGGAACCCGCTCTTCAAAGGGGGGGTCTCCATTGCGGGGCACAGCTTGGGTAAGGGGTTTCACCCGCGGGTCCCGTGAGTGTCACCGTACCGTGGGAGCAGGGAGGGTGCTGGTCTTCCGTCCCAGAAAGGAGGTGGCTTGGGGCTTTACCCCGACGAGATGCTGACGCTCTGTCTGCCTGCGCCTGGTTTCTAGGGTCGCTCATTTTGTTTGATCTCCTGACGAACCAGAAGGCTGATCCCGATGAGGACGAGTGCAGCGAAGAGGTACGTGCTTTCCGGCGGCGGCCTGACCCCTGGGTACTCCCGCAGCGCTTGCACGGGCAGCTGTGCCGGTGCAGCGTCACACCGACCTCCTGCTTCTGCGGCTGCTTGGGGAAGGGGGAGAGACTCCAAAAGGCGCAGGAGAAAATAAGTGAGCAAAAAGCATGATCCCTGATGGGTCTGTTCACAGGGGTCTAGGACAACCTCAAGCAACAGGGGTATGGAGGAAGTAAGAGAAATCCTGAGGAAGCTGGAGCTGTCCGAATATTGTGATGTGTTTGAGAAGGAGAAAATGGACAGGCAGGCACTGGTAAGGAGCTCTCCTGTTTTCCTGTCTCTCATGTTTCTTCTTTGCTTTTCTTCCCAGTCCCCCACCCATTGCACATCTTCCTGGTACTGAGTCACTCGCACATGAAATGTCTCTGAGGAGTGCAACAGGAACAGAATTAGAGAGAACAGAAATACTGCGCACACCTCTCTGCCTCTGTACTAATATCTGGGTTGCTCATTTTCCAGTTCTTGTGCACAGAGAAAAACCTTAAAGAAATGGGAATTCCCTTAGGACCAAGAATGAAGATACTCCATTACATGAGCTCCAAGAGGGAGATGCAGGTTTGTCTTCTGCACGGCTTGGATTCATCCAGCTCACACCCCGTCGCTCTCAGACAAGGACCAGTCTTCACCACTTAGGATCAGTCCCCGAGCGCCCCGACCTCCTCGTTCCTGGCCATCCTTGCTCAGGTGGCTCTCATGGGCTTGTGTTTGGCTGTGGCGACAGAGCTGCTTGCTGCTCCCGCGTGTTACGCTGGTGTTACCCTACTGCAGGATCGCTTTATCCCATGGTCTGTAGGGGTGATCACAGAGCGGGAGGACTTGTTAACGGTAGAGACTGAAGTTAGTGATGCCAGCTAGAGAGGTGGCTGGCTGGAGTAGGATGATGCTGCCAAGACAGCCCTGTTTCTGGAGGATAAGGGATGCCGGGCAGTTTGCTGCCTCGCGTACTTGCTCACGGGCGGGTAGGACGAGCCGTGGCGTGGGCTCGCTGCAGGAGCCACACTAGCGGGGTTTCCTGTTTGTGTTGCTGCAGGACCAGAGAGCAGCAGCTCCCGGGCACAGCGGGGAGCATGGAGCCGAGCCTGGGTCCCCGTCGCAGCACAACCCGGACAGCACAGACGATGGCAGGAACTGCCAATACCGGGACGTTGGCTTAGGACAGGTAACTACCGAGCTCAGCACCATGCTCTAACTGCAACAATGACACGCTCATAACACCAGCATGGAGTTTGTCTCATGAAACAAATCTGAATCTCCCCCTCCTAGGTCTCAGCAAACTATCCTCAGCTAAACTACAAGCCCACCATCTTCTTTGCTTTTGGGTCTCCCATCGGGATGTTTCTCACGGTGCGAGGAGTGAAGCGGATCAACCCGAACTACAGCCTGCCCACCTGCAAAGGCTTCTTCAACATCTTCCACCCCGTAGGTATAAGAGCCAGAGCCTTCCTATGTGAGATGCATGGAGCACGAGCCCTGGCTCACTGTCCCCCTCCTCCGTGCAGTTTGACCCGGTGGCATACAGGATTGAGCCCATGATCGTCCCAGATCTGGAGTTTGAGCCCATGCTGCTGCCTCACCACAAGGGCAGGAAGAGAATGCATCTAGGTAAGGGAATGGGCACAGCCCCTCTCCCCCTGCCCTGGGCAGCTGCTGCAGCCCCCAGCCCCACGCCGACCCCTCCTGCCTTTCAGAGCTGAAAGAGGGGCTGACTCGCATGAGCGTGGACCTGAAGAACAACTTGCTGGGGTCCCTGCGGGTAGCCTGGCAGTCCTTCACTCGAGCCCCGCTGCCAGCCGTGGAGGCAGCGAGTACCGATGCCGAAGCAGAGGCAGAGGCCAGCGAGGAGAAGCAGCCAGGTCGGTGGTGCGCGCGGGGCGGTGGGGAGCCGGGGATGCAGCATCACCACCTGCCCACGGAGCAGCGTGCTCGGGCTCCCTGCAGCCACGCCGGCGAGGTGCCCATCCTGGCGTCAAACCCAGGCGCTGCTGCCCTCTTCTGCGCTCAGCAAAGGGATTGCCTTTGAGCTGCGGATGCACTTGGCTCTCCGGATGCCGGGGCCTTCCCCTGTTACTGCCTGATGAAGGGGGAGAAGAGGCAACCTGCCTGGTCAGTAATGGCCTCCTGGGGGTCTCGGCACACCCACGCCACTTTGTAAGCCTGCCAAGCCTGTCCCCCTTCTCTAGCTGTCTCTTGCAATACTGTTTCCCAAGAGCCAGAGAACTCGGGGGGGAAGGACCGAGCACTTAAGCTGCCTCTTCTCTGCAAGAGCCCACAGTGGGGCGAAGGGAGGGCACGGTGATGCTGTTGCGTTTTCGCAGCTGCTGATGCCCCTTGGCTGAACCACACTGCTCTTCTTCATTCCTTCAGACACAAAGCCAGACGAGACCCCCGCAGCAGTGAAGGAAGAGGCCTCCCTCATTAATGTGGGGAGGCTGAACGGAGGGAATCGCATAGACTACGTGCTGCAGGAGAAGCCAATAGAGAGCTTTAACGAGTATTTGTTTGCACTGCAAGGGCATCTCTGCTATTGGTAAGCTTCTGCATAACCGTCAAAGCTTCAAATTCATGTCTGATGTAAGCAGAATGCCATCCTTTTTAAAGCCAATGTAAAAAGAAAAGCCTTAACTGAGTAAACAAGGTATTTTCCTGCCTGTAACACAGACATAGCGGGTGGGTAGGGATCGAGGAAGGAGACCATTGTAGTTCTCCTTGCCCAGTACTGCCTGCATTTGCTGAGCGCCACATCTACTCCGTAACCATCGCAGATGTCCTGACAGCATGCAGGGAAGTATCCCCCTCTAATTCCCATGTCCTCCTCCCCCAGGGAGTCGGAAGACACCGTTCTGCTGGTTCTGAAGGAGATCTACCAGACACAAGGCATTACACTGGATCAACCTTTGCCAGGAAGCCAGTGACCAACCTGTGCTGTTCTGGCTGCTTGACGTAAGTCATCTTGCCTGCACCTTCTGAATTTCCTAGGACACCTCAGAGGACATCTAGTCCGTTTGAGGGAATAATATTCCCGATTCACAGCCCTGTGTCTAAGGCAGGAGTTTGTGTTGGGTTTTTTCCTTTGGCCTGTCAGCATGTTTAGCTTCTTTCCTCTTATCCTGCACACAAGCACTATCAGACATAAGGAGAGCTTGTAAACTGCTGCAGCTGACGATAAGGGCAGCAGCAACTGCGCACGGTTACGATTAGTTCAATCCACCAAGGGAATGACCAGATCCGTGGCCCGTACTCCAAGCCTCCCGGGCTAAACATTTCTTATAGGCAGGTAGCGAACCAAAGCGTGGACCCTGCGGTTCTTGCAGGGGTGCTTTCACCCTCTGCTGCTAATCGCTGGCCAAGGGCGGACTAGGGGTGAGGCGCATCCTTGTGTTTTCTTGCCCTTGAAGCCTAACACTGGTAATTGCTGGGTACGGGAGGCAGGGCTGGGTGGATTTTGGTCTGCCCTCGTGCAGCTATTCCTATGTTCTCCTTTTGCTTTCTTAGATCCAATTCAACCGAGTACTCACCAGGAAAGTCCAGATTTCTTCTCTGCCTTCCTCTCTCCTCTGCTGCTGTGTCCCCCGCATGCTGCTTCCCAAGTACTTGCTGCTACCTGGAGATAAGGATGATTTTCCTCCATTTTGAGTAGGGGCGGGGGGAAAAAATATCAAGGGAAGACACTTCTGCTCAAACATACACAGCACTTGCACTGTGACTCCCTGTGGCAACATGTACTTTTAACCCTCCACCTTGTAAGTTATCACACTAGCTCCTCTAGCACCGAAGCAGACTAGCTGTCTGGGCTAGGAACCAACATCGAGGGCCTGACTCTGCTCCTGGCATAGTGAGGAAACTCGCAGCTTGTGACCTTCAGGAATAAAAGCCTTAAACATGCAGCGTGGAGAGAGCTATAGCAGCCTTGTCGAGCGAAGGATTGCTGACTTCTCCCCGCCATAACACAGAGCACCAGGCGTGAGGACTGCGGTCTTTGGGAGGTGAAGCCCAGGGCACAGGCGTCTGCTGTTAAGTGAGCAGGAACGTGTCTACCAGCCATTCTCATCTTGAATTGCTGCTGCATGGTTTGTGCACCTATGGGTCATGCCAGGCAGGACCACCCCATAAAACAGCTCGTGAGAGCGGCATGTTTGTGCGTGCTTGACCCAGGCGCTCCTGCCTGCTGTTACAGGTTGGCAGAGACGTCTCAGCATCCTCAGTCAGCCCACAACGGCCAACAAACCAAGGGCCCCCCTGAGGCACTGCCTGCATCTTGCGTAGGACTACAGCTAGTGGCCAGGTGTAACTATACGGGAGGAAAGCTTCACCTCCAGATCAAACTACAGCTATACTGGGGGAAATCAGCAGCTCCTCAGCAGCACCCAGGCAATTTGGAGGCCTGGAGGGACAGCCCTCCTGTGTTTTGCAGGGGCCCAGAGCAACGCTACTGTCCTGCTGCAGTGTGGCTTTCAGGGTGGCTACAGGGATCTCATGCCAGCCAGGTTCCAGACGTTATTTTTGGTTTTAAATACACAAAATGCAGCCAGTGAAGTCGGAGCCCAGATCCATAGGGTCTGGACACCGTGTCCCAATGACCCCACTGAAGAAACGACACCGGCTCTGCAGGCAGTTCAGGCTGCAGCTGCCTGTAGCGTGCTAGCTCTGCTCCAAGGGGGACGGGGCCAGAGAGCCTCCCGTGGTCCCCCCTTGTGACCCAAAACCACCCAGGCAGACTCACTGGCCCAGCTGAGGCTGGAGCCTCGGGGCAAGGCAGAGGCAGACGCTTCAGTGATGTGTAAGGTCGTTGCTGTAACAGCCTTTGGAAGAGCCAAACCACTTTCCCTCCCACTGACTTTTGCCCTGCATGGGGTAAGGAGCCTTTTTTCCACAGCCTGTTTGTTTGTCCTCCGTTGTACTACATTATTTGCACTATTTGAAAGGTTTTGTTTGCAGCCTACAACCCTCCTCCCATCCCAAAGGAACGGAAGCTGTTCTTTTACCTGACTGCAGAAACAGACATGCTGCTCGGTCGGCGCCTGAACTACTGATTGCTAAAGCGTCTCCTACAAGAGTAGGAAAAGGAACAGTCTTAACACGGGACACTCTCATGATCAGCTTTTAAGTTATGCACTTTGTAAAAAAAAAGTTAAATACATTTTAAATGTTATTTAATGTCTTTTCCAGTAAAAGCCAAAATAAATAAAGTAGACGACTGTGGTGTGCGCATGTTTGGGGGGAGAGTGAGGGGAGGGGGTTGAAGAATTCACGTGCACAATTTTAGGGGAAAGTAAAGCTATTTCTGTAACGTCTACTGAAGTTGCAGGGTCATAGAGAGCTTACGTGGCCCAAACTGAAGAAGATGGGGTCTTGTTTTCATTACTGTCGTGTCCCGAGCTTGGCAGAGGCACACGTGCCTCGCTCTGCTACAGCCTCACCTTTGCTGTTTGCATGTACGTACACTTGATCAAGGATACACGTATCTGTGGAGGAGACTAGTGACAAGTAACTACTTACAACAGTCCTGCCATACAGCTGTGCCTTGGATTTCTCAGCAGCGCTCTACCCTTCCATTGTCTGAGAAAACAAACCATGGTGCAGGGAAACAAGCACCTCTGAAGGGATGTTTTCAGACACCATTTCACTTTCTGCTGATTGTCATCTCTTTACAAGTGTGTTAAAGCTGCAAGGAAAGAGATAGGAAATAAACACTCACCTAGAAACCCCTGCAGACGCACCAAAGGAAATGGCTTATGCAGCAATAAACCCAGTCCTTGAAGTAAAGTTTTTACTACCACAGCTCGTTTAAAAAATTAAACTCCTTTATTTGGCAAATTAGAAAAAAATCAGGCTAGCACAATAATACAAGTAACGATCATGCTAGTTTCATCTTCCCTCTCCCCCACTGCATCCATGATTAGAGACTACAACCTGGCACTCATTAGTCCAAATTAGCTCAGCTGCGATTGAAAAGACGGACTTAAAGCTGGCACCAGGAGCAGGTCCTGCACTTCATTTTGACACACACTTCCCACGAAAAGGGATGGGACAGCTCAGCTGGCTTGAAGGGAGACGACTGACAGTGCTTTCTGGAGTAGACACAAGAACACCCACCGGACAGGGCACACCAGATTGCCACATTTTCCCAGTTCTTGCTTCAGAACCTTTCGTAACCGGGCTGTCCTCCCGCAGGCTTGCACGCCGAGTGCCTCGCTCACTTCCCAGCGGGCCTGAAGGGACTGACGCCCACAAAATTCAGTGAAACAAAGCAACACAGGCCCCTGAGCAGGACAACTTACCAGCACTGCAGAGAGCGCCTGCTTGGGTTTCAGGTTCATCGTCATTTAGGCCGCTTTCCTGCAGATCACGACCAACCTCCCCAAAGCCTTCCCCTGCCCTAGCACTGAAGGAGCAGCAGGAGAGGTGCCAGCAGGACAGAGCCCATCCCTATATATCTAGGTGAAAGCTGGAAGCAGCAGGCTTTTCTTGGTGCGCTGGCGGTTGTTTGGATTTGCACAGAAATGGTTTGTGGCACATGGAGTCCATCAGAGGAGGGTAATACTGTCTGTAGCAGAGGTATGCAAGCACGAAGCCGATCACTGAGCCAACCAACACATCTGCGGGCAAGACCAGAGGAGAGTTAACTTCCCTTTACCCTCCCCAGCTTCATGACTGAACTCCCCAGCAGGCAGCTCTTCAGCCTGCTCGGAGCTGAGCTGGATCACCAACTTGACCCTTGGCTATAAAACTAAGCTTGGCATATGTTTCAAAAACAAAGAGAAAGACATCACCAGCTTGCAGAGAGCAAAAAAATTACCACCGGAGGAGTAATCAAAAAACCCAAGTTGCCATCGTGGGCTCTAAACACTTCTGTGGCAACACAGACAACCCCCGCACTCAGTGTGCCCCCAGTCAGGGTACCCGGTTGTGCCCCCCATCCAGGTCCACAGGCAGACGCCGACCCACCTTGCCAGTGGTGCTTGTAGTCGCAGGTGCGGGACACGGCGATGAGGGTGGCGAGGAACAGCGGGAGGAGGAAGGCACAGAGCCGCAGAGCCCTGCCTCCCCGGCCGGGAGCAAAGCAGCGCAGCTTCCCAGCTATGTAGAAGGCAGAGAAGGCAAGACCAGCGAAGGCGACTGAAAGAGAAGCGTGTCGCTTCAGAAACAGCTCTGGGCTCTGCTGTGGGCCCTCAGCCAGACCTTCACCCTCTCCCCTGCTGTGGTGGAAGGGCTGAAAGAGGACGTCTGCCCTGCCCATGCAAGCCAAGGGAAGCACCAGCTCGTGAGCGATGGAGGAGCCATAGAAGCTGGTTCCTGGCAAGCATCCCTCCTCCCAGGAGTCACAGATGGCTTCAGATTACATTTTTCACCCCATTGCTTTGCAGAGGGAAAGCTGAGGCCCCCTAACAGGCCAGCGAATGTAGCCAAAGCCACGGGATGCACGAAAGCAAACCCAAGCTGCCCTCCACGTGAGCTTCTGCTCACCACGGTTCATCTGGGGCTGCAGCGGGTAGGGGACATGGAAAACTTACATGAAGCGTGTCCGCTGGGAAAGCTTTTGCGTCCCTCAGTCACTATGCCAGGGTCGCCTGTGCACACTAGCTCCGCGTTCGCTCGACCGTCCGGGAAGCATCGATAGAAGAAGTCCGGCCGTGGTCTAGGGCAGAGAAGCAAACAAAGCACATAGCCCTCGGGCCTGCGGTGCTCCCAGCGCTGTGCTCAGGAGACATCTGAGCACCCAGCCCTCCCATGGAGCACCCACATCCAAATGCAGTCGCCAGCCACCTTGCACAGCTACCTCCATTGCGCAAAGGGAAGGCGGCGTGGCGCGACCCAGGCTGCGAGAAACGCAAAACTGAGCATCGCACCCAGCTCCGCTCCTGCCTGGGCAGGCAGGGCTCGGCAGATGAGAGCCAGGCTGCAGCAGCACACCCTCACCAGCCCACCACCACGCAGGCAGGACCCGGTTTAGCCCCCCCGAAGGTTAGCACTGTGCTGATCTTCCCTGCCCAGCCCAGTGGAACAAGTGCCTTACAAGATCCAAATTCCCAGGCAGCTTCAACACAAGCCGCTCACGCAGCCTGCGGGCACACCAGAGCAAACCTCTCAGGCTGCAGCTCAGCACAGGTAACTTTTTGCCACCCCAACCACGTGGCCTGGGGAGATGAAACCATCCCATCCGCTCCCTGTAGGTGTGCCAAAGTGCTCCTGCCTGGTGCAGGCCTGAACGAGCCCATTTAAATGATGCCCAGGAACAGCAGGTCCCTACCAGTGTTTGCTCTAATATTTAATTGTCTTCACAGCTAGAAAAACCACATTCTTTCCAGGCTGAGTTATGTCCAGCTTCTGGCCCTTGCTCCTGCTGCTGTAGCTCTACCACTGCGCAGACGTGCCTCCCCTCTCTGTACGGCGCAGCTAGGAATGAGCCAGTTTCTCACCTCCCCACAATGAGCTTCAGGGCATTTGTGAAAACCCCGTTCAGGGCGAGAGCAAGGCTGGCAGCTAGGAGAGAGCAGAGAGGTCACGTCAGCATCGTCCCCACCTGAATCTGCAGCTTCGAGGCATGTTCAGGCATGGGCGGCACTCAAACTTCAGTGCAGCCACACAGCTTGGCTTCGATATCCCTGGCACAACACTTGTGCCCCAGCAAGAGCAAAGGGCTCATCTGTGAGACCCCTGGCTCACAGCCACAGCATCAGGGCAGACCCCTCAGGGGGCTGCAGCTCTCTGGGATAAGGAGGAGCTCACCAAGGCAGGCTTCCCGCGTGTCGTCTCGGTCGGCGTTCATGAACACCCTTGCCAGGACAATAAGCAGTAAGGGAGACAGAAACGCGATGAACTGCCACAAAACGAGAAGATTGTTAGGTGTTAGCAAAGCGGATTTAAGGACTCTCACCAGAACACAACAGCGATTGCTCACAGCGGCTATATATACTTTCCTTCCCCAAAGCCAAGCAGCAACCTGTCCTCTCCGAACACTAGGCTTCTATCAGAAAGCAAACCCAACCCCAGCTGTATTTGCAGGAAACCCTGACTAACCCCATGCTCCCCAGAGCACGGCTGTTCCTCCCGTGTGTCACCCAACGGCAGCGCCTCACGTACAAAAGCCCATGGGCTGCTGGATGTTGCCTGTACTGAAGCACAAGAAAAAAAAACCCAGACAGCATAAATAATGCACTATAAATAATACGTGCACTATAAATAAGTAGTGCACTAAATAGCCCCTCTCTGCATCCCCCTCCTTCCCGTGCTTTACCCACTCAGTGCACGCGCTCAGCAGAGCAGCGGAGCCTTCCCTCCTCTGAGGAAGGCCCAGCACATCCTCAAGCTCTCAAACAGCACCTCTGGCACGAGCGCGCTGCTTTGGCTGGCTTCGCGTCCCTCCTGCCTGCAGCCCCCTCTGCTCCTGCTTGCGGGTATCCCTTCGCAGCACCAGCCACAGCACCTCAACTCTCCCCGTCACTGCAAGCACAAGGATTAGCTCTTTGTCAGCAGCACCCATGCTGCTTGTCAGCAAAAAAAGCAGGAGCCGCTGATTCAGAGAAAACCAGTTATCGTTCACAACATCTCAGCGGCGACTGCTGCTGCGAGATTTCACCCCGGGGACGTCCACGGTGTGTCCGACAGGCTCCCAAGAAGTCTGCTACCACCCGAAGCCTGGCATACGTCCTGCTTTATGCCGCCAAATCCAAATGCTACAACAAGGTTTTGTCCTTTAATGTTTAGTGCCCACCTCTTGCAGAAAATCAGAAGTGCTATTTGCTAAGAAAGTGGGTGCTTGCCCAACCCAGGAGCCACAGCGTCTCAGCAAAACACCCCTGCTTCAGAGGAAGAGACAACCCCTTCAACAGACTACTGTCTACTTGAAATACAATGCTTACAGTTTTATATTAAACCCTTTTTAGAGAGCCTACAGACCTAGGGAAAACATGTCCACAATAAAATTACGCTATAACTTTGCTGAAAACAGCTGCTTTCAAGGAAAACGTTCCCTGATAGCGAGATACACGCTACCCTCTGTGGCGCTAGTAATCTGGACGCAAAATTGATTATGAACAGCAGTGAAAAGTCCCCACCAGTTTTTATAAACTTAGTTAAAATCCCAAAGACAAGGCTGAATGGTAAAGCCTAAGAAGGTGACAGAAATGACGGTAAACGCTGTCTAGTTTGCAGTAACATAGTGCACTTTCAGTAGCACGCATTAAGAACGACCAGCATCCGCAACACAAGCCTTTTAGCGAGTGGGTTTGCTTTAAAAGGATAGCTTGTAACTAGAGATGAAAGGGCAGCTCACAATTAGAAAACCGAGTAGAGGCAGGAAGCGGCTGAACTTACAAACATGGGCACTGTGGGTACGTGATCCGCTTCGGTGTAGGGGTTCTTGTAAAGCCACATCTCCTCAGGCTGCACCACGCGCTGGAAGGGAGGCAGGAACTCCGTGACCCTGCCGCAAAAAGGAACAAAGCCAGGCGCTGGGCGGGCTGCACCCCAGCCCGCGACTCGGAGGGCCCGGCCGAGCGGCGGGGCCGCGGGCAGGAGGCCGGGCCGGGCCCGGCCGGGCCGGGCCGGGCCGGGAGGGGAGGGCCGGGCCGCCCGCGGCGGCCGGGGCACGCCTCCTTCGCAGCCCGCGGCGGGCCGAGGCCGCCCGGCCGGGCCCAGGAGCCCCGCGGCGGGGGCCGGGCCGCGCCCGCACTCACGCGAAGGCGGCCAGCAGCAGGGCCCGCACCGCCGCCTCCGCCGCCAGCTCCGCCGCGCCGCCCGCCCGCCGCATGGCCGCGCCGCCGACGTGGCGCCGCCGCCCTCCCCGGGGCGGGGCGGCCCGGCCCCCCCCCGCCCCGGCCCCGCCGCGGAGCAAGGCAGCCCCCCCTCGTCCCCCCGCGGAGGGGCCCGGCTCCCTCAGGAGCGCAGCCCCGGGCAGGGGCGGGGAGCGGCGGCCGCAGCGGGAGGCGAAGGAGCCCCCCGGGCCCCCCGCTGTCACCCCGGAGCCCCTCGGGGCCCGGGAGCCGCCGCTCCCCCGCCCCGGGTCGCCCCCCCGGGGCCACAGCCCCTGCTCGGGCAGCGAGACGGAGGGAAAGGCGTTTCGGCGTTGGAACATTCAGAACGATTTATTGAAGTCAACCTCAAGCAAAAGTTCAAATCAGTGGAATGTCATTAAAAACCTTTCCAAATTAATCCTCACGGAAGCAAAACCACATCTGAATTCCAAAGTATTTGTAAAATAAAAAAGGCGACATCTCAGTAAATATAATGTACAAAAATTATATGTTCCTACCATCACACACATTCAGTAAGAAGCTAAAATATTACAGGCAATTCTAGATACACTATAACTAGTTGACAGTAAGCTATCTATGTACAGGTTAACCAAGCTTTACAGGTTTCACACTATGCAAGAGAACATGGGCCGAACAACAAAACCCCCAAAATATCGTATATCTCAAAGTCTATGCGGCAACATCAAGTCATAATACAGTAATGCCCCAGTGGAACATCGCCAGGGAAATTTAACACTACTTCGTTAGTGTCAAGAGCTTCTAGTCAACTTCCAAAAACTCCTTTAAGATATCGACTTCAGTGAATATTGATGCTTTGCTATTAAAGACTCGAGTGATCTCATTTAAAATAACATTTCACAGAATCTACAAAGTTTCTTACAGATAAACAAAGTCTACAGAAATAACGACTCTACAAAGGTCATCCTTACAGGTAAGAGTACACGGGAATGGAAACGGAATCTGCAGGTATCTGTGTTGTGCAACACCACTCGCCTGGAAACAAACGGGTTTAGTTTCTCACAGCAGCCCCAGGTATGCGCACACCCCTCTGCGGAACAAACACCCTTATTACCAGCCAGCTGAAACAGTCAGTTATCACATTGTTTTCTGTGGCAACGCCAACGATTTGTTTGAAAAGGAAAAAAAGTGACACCGGGAATGAGATACAGCTCGGCCAGTGAACGGGAAACGGTTTTCTCCATCCAGTCTGTTCGTAACCCAGAAGCGCGTAGGAACTGCCCAGAGGGTCCCGTGCCCGGCGGTGCGAGGGCGGGGAGGACCCCCGCCTCGTCCCCCGGAGCTGGGAGAGGCAGCACCCGGCAAGGCAGCTCGTCTCTCGTCCGCACAACCCGCCCAGGCAGCTCCTACCACACGAGAAACAGAGAACGGGTGAATGAACGGCTTTGGCAAATTCATAGGCGTTTTCCCTTTTCGATTTCACATTAATTACAGAAGTCTTCTATGCAAAGCACAGAGTTTCAGCTTAACAACTCCCCTCTCTCCAGAGCAGTGAGACAGCCCCTCACAGGGGTAATAAGGACCTGAGCTTGCCACTCAGGAATAGAGTATAACAGGAAACAGCTTTTTTTTTTTTCTTTTTTTGCCTTTTTTTTTTCTTTTTTCCTCAGAACAACATTGTGAATACATCCAAAGTGTAGGAGTGTATCATAAGTGCAAATGTTTTTGCTACACAAAGATAAATGGCAGGGGAAAGCTGATGGAAAACTGAAAGCAAATGGACAGCATTACTCCAAGGTGCCGTCTCTCATGCAACACACTTCTTCAACACACGCAAGCCTGAGACAGCTGCTTTGAAAAACTCTCCCATTTGCCATAGATTCACTGTACAGCGGGAGCAGAAAGTAACTTCAGGGAAGTCAAAGACATCTTCAACGTAGTATACAAAAAAAGTCATGTATAAATAAAAAAGCTGTATAAGGAACCGCAGAGCTTCAAGTACATTAAACCCTGAATTCAATGAGGCAGAGGTTTCAATGTTAAAGTGACTTACTTCGTACCAGCGTAGGACATCCCCCCTCCCACCCTCCTCCCCCACCCCACCCACATATTTCTGTAAAGTTTCAATATATACAGATTTTATGCTGTTAATTACATCTAGTAATTGTGTCTTTCCCATTCTATCCTGAAATCAAGATACAAGAAGTTTTTTAGAAGAAAGGCCAAAATTAAACATTCCAGCCCTATTACTCCATTTTAACAGATTCTCTAAGACCATGGTGGTGACCAGAGAAGGTAATTTGCCCACAAAATTGCCTTTAACGTTATCCTTCCTGAGCTGCAAATGCCTGCAACAGTCTATTGAGAGGACAAGTCTATACTAATAATCTGACAGCTACAGTAACGAATGCTTGCACCATGTATTTAGAAAATGGCCGTAACCAGCCACTGCACCATTTGGCCACGGTCTGCAGAACGTCTGCGCTGTGCTAAGGTGCGCACCGTAGAGTAAAAGCTCCAGTAAACAACAAAATCCCGTTAACTTTGCAGAGCAGCTCAGACACTGCGCTGTAGAGAGCGCACAGGTGACAGAGCTGGAGTCAGGTGTTCGCCAGAAGTGTGGTGCTACCTCAAAAATTTAAAACAAAAGTAAGGGAAAAGTGTGACAGTGCATTCCAGTTAAGGAGCAACTGACAGTCTTAAACAGCAGGTTTAAGTTCTCAACCGAAATCACCAGCAGTTCTACGGATTTCTTCCAGGCCCCAGCATGAAACGACCAAACTACCCAATATTACTTATCTCATTTTAGAGACCACACACATTTAATTCAGCAGCTGACTCCCCCTGTGCTGATGCCAATTAACCAAAACAGCTGTTAATCTTTTCCTTACAAAGGAATTGCATTATTGTTCTATTCGGTTTGCGGAAATGGGGTTAAAACCCGTACTTTAACATTTTGTGTTTGGCATATAGAACAAACCTCCTACAGTTACCAAGATACTTTGAATTAGGTATTTTCTTATCTCAGGACATTAACGGTTTTTGAAAGATTCACCTTCTCTCCAACAGCATGAAATCCAGTTCAGACTTTTTGCTCCTAAGTTGTACAATCTTATAAACAACCTCCTATTTTCCCTTTTAAGTCTGAGCCCAGCTGTTGGCTATTATTAATCTTTTTTTGGTGGAAAAAAGGAGCACCTGTAAGAAGTCTGAAAACAAAGTTAACCAAGACATTAAACGGCATGGCACAGGAGTAGCAGCAGGCCTCAATTCACAGCATTTTACAAGTTTCTAAGCCTTCTGTGAACCTTCACATGTTCTGCGATCCTCTGTGCACCGGCACGTCACGGCAGCACGTCTCACGTGGCGACTGACAGTTCAGGGCTATCGTCTGCTCCCTGCCATGTCACACGCTCGTGAGGGCGATCTGGTGCTACCACACCATTTCCCTCCAGTCAGGAAGTCGCCACGGACACAGAATGACAAAAGCATGTAGGTGCACTCACATGGTAGCGTATTTGCAATATTCAGAATGTTCTGACTAAGAGAAAAATCATCTCAACATTACCAAGCCTAATAAATAATATAAAGTAAACACATCAGGCCTTACAGACACTCTAGCAAGAGCTATGCTTGGAATTTCTGAAAAGGTTGAACACCCCCAGTAAGAGCTTAAAAAGAGACATTTATCACACAAAATGTTAAGAAAAATAAAATCCTTTCTGTAAATTTTTTTTTGTAAAAAATACCAAAATATAGCACTGCTTTCACACAAGAATAGTGTTTCAGACATTCACTGTAGTACGGACCACAAGATGAAGTGCTTTATAGATCCCATTAGCCCTCTGCACCATAAACCGACCCACGAGATATCTGCGCAGCTATGCCACCCAAGACACCCAACAAGTTTGTAGCAAAGGCATCTGCAGACCGCTCAGAAGATGAACTGCCAGATCAGTTAAATGGCACAGCAGCTGCTTAAAGAGACTGTAGTGTACTTCGTAATTTTACAATTGCACACAAAAAAATTTTCCCCCTGTAAATAAATTTGAGGACGAGGAGGACACCAGCCAGAGGCAAGACGTGCTCCAAAATCCCACATGTACTTTTTCAGCCTACTACTTTCTTGAACCGAGAAGTCACCATGTTCCTGTAGGTTTAGGTAAGCAGTTTTCCAGACACAAGGTTCTTAATTCAACTGCTTAATTTAGCCAGCTGCCAGCAACACTTGATATGAGTTCTCTTCATTCAGGATTTTTTCAATACCCATTAGCAAAAAGCCGGCATGAAGTCAGCCAATATCAGTACACAAGTCAAAAGTACACTCTAACTATACCAGGGCAGGGGGAAATGCACAGTGCTTTGTAAGAGTGGGGGCTAGGGGAGAAGATTCACCAAAGACTAACTTCAGCCTGGAGAAACTAGTCCCCCTAGGCTCCTTGCACAAGAAATGGGGAGGACAGGTTTTCAAAAGAAAATCTGGAGCGGGAGCCTACCTAAGCCACTTCAAAAGCCTCACTGAAGGAGCTTGTCTCTCTACTGATTAACAGAGGAAATCCAAGAGACAACTGTCTCATGAGGCTGAATTTGGCTGCTGTGAATACAGCCTGTTACCCAGACATAGAAAATACCCTGTTCATTGAAGAAGTGCTGAGAGTTTTCTTAGCTCCATTAATAATGGAGATTAAAAAGTCAGAAGACCCCTCTCAGCAAAAAAAAAAAAAGTCTAAACATTCGATCAAAACAAACATGCACATGGGTCGGATTCCTTAAGCGCTCAAATTTTCTTTGAAGCTAATGGGAGTCTGAGAAGGCGGCAATAAAGAATCACACTAATATAACTGCCATAAAACAAGTGCGGACTTGGCAGATGACAAATACATATGCACAGAACAATCCTCCATCTAAAGAAGTCAATGGCAGAGCTCCCACTGGCAGGATTAAGATCTCCAAGTGTGCTGCAGTATGTGACCGAGGCCGGGAGGCTCTCCTCTAAACCGGGAGGAATTAGGCGGGATAAAGAAATGACCATTGTGCAATTAAGCTCTTTCTGAATTTCCACCTGTCTCCAAACACCAATTATAGCTCTCGAGCAAGGAACCATGATTTCTTCCCTGCTTAAACAATGCTAGATCTCATATTACAAGCACTTCCAAGAAGTCATACACCTGGTTTCTCACAGGAAAAGCTTTACAATAATATTCATAAGTTAACATGATACACAACCTACCTTCTCAAAATGCCTCTAAAAATAAGTACTGGAATGGAGGCATTTCAGGGTCACCTGGTCTGAAACCCACATCTGTCTTTATGGCATCTCAATCTTACACAGAGTGGGGAGGCTTTATTCTTTTCATAAACTAGACATAAAAGTTACGTTGGCTTTGCTATTTTGTTTTTAAAGACACGTTGACTGATCAAAACCAGATCTTCAACACCCTTTAAAAATTAAATAAATAAATATGTTGCTATGCTTTGCTTTCTACACTCAAAGAACATATTTTAAACAGAATATTCTTTTCACTGTCAAAAGGTCTAGGTTTTTCTTTGAAGGCCAAGACATTTCTGGTTTCCAACAGTAAGAGCTGCTGTAGCACATTCAAGGGTAAAAGAAAGACCAAACAATAAAAACCGAACACCACTGCCTGCTTCTGCTTGCTAAGATTAAATGGTCCCGTTCCCAGTTCACACACGACGGCTCCGATGACAAAGACTGAATGTGTCATAGCAGTCTCTTCAAGTTCATCGCCTGTTTGCCCCTCTTCTCCCCTCCCGTTTGTTTTTAACCAAATTCACTCCTTTGCTTCTTCTACAGGATTCTGTGGTTCCAATTTGCACTTTATCTTGCTCCAGTACTCGGGTGCCACAGGGGATTTGGGGTCATGTGCAGAGCAGCAGAGACGGCCATCCAACGCTGATGCCACCAGGGCTCCCTTCTCGTGATCTTTGCAGAACGAATGAGGGCAAAACTCACAGAATGAAACTGCAGGATTGCTACAGATGTCGCACTGATGCCACGGACATTCCCACTTTCCTGAGGATGGGAGGGGAAGGGAGAAGAGACAGGAAGCTGAAATTAGTGCATTTCGGGGACAGCACTGGCCTTTAACCCTTACTCAATGTTGTAATTGTTCAGGTGAATGCAAAGTAAGTTCAGAAAAAACAGATCTTACTGTAGTTGCTACTTCTGCTTCTCATTTGCAAGAATCTGACTGGAAACAGTTCTTAGTCATTTTGCATTTTTTAAGGCCTCACTTGGCTCAAAACATTGCTGCATGCATAACCAGAGTTTAAAAGAGTTACAGCAACCTCCTTTGGCATCAAGACACCACATGTCCTTGCAGGATGGAGAGTTTGTTTTGTACATTTTTCTGATTTGTGAGCATCTCTTATTGATCTGGACACAGTACTCGCTCAGATGGGTATCTCCAAATGAAGTTTTAGTTCAACTGCCCTGTACTTTAATGTAGAAGACTGAATGCCTTAGTTTTGAAAAACAAGCGAGAAATGGCTCAGAGAAGAACAAGTCGTGTAAAAATATATTTGAGCATAAAAAAACCCAGATCCCCCAAATGATTCAGACATATATTTGTATGACCACGTGCTGAACTGTCAGACTGCAAAGGTATACTGAACGTAGCAAAAAGGAGAACAAAAAGCTTCTTGCTGCTGTGTCCAAGCCTTGCTGAAGTCCCTTTTGACTGGGTTACTGCTGAGTAACAGGGAGCACTCTCCTTCACAGGGACATGTCACACCGCATTTACAGTGTGTCAAGACCCGCATCCCAAAGGGTGAGAATAGCACCAAGTTGGGACTCCAGACCTCTAATGAAGTGGTAACTAGCCTACCTGGGCCAGGCTAAAAAAACCAACACCCTGAACTTCAAAGAAAACCAAAACCAAACACAAAACCCTAACTCAAGTTGCTTTTGGTGCTAGGATGCTATCATTTCTTCCTCCAGCAAATAAGCTATTTTGAGGATAGTTTCCATGTTTCTAACATGCTGAAAAGGCACGTGACAGATTCAGCTTCACTCATGGCAGCCTTTTGGTTAATTTAATCATAGACTAATCTGGACTTCCAATTATTTTCACTGAAGTCTTTGGAATTGGGAAGATTAAAGAGATAAGGACTTTTATGAAATCCTGCAATCGGATTAAGATGTTGTATTGCTGAATAATTTGAGCCCTAGCTACAAAAAGCGATGCCTTAACATGGAAAAAATCAAATGGAAGATACCTGCCATTAGGATAGGGTAGATAATTTAAACACATTTCCTGATTAATTGAGCCCTATACATCATGCCTACTATGTCAGCAGTTTGAACCATCATGTGATATGCACTTGGTGACCTTGGGACACCAAGATGAAGTTTATATTTCAATCAAAGTAAGAGGAGGAAATTTGATCCAAGAAAGAGATGCAACAAGAACAACATTAAAAATTATTACAATGCCTCTCTGTCCATCAGTCCTCATTTAGGAACCTGATGTATTTCTACAATGGGTGGTATTGCAAAAGCAAATATGCTGCATTTAATGTTAAAGAATACTGCATTTCAGCTTGAACATTGTCTTGCTGCAGGAAGGAAAAGGTGAATAGGAAGCCACACGATTGCTCTTACCAAAAGGTGGTTGAGTCAGGTTAAGGCATAGGAGGTGGTATGCTTTGGGACAGTCCTTTTTGTCACACATGACCAGTTCTCCCCCATCTCCACACTGGAAACAGTTGTCTTCATGCATCTGCTTCTGTTCTGTTTTTATTTTCCGTTTCTTCTGCTTTAATTTTGCATTCTTCACCTTCTCTTCATTTGCTGTTGCAAATGCTGTCTAGCAATTACAAAGATCACAGCATACAGTCACTTTATAAACTCCTTGCATTAAAATTAAATCAACTTTCGGTTATCATTTGCATGAACTATGCTTAAATTAAATCCACTCAAAAAAGTTTTGAAGCTCTTAAGAGCCAGAAATGCCCATCCACATGTATCTTAATTAACACAATTTGGCAAATTAACTTCACCCTAGACACAACAGCACTACAGATCATAACTGTAAAACCTTTAGAGACTTTCAAGGGTGGAAAGTATTACATAGACTAAAGTAAAAAGTTAAATAAAACTAAAACCCCTCTGTGCCCTACTGTTACTATATCTCTGGATTTGGGAAGAAAAGCTTCAATTTTTATCCATGTACCTTTGGACGCACTCCTAGGAAACCACTGCAGTTTTCTGCTCCGCAATGACATTCGGTCCTACCATTGCCCAGGCAATCCAAGTTATAATTAAATGTTAACTCCATTCCTAAAATTTAAAGAAAAACAATTCACCCACACAGACACTGAGGAAAGACAGGCTTGTGACAATGACATTTCATTAGCATTTCTCTTTTCATAATCTGTGAGATCTAGCAGCAATATTTTAAAAGGGCAAGCTTGAAATAGTGCATTGATTTCATAAACTTTAAAAGTAGCAAATTTTGCCTACATCAGACATAAGTAGCAGCTATACTATCACACAGATCCAGTTAAAATGACAGATCAAGTAAAACACTTAACATGGAAAGATAATACCACACCAGACAAAGACTGGTGAAAGCATCAATGCTACAGCAAGTGTTTACATGACACAGAGTTAACATTGTACTTAGCAGCAAACCCTGTAGTTAGCTTTAACAGTAGCTTTCAGCTTTGAACCATTTGTAAGATCCCTGCTAAAACTGGAACTCAAATGTCTCCACTCCAATGAACACTGAATGACAAAGTACCTATAAACGTCACCCAGATGAAGTAATTTCAGAGAAAAAAACCTAGCCAAATTAGTAACTTAGCCATTTCAAGACAAAAGTATACATGCAAAATAGCGCCATCTTTTTACCTGCAGGAATATCACACAGAGCGAACAGTCCAACTCTAATGTCACCATTCACTGTCCATTTCTGTGTTTCACAGTTTGGATTACAACTATGGTTCATAAACCGAGAATAATTCCCCTTTGGGCCAGCATCTATTATCCGGTCCTTCAAATAAAAAGACAAAGGCAGATTTAGTACTTACAAACAAAAAAGGTTGCCTGCTGCCAAGTGACTACTAATGGCTAAGGCAGAAAAAAATATGTGTATGTTCAATTAGTTAAAAGTGGTACATTTTCCCTGCAGAGTTAGTTTTATGAAAAAGCGTCTGAATATTTGTGCTTACAGAAGTGGAATAGGCACAGAGTGCGTAACCTAAGAAACAGGCTTTCTGTTTCACGTCTTCACCCATTCCATTAAAGAGAAACACAGATGTTACCCTCCTACCGACACCTGAGTGTTGGTAGGAGGATAATATCAAACGCAGCATGATGCTTCTGCCAGCATTTTACCCCTAGTTTCAACCATAAACAGTTTATATTGAACGAGACATAATATTTACCTTTGTTACAGTTAACATATAAAAATTGGTTACGCTGTTTTCATGTGCACGTTTGATCCGCAACCTGCACTCTTCTTCATCAATTAGCTCGCCAACATATTCATTCACAAATTCTCCCTGAAAAGTAAAGGAAAACAAAAATAAGAAATCCATGCTTACTACTTCTTATGATGATAAAGGGAAGCAGCACAGAAAAAAGCATTTCCTATAAAAATACACTCTAATCATCACAAAAAGCATTAAACTTTAACCATCTAGTAGGAAAGATGTGAATATGTGCACGAGGTACTTGTTGTCCAAGCAATAAGCCCACCCAAAATAAAAAGGCAGCAGAGCCAAACACTGTTTCTGTATTCACTACACAAGCCATATTTGTCAATTCTCTAGAAACCTTTGACCTTTCATGCTTTCTTTTAAAAAGGACAATGAGACAATATTCATAGATTCCTAAGGAAACGTGAGCTATTACAATGGCAAGTATTTTCCCTACATACTTCACTTTTATTAGGACTGGTAATAGTCAATAAACTCAGAACATTTGCAGTGACAAAGTTTTAATGAAACACAGATTATACAAAAATTGTAAATTTAAAAAAAAAAAAAAATCACTAAAACACATGTTTAAAAGTAGCCCTCCAGGCCAACAGCGTGTTCCCAGCTTTTACCTAAGGGAATTCAGAAGAGCTGGGACATGCTTGGTACCTTGATGCAAGGGAGCCAATACTCAGCACTCTGAGCATCAGTTTCTCAAGACAGCCACTTGCTGATGGTTTAAAACACCATTAAAAATAGCTATTTGAAATACTCAAATTCAGGTGTCTGACAAGCACCTGATATTTCAAGAAAAACTCTTGTAACGTACAGAACCAACATGTTAACAAGCACTACCCTGTCAGTGTGCTCGGGGCAGACGCCTGGGCAAGCCACCTCTGAGATGCCCTGAAGGCTGTGACAGGGCTCCAGGCAGTAATGCCTGTCCCCGCGTGCCCTCGCCCGTGGCCGTCACAACCCAAACACGAATGAAGAACATGGTAAATGAAAGCGGCAAGGGTGGAAATCAGGCAATTTGGGTTGCGTTTCTGAGAGGTAAGTCAAAGTGACTCAGAAGCCTGGTGCTCGTTAAGACCGATTTACAGGTTGGAATAGTCTGAGTCTTATCTAACACACCTTCACTTGATAAAAATCACTTAGATGCTTCTGAAAATTTTAGCCCCAATCAAAGGGAAAAAAACGCAGTCCTTTCACCGCCAAGTTGCTTTCAATTCAGCCTGTGTGTGTGGGAACACCTGGACAATTCAACAGAACCACCAACAGTTTTCAGTAAAGCGCTTACAGGACACAAATGCATTTATAAAGTTTGCATACTAAATTCACAGGAACTCTACTATAAAAAACCCCCAAAACCGGCTATAAAAATTCACCAGGTACTTGGGACAAGAATAATAGTAGTGTATTGAAAGGTTTTTAAACACAGCTTTTCCCCCCACTATTCCTCTAGCTACTTGTTAAATCAGTCAGGTGTCTGTAGGTTGAAAAAAGTCCCAAACGCAGTCAGAAGTTTCCACCTATAACTGATGGAGTGGTTAACTGCATCCTCACTGAAAATGGTTTGTTAAAACACCACCAAATACTACCCTACTTACATGCATGCTTGTCACTTAAACTGCTAGACAATATTTCTCTATCTCAGATTTCTAGAGACTGTAAACTACATTTTAAAAAGCCAGGGAGGTAGATGTCTAGTAAAGACGGACAAAAGCAAAGAATTCACAGTTGAAATTACTGTATGTAAGCCCAAAGCTTTCATCTTGACATTGCAGGACCTCTTCAGTGGATTATCCTACACACTACCTGTGCATACAGTTAAATACCACATTGCTTAATGGTAAAAGAATCAATTCAGGATCTCTTCACTTTTTCTATACTTTCTAATTACACTGGAAGCTAAACTCTTCATCCCACAGTGACCATCCAATCCAAAACGTCACAGCAGCATTTCCAGTCTGGAGAGCAGCCACTTTCTCTCTACAGAGCAGAGTCGTGTAATTCTCGCATGAAGTTCAAGTCCACCAAAACTATGGCCTGTTTTCTCGCAATGAGAAGTGCCAGGATACCATTGCTGTTAAGATGAGTGCAAATTCAAACTGAAGAAAATATGAAGGCAACCAAGAGCAAGAGTTCTCTAGAGCAGAGCCTTGAGGACGTGGGTTACATTAGAAAAACAACTTGTCCTGAAGTCTTAAACTGTCCAATTCCATCCGTGGCCATAACTGCATCTTCTACTACTCTTCAGGTATGCTCAGCCATCTCCTTGTTCAGAAACAACGAAGCCTGCATGAGTAAGAGCAAAACACACATCCGTCCATCAGATCCATTCCTCTGCCTGGGAAGTTCAAGCAGAGGTGAAATCCAGGCCAATCATCCTCATGCTTGCCTCGAAGTACAGCAAAGACTGCAATCCAGCTAGATGAGGATTCTCACACTTAGATATGCAAGCTTAAGATTTTGTTTTTCCGTATCAACTATTGCGTATCCCACCTGAATCCCAGACTGGTATCCCCAGCAATACAGTGTGCAGCCATACAGTGTAAAGAAAAACCAGTGATCCACATCCAACGGCTTCCTGAGAGTCAGGGAAGAATACTCCCGTTCCCCCACCTCACTGACTGCACCCACTAATACTCTCAACGACGCAGACCATTCTAGTATTTAAGCCAAAGTCCGTAACATTTCCTGAGGCTAGTCAGTCCTTGCTGCTTTTTGTTATAATAGCAACATCATTTCCATCAACAGAAATCTCTGTATCTTCATTATTCTTCTCTGCCTTCTTGAACGTCTAAGAACCTTTAAATTTTGTTGTCCAATGCAGCCTGATCACCTCAAGTGTTTCATTAATCCCCTGCAAGTTCTTCTGAAATAAATCCAGGCTGAAGAGTTGAATACCAGGAGGCTGAGAAAGCTGACTCGTTACCAGATGTCTGTAAGAGTAATACTGTGAACTCCCCCACTCCAAACAACCCACTAACAGGAAAATAGCGTCAGCACATTACTGTAATAGCATAAAAGGCAAAAGGACAGACTGAAGAATAACCCCCTGAAAAGGGGGCTCTCAATTCAAGCTGCCTCCACCCACCCTTTGAGCTTCTCTCATATTTTGTGATCGTCATTTGCTGGCTTATGATAAGGATGAGGTGAAGAAAAGGGAAAAAAAGAGACAAAACAAGCAACTTCTTTTGCCAGCCCTCTAAGATTTCATCATCTTCAATGGCCTTATTTAGGGAAAGAAACCATCATTCAGACTACTTTTTCCCAGACCGCTCTCTCCCTTTTTTGCCCAGTAGGCAGTGAGATAATGCACACATGCTCTTTCCCTCCACCAAAAGAATTCATAAATTCACAATCACCTGGAACTAGCTTTTCTTCCTTAAGTATCACGGTTAAGACGCTTCTGTCAAAACAGCTAAGCAGACTTCACCATTACTGCTTCACCTACAGAAGTTTCATGTCTTTTTAACACAAAGCATTTACTTGCAAGCGCTGACATTTCTTTATGCATTCATTTAAGGTACACAGAGTTGCAGTGTTGTCACTTAAAACCACACTGATGGCTATCACAGCCTTTGTCCTTTGTAATTCTACCTTTTTAATGCTCCTTTTTGTCCTGAGACCCCATCCACGTCGATCAGTTTTTATGATTTCAGCATCAGGGTACAGTCTTTTGGTGAAGCACTGGTTCTGACAACGCTCTCCCGCTGGGCACACCTGGGGATGGCACTCATACTGCAGCATCCTGTTCAGACACTCCGACTCCAGGCCACAGGGGTTCTCGTCCGACGGCTTGCAGTTACAGCGAGGGATTTCTGACAGATCAGCTACCTGAATCTGAACCTTCCCTATTACCTTGTTGGACTTTGGAACAAAGGAAAAAAAGAGTAAATGAAGGCGACAATGCACAAAGAACACAAACTCAACAGCTTTACTGGAGGCCAATCATCAGCTGACACAAGAAGGCAGGAAAACAATGATTATGTCATTATTTTCCTTCCAGACCCTTTTGAAGGATGGTGTGTCACAACAAATACACTTCCTGCAGTTCAGAAGCAGACACATGCATGTACTTTTACAGATGGCATCTGTTGCCACTCAGCTGCCAACTCAATTGGGGACATACACTGTTCAGAGAAGCCAGTAGTAAGCAATTTAAGTGAAGAACATTAAATCTCATGACTCCAGACAGTACAGCATGAGTCTCTCCCCAGTAAAATTACTGGTTCAGTAACTCAAAGCATACAAAGTTTATCATCAATGGGATTTCTTCCAACTAAAACCAAAAACATTGAAGAAACAACACCAAGCCCTCTGTGTCCAAAATTGCTGGCAAGAGTTAGACTCCGCAGTCTGCAGTAGGATGAGCAGTCAGTATTCCTACTAACACTGAGTTCAAACAAAGTTTAGTAGCAGCCAGCATGTATCTAAGACACATGACATGAGCTTGCAACCAGCAAAATTCTACCTTAGGTAACACTGTTCTTCAACAGTTAATTCTCTTTCACAAATAGTCTCTTAAAAGAATGTTTTATGGTGCTATAGGACAGAACAAAAGATTCTTGAAAAGAACAGCAAAATTATTTATTTGAATTTCCTTAAGCTTGAATTATGGCAAATATCGGTTTAAATACATAGCTTACCAATGCACAGAATAAAAACAGGAAAAGAAAGAAGTCAACTCACTTTAATGTGTTTATAAGGTGGAGGTTTCCTTGAATTCCTTTCAATTTCTAATGCCTCTTTGCTTTCTCTTTGTGCTTTCAGCTCCTGGAAGCGCTTTGCCGCTTCTTCAAGTGCTGTGCAAGGGAGTTCAAAATAGAAAGCAATTAGCACCAGCTGCTGATAATCAAATATATACATGTATGGTTTTGTTTTTTTTTTAAAGCTAGGAATAGAACTCTATAAACATAAACACAAGCTAAAGATGAGTTATTGCAGTATATCATTAATCTATCATCAGGTACTTTTCAGTAGGTACGGAGATACCAAACAATGATCCCATGCAGCAGAGCACAAGCTCCATCTTAACATTTCCCTGTTCGTGGAAGAATTGAACTTGCCCACAATACACAATGAGTAGGCACTTAAATAAACATATTTTTATCTGCAGTCAAGGGATCTACATAATGTTTGCAATTTTACGTGAACACAGAACACTAGTCACTTAATATTCCCATGCAGGTTAAGTGGTGATGGAGACACAAACACGTGGAATTTTTGTCATAAACCACTATAAACTTTGTTTGATTTTACCTTTCTTGAAGGTCTTGTTAATACTAGTTTGCCCCTCAGCAAAGCTTTTATCTCCTTCAACATAAGGGAAAACTCTGCCCTGGTGTACCCAATAGTAGTCATGTGAACCAAAGAAAAATACTGGGAAGTCCCCGATATCATGTTTGAGGCCCTGTATGTTGAGAGGCACAGACCTGGGATTGCAGATCTCTGCTGGCCACCACCTGAAAAGTAGGGGGGGAAAAAAAAAAAAAAGGGAAGAATATAAGTTCCTTGAACTATAGCCTTAGCTTCTGAGTTTGCCTAACTGGATTGAGAAATAAAAGCCAGTTTTTCTTTCTTAAAGAAATTAACTCCTTCCTTATGCAATCAAGGCTCCCTTTAGCAATACTCAGGAAACACCATGCAAAACACAAGAAAAGTTCTTATTCCAGATTTTGGAAAAGCCTTGTAAGAACATACGTGGCACAAGAGCGGACTTCTAAGATCACTTATAAATGCTTGTATCCCTGCAGGTGACTAACAGCAAACACAAGCTAGGACATCTTGGTTCTATAAGACAGCCCCTGGTTTTCCGTATCACTATTATGCTCTACAGAGCAAATGTAAGTGCAATCAAGTATTCATCATTGCCTGGAAAAAGCAGGAGAATTTAATTTAAAGGGAGACATCGATGCCTGACACAAAGTAGATGAATTATTGTATTTCTAGTTCTTGTTTACAAAGACTGAGCTGCTTTGAGTTGTCTTCCTGTAATTCTACAGTACATTAAAAACATCCAAAGCATTAAAACCCAAAAATAGCAAACTTGCCTGTAATTTCCAAGCTTAACCCAAACGATCTGCTTGTAACGTAGCTTCTTGCCAGCTTTACAGTCATTGCAATTCCAGCATCCCTCAGGCATTTCTATGTTGAGACACTCAGGGTGAAAGGAAGCTGGGCAGGATTCACAGCATAACAGCTTTCCACCTTTAAACAAAGAAACCCTGCTTGGTTTATAGAAGTAAGGATTTGCTTCCCCCTGTGCACAGCAATTGACAATCATTTTAAATCATTCATTCTACATTCTCATTTGCCTCACAGAAAAAAATGGCAAAAGAAAGGGATCGAGTCAAACTTAACAATGTTGGTTAAAAAAGACTGTGCAGCGCAATCATCTAATGTGCCAGTTGTGACTCTTAACGGCATCAGAAGATACACAAAAATACAGATGAGTGTTTTTTAAACATGAGGTAAGTTGGCAGGAGAAGCAACATTCCCAAAGGGAGCACTGCATCTGAAAGCAGTGCTGTTAGCTTGTATTTCTTTGGTGATGGCCAAAACAATGACAACTAACTAAATTTTCAAGAAACACTTTTTCAATCAACATTGTTATGACTGCATCCCTCAGCAATCAGTTAGTGTGCATCAAAAAACCCCGCAGCCTATAGGTTGATCAATGCTTTTCTGTACCAAGGACATTATAAAAGAATTGTAGTAAGTCTGTTTATTCCACAAAAAGGAGTTTACCAGTATGAGCACAGTACATAATGCAGAATGAGACACCACACAAGTTGTCCCCATCCCAAAAGTTCCTTGACTTTGGTTAACATTAATTTCTGAAGTTTACACTTATTTGGAGAAAAGTTGTTTTGGCTGGCTTATATTTTGGCAGATGTATTAAATGTGGAGAGCCACAGCACATCTCTAAGCCACCCTCAGCAAACAAAGCAGCTCATACAGTAAGACTTGATACATTACACATATTGTAGTATTTTATATATGTAAGTATATAAAATATATATAAAAATTTATATATCTATAAAAACGTGTAAGAAATTAACGAGTTTTTGCATCCCAGATGGAAAGTCTGGGAGAGACTTGAGAGCATTTAAAGCAATTTTCAAGCACAATATCAAAAGAAGTGTGAATAGTAACTTTCAAACATTTATCAGAAAATCTTGTCCACCTATAGACTTTAAAAAATGTCATCGCATTAATTGATTGTTGCATGTCACAATAAGCATTCCTTAAACAAATCAGTTGCATGACCAATACTGTATTTCCTCTGCTAAAACCAGTAAAATCCATCCATATGGATTTTCCAGAACTCCCCAAACCCATAACAAAATTTTAACTTCTAAAATATTTTTTTGCAAATGTTATTTCAGAGGAAATACAGACCCAGTGTAAATTACTGAAACATTATCCAACATGGTAAAATGCCAAGAGATGCAAAAATCAAACAAAATCAAACACAAAACTTTCAGTGCTAAGCAAGGAAAAAACCCGACGCTTTGCTCTCAGGATGCATTAGTAAGATATTGCTCAAGCTAAGCAGAGGGCTCAAAATAATTTTTGTTTTCAGGAATTACAGGAACTACTGAAAGCCATCAATCTAGCAACGTTCAAAATAACCTAACTTTAGAATGGTTAATTGGGCACCGTTTCTGAACACTCTCAGGAAATCAAATTTCTGTGGGGAATAAAATATTACATCTGAGTATTTTATACAGACAGCAGTTATCTCCCCATAAGGTATTCTGAGATGCTACAGCACCACCCACACCAGAATAAAACGACCTCTCTCTCCCGGAGCTGCAGGGGTTTCTGCACAGGACAGAAAGCATCTCCTGCCACTCCTACACACAGCACTGCTTCAGAAAGCGAGCACCCGTCCCGCGAGGAGGGAAAGGAGCACTGGCTGTCCCAAGCTGGCAGAGGTGGAACACGAGGCCCAGGGGCTAATGGACACATACGCAGGTGAAACCTCGCTGCCTTTCCCCTTCGGACATCCTCTGGATGGCAACAGGACCCACCCGCGCTCAACCTGAAAATTCCTTTCTTCTCTCAGGCTCTGCAGAAGCTACCTAGAAGATCTGAAACAGAACATCCCCCCTCTTCTTCCACATATAAAATCAATTTAAGAAGCTGTTTTACATCACCCTGGTAAGTACTGAACTGCAACAACATCAAGCTCTATTTGCCACCTCTTCACATTACTGTGTAAATAGCTTCCATGAAGCTGGAACAGCCTAGGCCAGATACAAAGTGATTTAACCTCTTTCAAGGAGAATTTAGTGACAGTAATTATTTTAAGCCCTTTTGTAATAAAAAAATTGCCAACAACATGAACACACGTTCACAATAACCAATGAGTGAAGTTTACTGAAAAGCAGTAAGTGGTGCTTGACAAGCAGACATTTCTTGTTTGATTTAAAGAGAGAGAAAAAATAGAAAAAGCGAAAGTAAATTAAAGAGAAAGAAACTATGTTGGTTACCTTTCTCACATTTCTTTTTGGAAGCTGACGAAGGAGGAGGAATCATAGGTAATTTCATCAACTCAGCACGATTTGATTCATTCAGTAGGTAGTGGGACTTATAGGCATATGAACTGAACAGGGGGTCTGAATGATCCTGCACTACCAACCCTATACGAAACAAACAGAAAGAGATGAGTTGCAATGAAACTACCCATGATTCCATAAAGGAGAAAATAAAATAAATCAAATGAACACCTCTAATGCATTTATGTGTGAATGAAAAAAAGAGAAAATAAAGAAAAAGAAAAGTCTGACAGAAAGTTTCTTCGCTAAGAAAGAGGTTATGTGTCTGAGAGACTAAATTAAAATATAACTGGAAAAACCTATGATGAATAAGCTGCTTTTAAGTGGAATTTCAATTGTGCTTCTACCCTTAATCTGTGCATTTAAAGAAAAGCACAAGAAAAGCAACCAATTTCATATCTGTGTGAACCACCCTCCCACCCAAATGAAAAAAAGCAAGCTAATTTGAAGAGTTGGGGGATGACAGTCACTGCGTCAAAGGTCATGCTGTTAGTTGGGGCTACAAAATGAAAAAGCAGCCGTTGTATACAAGAACTCACCATCCCACTTACTACAAATCTATCTAAAAGATCTTATCTATGAAAGTGTTTTGCCTTTATAATTGTGTTGGAAAAAAATAACAAGGGGGGTGTGTGTCAGTGATTCTGCAAGGTACCAGAGGGGAAAGAACAGATGAAAGTTCTGCCCTATGCCATTTGTTTTTAAGTAAGGCCACCAACCCTGCCCTCCCACAGCTACCACTACCAACTTAAACACTTCGGAGCAGTCAAGCACTCTGTTCTCCTATACGCATTTATTTCAAAGGATGTGTTTGCTTTTCTCTTTTCTCTTTCTCCACTTTCCTCATTGCTCCAAAGAGCCAGGCAGCTCAGGTGACAGCCCCATAGCTACAGACCAGAAGCATTTGGCCACTAATTCATGGGAAGAGCAGAGCAACTGAGACCCAAAGAAGCCGGAAAGATGAGCTACCATGATATAGCCACCAATTCTTTCCCTTGTGGGACGCACGCAGAGCTGAGTGCTGTAGAGAAGCTTTCTAACTGGGGTGCCTAAAAATCTGCTGTAAGGAGAATGGTGTCAGCCTACCTGGAAAGCATGTCCTCAGGAGGATTCATAAAACAAGTATGACCTGCGCATGCAGTTATGTGAACGATAACGTGCTTTATGAAGGATATTTCAGGAAGGTGAATAAGAAGTCTTAAAATATACCGTATTTCAAGTACCTCATGATAAGCAAGTTTGCATATTTTATAGATTGTCTCATATCTACCTTTTCTCACTTCAGTAATGTTTTGCATCTAAATACAAAGTTTCTCCTGATATCAACTAAAACTAATTAAGTAACCGTTCTCACATACAGATGCCCAAGTATTTCTAAAGCATTCAGTTCCCCATTTCCTTCTGAGCAGGTACTCTCAGTGCTCCTGCCACAGATGCTGTCCTCACCTTATGTCCCTCATGCTGACCACATATGACTAGACAGGACTCAATTCAACCCATCCGGGGGAGTTTGCTAAATGTAAACCTCGCACAATCTTTCTTCGGTGAAGCACACTGGCTCCTGATTCCAGCTACGCCTAGTAGAAACAAACCCCACAAAAATTTTCTAGAAGAACAGTACATAGTTGCTGTAAAATACAGAGGATTTAGTCAGTGGTAGTGGTTTGTAACTTTTCGAGTTCTCATAACTAAGACTCTGAATATACAGGACAGGAAATTCCATCTGCTGGGGTTCAGAGGTTACTTATATTGCCAGAAGAAAATACAGACTTCTGTAGTTTCATCTCTGATGAAGCTAGGTTCAGGTATAAACAGAATTACTAAAACAATGTCAAATGGGAAAAAAAAAACCAAAACCCAAATAACCATGAAAATTTTCTTCTGCACTTCATTTATTTTTTAGAAATAAATGCAGGTCTGCATTTTCAGCAAGCATAAGACTCCCTTACTGTAATTCAGTTCTGGAATCATACTCCCAAATTCCGATTTCTGTGCCATATACGTAAGATGGATGCCAAATAGCAGGTATTCCTTTTCATAAAGCTTTTAAATATGTTCTACCCGAGAGAAGTAGGAGGTCTCTATTTTACACCTTTGTGTCACAAAGTATCCAAAACTTGGAGGAAAAATTCCCAAGGAGATTCACCTTCATATGTATCTGTAACAAACTACTGCAGATTTATAATCTAGAGTACGTTCTTCTATGATATTTGGATCTTAAGTCAGCTTCAAGCATCTGTAGTAGCTGGCCACAGGGTTAATAAAGTACAACTTCAAAGAGATTTATTTAGCTGGTTTGTATCATGCAATATATTTTGATACTACAGCTTAATAGTGTTTTGAAATTGGCAGAAAACAAAACATTTAGGATAAATCCAATGGTAGAAGCCTGCCATTGCTTTCCATTCACATCTTAGTACAAACACAGCTTTCATAATTGAGATCAGCAACATTCACATCAGCACGGTTCTCTAATGGCTAAGATCCTATGACCTACCTCATGTAGGAGCAGAACAGCAGGACAAGTCATCATCCTACCATACAGAATTCTTCACATTAATACTTACAGGGGCAGACTAAAGCCACCGTTGGACCTTGCCAAGAGACATTTCTAATCTGATATTCAAATCAGGGAAGATCCACAGAAACTCTTCTGTCATAAACCTATATCTGATCCTCGTACCAGACTGACTCCGGACAACTGAGATAAAAAACATAAAACCAAAGTGCTGAAAATATTATGGAACTGCTCTACCTACCACAGAAACTGTTTTTCATCATTCCACTCTAGCTCTAGAAAACAAACAACTTCTTTCCGCATATTTATGTTGGGCTTTTGGACATAACCATTGGTTAAATTAATAACGTTGAAGGACACGTATTCATTTTTCTGAGTTAGCATCTGATGCAGAATGCCCCAAAGCATCTATCTGCTAACAGAATGCTACATCACACATTTTCAGCTAGCTCTACTTCAGAGACACAGCAGCTGGTTTGGTTTTGTTGTTCAGATTGCGTATTTGTACGTGTAATAATACTATCAACCAACATTAATCACAAACCATATATAAGGCTACCTAAAAACCTAAAATGAAAGAGCGTAAGGGCACATACAATGTCAAATTTGCACGTGTACATTTACGCAATGCTGCTGTGATTCACACCACGCATACCCTGCTTTGGGGTGGCTGCAAAATGTTTAAACAAGCCCACAAAAGGAGAAACACTGACCCATGCTGTAAACATCTTTTTACACATTCGGAGGAGTTTTTCTAAGGCTCATTCTAAAACTTACTGTTTCTCTCTAGCCTCTGGATTTTTTTTTTTATTTTATTTTAAACTTGATTCTTTGTGATGGCTCCTTAATTACTTGGAAATGAGATAAGGGCAAGAAAGGAGAGAGCTAGAAAGAAAATTATCCTGGCACCATCTTCCCCTTCCTATTCAAAGGTCTTTAATTACTACTCTGCTCTTCCAAATTTCAAGGCAATCTTTCCCATACTAAACCTCCAACTGAATGAACACAAGTGAAAACAAGTAACTTCACGATTCATCTCATTTTTGCTTCCTTATTAGTGAGTTTCAAAGCTGCTGAAAAGAATACATCCAACGTAAACTTCTGAAATACTGTGTAAGATACATATTATTATTCAAACACCTAACTGTGTTGCTTTGCTTAATCTGAGAGAATAATGGTATTTTTGTGTTGTGCAACTAAAGCAACTGATTCACCAGAACTTTTCAACCTGCTATCTGGCAGAATACTAGTGACTTAAGACCCGTAAAAGTAACAAGTGGGGAAAAAAAAAGAAAAAAAGGAAAAAGAAAAAAAAAAGATAACTTTGGCATATGGAAAAATCCCGGCATGAAACTTGTTTATACGGTACTGTAAATGTTTTTCTTTCAAAGTTCTCAAATGTGATGGTAGTTATAAATTAAAATGAATTTTTCTAGTTCATGAGCAAATCCTACCTTTTAGCCTTAAAAATTTAAACAGTTTTAAGTTTGTGAGTGGTGAAAGAATCCCCTTCTGCTTAACAGACAGTGAATAATAACACGCATCCATTCTCAGCTTGCAATGGCTGGAATTGGGGGCTCGGCATCCACTTTTTCCTACTGGCAACACAAGTAGGCCTTCTGAGTACCTATTGCTGTTTCTGAATATCAAATATTACGGACCAAAATAGCAAGTGGAAGTCTCATGAGAACTGTTGACCAAACAAACAAAAAAAAAATAATCACAGGCAGCATTTAAATC
Source organism: Gavia stellata (assembly GCF_030936135.1). Classification (NCBI taxonomy): domain Eukaryota; kingdom Metazoa; phylum Chordata; class Aves; order Gaviiformes; family Gaviidae; genus Gavia; species Gavia stellata. The sequence goes on from NC_082624.1 coordinate 5,799,222, forward strand.
CCAGAGAGCCCTACGGGAGTTTTTCTTTATGAAATACATTATTTTTATCACTAAACTGCACAAGTGACCATAGAAGGACTATAAAACAGGGGAAAAAACAAGTGTGCTCACCTCTTGCACAAACGAAACAAAAGCCTACATTAACAGCTGATGAGGAGTGATTCCTTTTGGAATGGTTACTACAGATGAGAATGTGGGATGACACAAACAAGCTTCCTGCAGCAATACAGCCATCTCCTGAGTGATAGGCAATGGGACATCTGAAACATCTCACCATGCGACCTGTTTAATATAAATGCAGAAAAATGCACCATGTCACCCTGGAGTCAGGATATGGTACAAGACACCACAGACAGATGCAAGGCTGGTTTTTATTCCAATCAGAGTACTAGATTTAAAAGAAACACTTCCATCTTAAAAAAAAAAAAAAAAAAAGAAGTTTCATAGAAGTTACTCTTAACTTTCACTTTAAAACTCTGGAAAAAAAAATACATGGTTTTAATCATTCTAGAGTCTATTTATTTTTAAAATATTTGTGTTAATTTCTAAAAGGATTCTTTTTTTCTTGAAAAATAATTGTTCTAAAGGCCGTACCAACTGTCTTTTTAAAAAAACATTCCTTGGCCTTGCACTACTAACCCAGCAACAAATTGGTGTTGCGGTGTTGCGGTTAGGTGTTGCGGATCCAGGTATACTTAGGCAGCAGTCTCAGGCTGCTCGCTGTTTTCCCACCCACAATAGATTTAAGTTAATGACCTCATTAAGAAGGAAACCCTTGTTCCTTGCTGCATGCTGCATTACAGAGGGTAGAGTTATATTCATTGTTATTGTGACGATGCATTTGAGTTACCTCCTGCTGTTCAAAGCCAGCTCTATTCTCACCTTTGCTTGCTTTATGAATATCCTTATCCACTGAGCAGGCAGTACAGCAATGCTGCGGGCAACGAAATCCTCGCGACTCAAACAGAGCAGTGGCAAACTTGCGAACACAGGCCTCGTGATAAAATTTACCACACGTGTTGACGGAACAGCGCTTCACATCTTTGCCAGGAAGTTTGCATGAAAAGCACGT